>NC_037684.1:28792247-29122306 GCF_003255815.1 Theropithecus gelada | reverse complement strand
CACACAGACTGGCAGCACTGGGGCCTGCAGCAGCTGGACACACAGCAGCTGGGGCGGCAGCAGGTGGTCCTGCAGCAGGTGGTCTGACAGCAGCTGGGGCGGCAGCAGGTGGGCTGGCAGCACACAGACTGGCAGCACTGGGGCCTGCAGCAGCTGGACACACAGCAGCTGGGACGACAGCAGGTGGTCCTGCAGCAGGTGGTCTGACAGCAGTTGGGGCTGCAGCAGGTCTCCTGGCAGAGATCTTGGCCGCAGCCCTGGTCAGAGCACACGGAGCCACAACAGGAGTTGACCATGGTGTCAGAACGGGGAGGATCTGGGTGGGTTTCCAAGAGATTGAAGTTCTTGTGTTTGGAAGTCTCCTGGGTCCATAGCCTCCTTTATACCCTGCTGAAGGCCCATTGCCACCACGTCATTATTTCCTTGTTATTATTTACCTCGTGGAAAACTTAATCATGTAATTACATCATTGTGTGTTTCTAGTTAAATACTCCAAAACTAACCCATTTAAATACTCCAAAAATAACCCATTTCCTTTTCCTGCTGTGCTCCTGTGTTTCTATTGGAAACACTTGTCATATTTCTTCCTTAGTGGGGGTCACCTTTGTCCCTGGTCTATGCAGTGTCTTTTACAAACCGCTGGACACATGACTCTGACACTTTATTTCTAAATGTGATTCTCCCTCCTACCTGTAGATAGCTCTCTACAAATCATGGGGGACACTTTTTATAATGTGAATGTATCTTTTGTTGTCAAAGAATGTCCTGGTCAGATGAGATGTCGGAAAGGAGTTCGAAGGAAGGACTCATTCGGGAGAAGGATGTCCCATCTGTAATGAAGATGACTCTGATTCCGTGTATGCTTCTTGAACGGTTGAGGAGATGGTCAGATCCCAAGGAAGTTATAAACTCAGTGTCAGATCTTATTCCACCACTTCAAGTGAAAGTACTTAGCCATGACTCATTGCCTTTAAGGAGTAAAAACACATTTTTGTATATGTCTTACAGTATAGGCATTAGGAGTAGGAAGTTTTATCTTTGATCATCAAAATTGCATGATGAATTTTTCTTTGACAAAAGCATTTGTTATATGTAAACAATGTTTAGAATTATTAAGCCTTCAATAATGTGCATCCAAGACATTCTATTGGGTACTCTGGGTATAGAACGGATAAACCCTCATCTTTTTCCTGCAGGTACTTGTATAAGACACATGTATAAGAAACAGAATTTGGCAAAAATGAAAGGAATTACAATTATGTTCATTAAACAACTACAATAAAAATGTATAGTATGTGGATAAGTTCCATACACCCTCAAGGTATGTATATTACTTGTGAAGTTTTGACTATGTACCAGACATTGTGCTAAACATCTTATATTTATTTCATTTTCACTCTTTAATACAACCTTATAAAATAGTGTACATTCTTATTACTCTTTTAGCAGAGTACGCAAAAGAAGCATTAAAAAGCTAAAACAAACAAACAAATAAACAAAAAACGTGTCCAAGATTAAAGAGAAAGTAAGCCTAATATGTCTTAGGGTAGCCAAGAAAGCGGTAAAGAATAAAATTTGCCAAACTTGCTGAAACTGTTTCATCTTCTTGGAATGTTTCATTTTTTTTTTTTTTTGTTCATTCTGCAAACTCCTACTCATGTGTCAAAACCAGTTAAAATATTTCCTCCTCAATAATATTTTTCCTGATAAGCTACACCATACATTTATCATTATTTCCTCCCTTGTGCTCATAATTTGATACATTCTACTGTATCATAGTCATTTACTTCTGTCATTCCCCATATGCAATGCAAATACCCTGAAGGCATGGCCTATGACATTTCTTTTTTTTACCATGATACTCAGCACAGAGAACACTGGTGGTAAATGTTTATTGAGTGAATGAAGGCTTTTTGATGACATAGAGGCATGTAAGGTCCTTTAAAAATGGATATATCTTTTGACTTCTGGATAAAAGAGAGGAAAACATTCCAAACAAGGAGATCAGAGTTTCATTTTAGGAAAACTACACTTATTTCTATGGTAAGTAACATGTCCCCTGATAAATGGTATATGTGGAAAGTTGTGGAAGTTGGGATTCCATTCATAGAATAAGACTTGGTTATAGATAACCAGGAATACTGTGTCATCACATTGTGGAAGGGAAAGGAGAGGGTGAGACAGAGAAAGAGGGAGTCAAAATCATCCTTTTGTAAGGAACCCACTCTTGTGATAACAACATGAATCCACTCATGAGAGTGGTGTCACCATGACCCAAACATCTCCTGTTGGGCGCCACCTCCCAGCACCGCCGCATTGAGGATCAAGTGTCCAACACGTGAATTTTGAGGATTTTGAGGGACACATTCAAACCACTGCATTCCACCCTTGGCCCCCAAATCCATGTCCTTCTCATACACAGAATGTGTTCATTTTATTCCAATAGTTCCAAAGTCTTAACTTGTTCCAGAACCAACTTAAAAGTCAAAATGTAAATCTAAGAGTGTCATCTAAATCTGATATGAGTGAGACACAACACAGGACTTATCCTGAGGCAAATTCTCCTCCACATGTGAACCTATTAAAGAAGTTATCTAGTTCCAAAATCCGATACTGGGAGAGGCATAGTATAGACAGGCCCATTCCAAAAGGGAGCAACAGGAAAGAAAAAAGGGTAACTGGCCCCAAGCGAGTCCAACAGGGAAGACAGCATTAAATCTTAAAACTGGAGAATGACCTTTGACTCCATGTGCTGCCTCCTGGACATGCCTGCCACGGGGCTGGGCTGCCTGGGGGCCTTGGTGTTAGGCCCCAAAGGCCCTCAGATAGCTCTGCCCTGTGGCTTTGCTGGGCTCAGCCCATGCAGCAGCAATCTGATTGGAGTCTCTGCCTGCAGCTCTCTCAGGCTGATAGTTCTGCGGTTCTAGGGTCTCAGTGGCTGCTCTGACCCCCCGTTTTCCTGAGCATGGCCCTAGGAGGACCTCTCTGCTGTGGCTACACCCCTGTGGCAGGCTGTCGGAAACATCCTTTCAAACCTAGGTGACCGCCATGGCCCCACAGCTCCTGCACTCTGTGTATCTACAGTCAGTACTACATGAACACCACCAAGGCTCACAGTTTGTGCCCTTTGCAGTGGCAGTGCAAGTCTCGTCTAAGCCCACTTGAACCATAACTGTAGCAGCAAAGGGGCACTGTGCTAGAATGTGGGGAGTACCAAGCTCTTTCTGACCTCAAGGTTCTCTTATCTGGAGCCTGTGATGAGAGGGACAGCTTCAAAGATCTCTGAAATGGCTTCAGAGCCATTCTCCCACTGATGTGATGAACAGCACCTAGCTTCCTTCTATTCATATCAATCCTTGTATCAAAGCATCACTTGGCCACATCCTTGCATGCTTTTTCATTCTTTATATGGCCAGGCTGCACATTTTCTACATCTTTATGTTCTGTCTCCCTTTTAATTATGAATTCCACCTTAAATCATTTGTTTCCTCTTGCATTTTACTATATGAAGTTCAAAGATGCTATGCAGCCCCTTCAACATTTTTCTTAGAAATTTCTTCCCCCAATATACTGCTTCATCTTTCTTAAACTCTGCCCTCTGTTCAGGCCCTTGGACATGAACATAATTCAATTAAGTCCTTTGCCACTTTGTAAACGGATGGTCTTTCCTCCAGCTTCCAATTATTGTTCCTCATTTCCATCTGAGATGTCATCAGAATAGCCTCTACTGTCCATATTTCTCTCAGCATTCTGGTCATGACCACCTAAATAATCTATAAGAAGATTCAGACTTCCCCTACAGCTATTCTTTTCTCCTGAGCCTTGACCAGAATCACCCTTAATGCTCTGTTCCTGGCATTACAGTAGTCCTTCCCTATCTGTGGATTTACTTTCCACAGTTTCAGTTACTTGCGGTCAACCATGGTTCTAATATATTTAATGGAATATTCCAGAAATAAACAATTTGTAAGTTTTAAATTGCATGCCATCCTGAGTTGTAAGATGAAATATCACCAATCCTGCTCTGTCTTGCATGGGACAAATGTCATCCCTGTGTCCACACTGTATACATGACCCACCCTTTAATCCCCAAATAATTATCTCAGTTACCAGACTGACTGTTGCAGTATTGCAGGATATGTAGTGCTTGTGTTCAAATAACCCTCATTTTACTTAATAATGGCTCCAAAGTGCAGGCTAGGCTAATTTGGTTGGCTTGGACTTTAGAAAATAATGTCACTTAATACTATTCAGCCATAAAAAATAATAAAATCATGTATTTTGTAGCAACATGGATGGAACTGGAGATCATCATCTTAAATGAAACAAGTCAGACACAGAAGGACACATATCGCATATTCTCACACATGGGGGCTACATGATGTGTGCACATGGACATAGAGAATAGAATGACAGACCATGGACACTCAGAGAGCTTAGAGAGTGAAAGTGGGGTTGACAATGAGAAATTACTTATGTTATGATGTGTTACTCATAACATGAGTTATGTTACTCATGTGATGATGGCCTAAAAGCCCTGACTTGCTAATTATGCAATCTACGCATGTAACAAAGTCACACTGTACCTCAAAACTTAAAAAATAAAATAACATTCTGATGTCATTTAGCTTGTTCCCAATACATTTAAACATAATTATGCATCATAGCTAAAGAATGCTTCTAAGTGATGAGGTTCAAGGCTCAAGTACAGAATAATGTGATTCACTTGCAATCAGCACAAAGTGCATTCATGCTAGGTTAAATATATCTTCTATAATTACATTCACCTTCCCAATTTGCCCATGAATTTTTTGGAAGATGCCAATTTTCCCTGGATACAAACCAGGGAAAATTAGCCTGCACATGTCCCAAATTAATAAGATTTTGTTGTATGATGACCAATTACAGCAAGAAATTTAAGAAGTATAGGAGATATTCAGGACATTGTCCTAATTATTTTCTGACTATGATGTAACCTGATCATCAGAATTTCAGGTAATATGTCAGTCAAGTAATGAATTATTGTCCCAACACACAATACTCCCAGGAATGCATAATGCCAAGAGAAGAGAAGTGAAGAGAAGAGAAGAGAAGAGAAGAGAAGAGAAGAGAAGAGAAGAGAAGAGAAGAGAAGAGAAGTGAAGAGAAGAGAGAGAGCAAAAGCGAATCACTAATGCCACAGTCTTCAATGTTCAGAATATTCACAGGGTCATGTAGCGATTGGCTTAGGGCCTTGAAGAGCCCTGTGTGACTCACAGTTGGGATCATAATAGCAGGTCGTTGCGTGCAAATGAGCTTTATGTTGGTCAGAAATGCTCTTTTGGAAGGTCTTTGTTGGGTTTGATATAATTGGAAATTAGGAGTCCTATAAAGCTGTAGATTATCATTCACTTATTTATTCAACAGTGGTTGAGACGTCTCTCATTCTGTTCCACAGACTATGCAGGAACCTCCATAGTACTTGTTCTTTAAGACTTAAGTGCTATTACCTCCTCCAGCAAACCTTTCCTGATACTCTCGGCCCAAGCCACCTCTCCCTTAACCTGCCCTCTTCTAAGATCCTGGTAGCATGCTCCTCATGTGTTTCATATTGTTGAATTTATTTTAGCTTTTTGAAAGCTTTTTGGAGATATAATTGACAAGTAAAAATTGCATATATTCAAGGTGTACAAAATAATGTTTTGATATACATATACGTTGTGAAATAGATCACCACAATCAAACTAACTAACGTATCAATCACCTCACATACTCTTTTTGTGGTGAAAATACAGTATTGTTAACTATAGTCACATTGCTGTACATTCAATTTCCAGAACTTACTTATTTTGAATAGTTGAAACTTTATACCCTTTGACCAACATCTACCCATTTCTTCCTCATTCCACCCCAGGCAACCACCATATAAGTCAGATCATGCAGTATTGGTCTTTCTGTGTCCAGCTTATTTCACTTAGCTTAATGTCCTCTGGGTTCATCCATGTTGTTATAAATGACAGGGTCTCCTTTTTAAAGGCTGAATCCATTGTGAATAATGACATTTATATAAATTTTCTTTGTCCACTCATCTGTGGATGGGCACATAGGTATTTCTGTATCTTAGCAGTTGTGAATAATGCTGCAATGTACATACAAGTGCAGATATCTTCAAGATAGTGATTTTATTTCCTTTGGATATATATCCAGAAGTGGAATTGCTGGTTCACAGGTGAGTTCTATTTTTAATTTTTTGAGGAGCCTCCATACTGTTTTCCACAATGGCTGCACCAAGTTACATTCCCACCTATAATGTATAAGAGTTGCCTTTACACCACATCCTTGCCAACACTTATCTTTTGACTTTTTGATAATAGTTATCCTAATAGGCATGAGGTAATAACTTATTGTGGTTTTCATTAGCACTTCCCTGATGATTAGTGATGTTGAGCACCTTTTCAAAGACTGCATTTGACAGTACTTTAGAATTATCAGGTCAATTGGGAAGTTGGAACACAACGGGAGAGGAAGAATGGTGGCTGTTGGATAGTGAGGGATGTAAGAGCTAAATTCTCATCACATGTAACAGTGGGCCAATAGATAATATCTAAACTTTAAAAGTCAGGAAGTAGTAGTGTAACCACACCATTTAGAAATATCTTTTTCCTAGAGTTCTCTCTCCAAAACCCTCATCTTACTGTTCTCCTCTGCACTGATCATTTTCTAGGCTTGCTGTACGGTTGTCATTTTTGGATTTACCTTGAATGCAGTTCTGATTTTCTGACTTGAAATTCCTGTTTTCTGAATCTGTGTTCTCCTCTTTGTCAACCTCTTCATTTTGGTGGTGCACATCCTGCAGACATTACTTTAGAAAGCGTGCAGGGACAGTAAGGATTTTTTGGACTTTTCATATCTCAAAATTTTACTATTCCTTTGTTTCTGTTTGGTAGTTTGCCCAGGCATGGAATTCTAGGCTAAAAAACATCCCACTAAGAAATTTTAAGGCATTTCCCATTGTCTTCTGGCTTCCAGTGCTGATGTTGAAAAGTGTGATGCCATTTTACTTCCTGAACCTTGGTATGGGAACCACATATTATTTTCCTCATTGGACACTTTTAGTGCCATTTCCATATCCCTAATATTCTGAGATTTCACAGTGATGTATCTTGATGTGAACCTTACATTCACTGTGCTCAGCACTGGTGTTCTTTTAATCTGGAGCTCCCTTCTGAAAGAAATTTTCTTATACTATTTACTTGATAGTTTTCTCCCTCATATTTCTTTCCTTCTTTCCTTCCTTCCTTCCTTTTTCCCTCCCTCCCTCCATTCCTCTTTCTCTATTTCCCTTTCTTCCTCTCTTCCTCTCTTCCTTTCTTTCTTCTGTCCTCTTCTTTCTTTCTTTTCTTTCCTTCCTCTTTCTCTCTTTTCCTTCCTCCCTCCCTTCTTTCCTTCCTTCCTCCCTCCTTTCTTCCCTTCTACCTTCCTTCCCTTCTTCCTTTTCTTTCTCTTTCTTTTTCTCTCTCTTTCTTTCTTTTTCTTTCTTTCCTTCTTTCCTTTTTTCTCCCTTCCCTTCCCTTCCATCCCCTTCCCTTCCCTTCCCTTCCAGTCTTCTTTTTGCCTTTTGAGACAAGACTTTACTATGTTGCCTAGGCTGGCTTCAAATCCCTGGGCCCAAGGGACCCTCTCACCTCAGCCTCCCAAGTAACTGGGACTAGAGGCACAGGCCACCATTACACCTGACTCCTTATGTTTTCTTATCTGTCTTTCTAAAATTTTTCTTCATTGAGTGGTAGATCTCCTGAATTGATCCTCTGTGTTATTATATTTTCTTTAATGTCCATTTCTTTCGCTTCTTTTTATAATTTTTTTTAACCTATCTTCAAGACAGGAGAACAAATTCTTTGACTTCTTATTCTAATTTACCTTCCAAACATTTTACTGAACTTTTTTCTAATTTTTTCTATCACATTTTAATTCTCAAGATTTCACCCGACTTCTCTGACTGCTTCTGTTTCTTAGAATCTTGTTTTTATTTCAAAGATAGAATTTCTTCTCTCAGCTCTCTTGAGTATTTTATTTATAGTAGTTCTTGTTTTATAATTTTTTTAGTTCTATGCTGCTTCCTATAGTTTCTATTCCTGTCAAATTTGTTTTTCCCCTTTTTTCTTTTTGTTCTTTTTAAATTAGTGTGAATTGTCAGGCTGGAGACATTTCCCAAGTGTCTGCAGCATATAGTTGACATGGCACTAAAAAGCCAATTGAAAGTCCTACGTGGACAGCAGGGTTTGTTAATTTATCTCTTCACCTCTCCTCCCCTTCGTCCACCAAAAGGAAGCCAAGATTTATATGTTCTTTCTCTGGGCCCCTTTAGTTTCTTTAGAGGAGAATCTTCCAATATTCTGCTGGGAAGGCTTATGGTCATCAGAGTCCTGGATGATGAGCACAGGGCTCAGATTTTCACTGCATGGGTCTGTTTTCTGTTCTATTCTTGACTTTTGTTCACTCTAGTGTTCCCAAATCTAGAGTATCTCTTACTAAATCTTCTAGAAGATAACCTCTTGTTTATCCTGGTTGGAAGTAGGGGAGGCCTAATGAGCAACTTTGTAGGGTGGGGTAGGGATCCAGGGGTCTAAGCAGCCCGCTGCCTACCCTGCCTTCAGTATTATCTGGTGCCTCCAGGTTCTGAGCCGTTTTGAGCCTTTCTGAGCCTTCAAGGAAAACCAGCTTTACACTCTGTGGTACTCTCTCTGTATGCATTCACATTGTAGCTCCTTTTGTTATCTTTAGTTGACCACCATTGCTCTTTCCCCAAATTTGCTACCCTTTCTTATGTGCTATTATCTCCTGTCCTAAGAAAATAAGAAGAGGGTTTCTGTTTTTTAACACCTTTTAAAAGTTGGTGTATCATGATGGATTCAAAGAGGATAAGAGGACATAAATGTTTATTTTCTGACATGTTAAGTACCTACTATTACTAAACAGTTAAAATTAGACTCAGTATTTCACATATACACTCCCCCTTAACTATTCCTGAAGTAAACTAGTGCCCATGCTCCAGATGTTGGTGAGATTCTTTCTCTGTTTCCAAAGCATGTTAAATAATTTTGAAGGTTAATTTTATTTCTCAATATTTTATTCATGCCTAAACTGTATTGAAGGGCAAAAAACATTGTGGCATGCCTGTGGTCCTAGCTACTTGGGAGGCTGAGGTGGGAGGTTGGCTGCAGTCCAGGAGCTGCAGCTTGCAGTGAGCTGAAATGGTGCCACCACACTCCAGCTTTGGTGAGAGAACCAGATGCTATTATTTTGATCCACATAAACTATTGGTCATGTGTGAAGGCAGTGGAAAGATCTCCTCATAGATTCAAGGACTCAGGATATATAACTTTCCTTTAAAATTCCCTTAAGAAATATTCCCATTGACTGAAATATAAGTCAAAATAAAGAATTCCATTACAGTATAAATGCCATGCATAAAATATTGGTTTGGAGAGATGAAGCTGGTAAAATTTTAAAAGATTTTTTTAAAGATTCAAATATTCCAAAAGTGGTAGAGGATAAAAAATAGCAAAGAATACACAAGTGGTAGGCAAATAAAAAAAATGGTGTAACAATACCTATACTTTCTGGTGATAAAGTGGGTGTGGTGGTTCACACCTGTAATCCCAGCACTTTGGGAGACCAAGGTGGGTGGATTGCTTGAGCTCAGGAGTTCAAGACCAACCTGGGCAACATAGTAAGACCCTGTATCTGCAAACAATACAAAAATTAGCTAGACATGGTGGTGCATGCCTGTGGTCCTAGCTACTTGGGAGACTGAAGTAGCTGGGGGAGGTTGTCTTGAGCCCAGGAGTCGAAGTTTGCAGTGAGCTGACATGGTGCCACTGCACTCCAGCTTAGGTGACACAGCCAGACCCTGTCTAAAAAAAAAAAAAAGGAAAAAATTCAAAAATGAAGATAGCATATTTATAAATGTTTATGTGCCATAGAAGAGATCATAGAAATGAACAAAACAAATACAGTTTTGCAATATACAGATATGACAGAATAAGCATCATTACTAGTTTGAGACTCTGATAGACTTCTCAGGCCTAGGTACTTAAGGAATGCTGCAATGAGAAAGAGCTTGTATAGACCATTTATGGCCCTGGAATAAATTGAAAAGGGATGCCTGAGTCCAAAGATATGATTCTCACGTTGCATTACCATATCAATTTCTGAATATGTTGTTTGAGTTTTGTGCTGACTTTACCTTTTTATTTTCCTTTTCAACTAAAAGTTTTGCCTAGAGCTTTTGAGCCTACTGATATCATTTTGATTGATATCATTTTGAAATGGAAGGAAATGGCTTGAAAAGACACAGGAAATACAATATGAATTGAACTCCTGATGCAAAAGGGAATCTCAAAGTTATAAAGGAAACACAGGCAGCTGGGTGACTTGATCCAGGTCATGTGTAGTGAGCCCTAACCTTTGCATGTCTCATAGTTAGACCTGCATGCAAACTCTGCAGTTGGAGTTTTAATGGAGCATGAGTGGATGAATATCATTAATGGGTCAATGAAGCATCTCAAAAATAGAACTCAGCTGCATTTCCAACTTAGTTTCCATCACTTTCTTTCCCACAGTGACGTGTTTCGTCACTCATGCTCGTTGATTTTCCCACTGACTCTATGGCTGCAGCCTAAAATCATCCCTCTTATTTTTCCATAGAACTCACCATGAATTAATCTTGACATGTCCCTCCTCCTTGAAAGGACTATAATTTTTTAAATGTCTTTCTAATAATACTACTCTTCTTAAAGATACATACATTCGGCTGTGATCTGATTCTCCTTCACATAATCTTACGTGTTTGAGACCGGTGCATGTTACCCTGAATTTTCAGAATTGACACATTTTATTTCTATGAATCAATCCTTACGTATGTATTACTTTTCTCCAACAGAAGAGAGTCCTTTTTCTCACTAATATTACCAACATACTCTCCCTGACATATGTATTTAAATTAAATCCATGATTAATTGAATTTATTGGGTGGAGAGGGAAAGGAAAGAAAAATAACTTTCAGTCTGGGCGTGGTGGCTCATGCCTGTAATACCAGCACTTTGGGAAGCCGAGGTGGGCGGATCACCTCAGGTCAGGAGTTCGAGACCACCCTGACGAACATGGAGAAACCTTGTCTCTACTAGAAATACAAGATTAGCCAGGCTTAGTGGTTCATGCCTGTAATCCCAGCTACTTGGGAGGCTGAGACAAGAGAATCACTTGAACCTAGGAGGCAGAGGTTGCCGTGAGCTGAGATCATGCCACTGCACTCCAGCCTGGGAAACAAGAGTGAAACCCCATCTCAAAAAAAAAAAAAAGGAAAAACCCACGATTTTATTGTGAGTTACTTGAGGGACGAGAAGTGGGTCTCATTCATTTTATGCAATTCCCAGAGCCCAATAGCTTGCTAATTGGTTCTTAATTTAATTACAGTAAAAATTGAGTTATTGTTTTGTCTCAAACTTGATGGCAGGTAAAGTGTGCAATCTGTTTTGGATAAAAAAATGAATTATTTGACATTTTCTCTAATACAGGCTTTGGCTGATACATATAGTATAATTTTTTATGTTATTGTCCATACAATAGAAACCCAAACAGTTTTCCAAATAAATAATCAACTGTAAGAAATACTGAAAGGTCACAAATGGTTTTGATACCAAGAGAGTATTTATTGAGCTATAGTTACTCTACCAGACGTAATTCATTGCAAAGTCCAGACCACACTCAGCAGTTGTAAGCTTAGAAGCCTGTTCCAATGAAATAGTGTGAGATATTCTGGTCTTCTGACTGCACACCAAGCATAGAAGTTGGAGGTTTTGTAAGATATTCATTTAAATTGTTGCTTTTAAAATGGTTGCTTGGTGAAACGAACAATTAGCTATATAAATGTAGTGGTGGATCAGAGCAAGGCCAGGTCCAGTGGAGAAGAGGAAGGAAAATGACTAGTACACTGACAACATGGTGGTTGAACCAGGGCTGGTGGTCAGGAATGAAGTTCAACAGCAAGAGGATTCACAGGAGACTGGGCCACAGCAGGTGGTCTGGCAGCAGACTGGATGACGGCAGCTGGACACACAGCAGCCAGGGTGGCAGCAGCTAGAAGTGCAGCAAAAGGGCGGCAGTAGGAGGATTGGCAGCACTGGGGATTATAACAGCTGGGCCTGGAGCAGCTGGACTCACAGCAGCTGGGGCGGCAGCAGCTAGAAATGTGGCAGCTGGGGCAGCAGCAGGTGGGCTGGCAGCACAGGGACTGGCAGCACCGCGGCCTGCAGCACCTGGACACACAGCAGCTGGGATGGTAGTGAGTCGTTCTGCAGCAGGTGATCTGGCAGCAGCTGGGGCAGCAGCACGTCTGGCAGAGGCCTTGGCCACAGCTCTGTTCAGAGCAGACAGAACCACAACAGAAGCTGACCATGGTGTCAGACGAGAATTGCAGATGACGAGCAGGAGGAGGCACTTCTTCCCATACAGTGTGTCTCCATGTGGTTCAGGGAAGTAGCCACCCTCATCAAGCAGCAAGATGAATGGTCTTTGACCCACCAAAGCTCCACCAGAAATACTGATATCCTCTCAAGTCACTAAGTCCTTGGTTTTTCCCGTCTTGTAAAAAAACTTGGCTCTTTATGCTATACTTCACAGAGCCCTACTCCTGATTCATCTTCTTGAGAATACAAAGTCGCAGTTGTATTTGAATTTAGGCCATATTCTTATGGATGGAATTGCACCCAGCAAGGAGTTGATGAGAAAGTCATGGCCTTGGATACTTCTTGGCATCTTCCTAGAACATCTTAGGCAGTTTTATTTTTAATAAATATAGATTTCTAGGCAATACTCTTGGATATGCTGTGTCAGTTGATTATTATCCTGAGTAGCTGGGATTACAGGCACCTGCCACCATGCCCAGCTAATTTTTGTATCTTTAGTAGAGACAGGGTTTCACCATGTTAGCCAGGCTGGTGTTGAACTCCTGACCTCAAATGATCCGCCCACCTCGGCCTCCCAAAGTGCTGGGATTACAGGCATGAGCCACCACGCCTGGCCCAAAATAGAATTTCTAATGAAATAGACATAATCTAATTTGATCTTCTAGAAGTCTTTTCCAAGCCTCACAACAAAGATTATTAAAATAATTGATTTTCTACTTTGGTAGATTAGATTATTCTTTATTAATGTTTACTCTCTCCCCTCCTCCCACCCAACCCAGAAGTATCCTCTTCCACCCTGTGACTTGAACTTTACCATGTGAGTTGCTTTGACCAATGAGATGTCAGAAGGCATGACCCAAAGACGCAAAATGTGAGCTTGTTCCCTTGGGCTTCCGCTCCCAGAGAAGGACTGCCCCCTAAAATACCAGACAGTCCGTTAAAATGGAATTCCAGACACACAACAAATAATTTTTAAATGTAAGTATGCCCATGCATAATCAGATATAATTGTAATAAAATTATTTGTTGTTTATCTGAACTTGAAATGTAACTGGGGAACCTGTATTTTTATTTGCTAACTATGACAACTCTAATTCAAAAGAAAGTCCCAAACCAACCTGTAGCCAGAAGCCAAGGCCAGCCTTAATCAATCAAACCCCAACTAGCTGACAGATATATAACCAATAAATAAATACTTGTTACAATAAGCTATGAGAGTTTGTGCTTGCTTGCTATGCAGCAATAGCTGTCTAATTCAACCATGGTAGCAATGTGAAATCAGCTTAATACACCAATCAATACACAAGGATGAACAGATGGCTTTCTACAAACAAAATAAAAATAGAAAAGTGGCCAAGTATTTGTGACAGGGTTGGTTTTATTGTAAATTTTGATAAATTTTCTGGAGGAGATAGTAAATCTTTAGCTGTATCAATAAAATGAGGATTAATGGATAGTGCAAAGTGAGCCTATTCATGTTAAATCGAAGGAGAATCTCATTTTCATAAGCCTATTTGTGAAAACACAGCTTTCAGGTTGACATGCTTGGATTTGTTATCTAAGAGCCTACAGTTCAATGCTGTTCTGGTCAGGCTATGGCGGAAGCTCAAGCTGGAAGCTCAAGCTGGAACTTCACTAAGGAGCCTCAGGCTCAGCCCGCTGCCCTCCCACAGAGGAATGGCAGGTACCAGCCCCTTTATACTAGGATGAAGGCCAAGGTCCCAGAATTCCAAGGACCTTCGCCCCTATCTGATGGTTTCCACTATGCTTTGACTTGTGTAGACACCTGCATGGGGCTACCATAGGCATATCCCAGCAAGTATGTCACCCAGACAACCACCGTAAGAAGACTGGAGTTATGTGTGGCCTGTGGCATCCCCACTGATATCAGCAGTGTCCAGGGCTCTCACTTTACTGTATACAAAGTACAGGAATCGGTGGAGGCCCTGGATATCCATTGTACCCACCTGCCGTACAACCCTATAGCAGCAGGGCTGATTGAATGGATGAAACAACCGTTGAAGAAACAACTCTGGCACGAGACGCCCTCTCTGGCTCTGTGGACACACTGCTTACCAGCACCCATCTGAGCCCTGAATGAAACTGCCCAAATTAGACGGGTCACTTTGCAAAATCACAAGCCCTGGACACTTAGTGTGGATCTTGTGCATTAATTAAAACTGTGTGTGTATGTATGTATGTATATATATATATATCCCTGATTACTCTCACAATGTAACCCAGGCCATGCAGGCCCAAGACACCCTTGAATTAACGTGTGTGTTCTCATCTCCCCAGTGCACACACTCTTCTGGCTCAAGGACTGATACCACCGTCATGATCCAGCTTGACAGTATAAGGGATTGTCCCTTACTCCTTTGTCTCAACCTGGAACTCAACCTGGGTCTATGCCCTTGCCATAGAACCTACCCACTGGAAAGCACATCCTTACACGGGCCCGGAAATCACACACCAGCCCCAGAGGGTACGGTTTTTTCACTCCATGGGGCAAGGGCATGGAACATGATATATAGATCACACCTATT
The DNA here is from genome assembly GCF_003255815.1 of Theropithecus gelada. Classification (NCBI taxonomy): domain Eukaryota; kingdom Metazoa; phylum Chordata; class Mammalia; order Primates; family Cercopithecidae; genus Theropithecus; species Theropithecus gelada. The sequence goes on along the minus strand of NC_037684.1, from coordinate 29,107,311 downwards.
TTACAACCTATTCCTACTTGTACTTCTAAATAATCAATCCTGGTCCCCAATTGTGCAAGGGTTGATCATCCTCTCATTATGGGATATTACAATATCCCCACTGTCTCACTCTGGCTGCAACACGTTGCAGAAATGGTCAATCCATGTGGTATTGCAAACCAGGCACAGGCTGCTGCTGGGGGTGGTGCTGTCTCAGAGCAACACAACTTCCTGTCTTGTTAGATTTAGATGGCCTAACTCGCCCTTTCTTTTCTTTTTTCTTTTTTTTTTTTTCTGGAGACAGAATTTCGCTCTTGTTGCCCAGGCTAGAGTGCAGTGGCACGATCTCGGCTCACTGCAATCTCCGTCTCCTGGGTTCAAGTGATTCTCCTACCTCAGCCTCCCAAGTAGCTGGGATTACAGGCCTGCACCACCACGCCCAGCTAATTTTTTGTATTTTTAGTAGAGTTGGGGTTTTACCATGTTGGTCAGCTGGCCTCAAACTCCAGACCTCAGGTGTTCCACCCGCCTTGGCCTCCAAAATTGTTGGGATTACAGGCATGAGCCACCGTGCCCGGCCGACTTGCCCTCTCTTCTACCCACTAGGTATCTCACCTGTCGCCCATAGGTGGTTTACCTGTTCACCAACTGGGTACAAATGGTGACCTTTCTCCAAAACAAAATGGACAGTTGCTTCTGCAGAGAGCTGCCCTTCTCCTCCAGCATCAGCCTGCCATGGGGCATCCAAGCAGCTAACCTCAGTATCTGGAGCCACTTCTATTCTTGGTATAATGACCCCCACCCATTTCCCTTTCACAATAAAAGCACTTCATGTGATAAGTTTCCCACCATCAGAGATGAGACAACATATTTTCCACCTAGCATAAGAGCAGGTTAATGTAACCCCCACTGTGGGGTATTCTGTAGATGATGGGCCAGGGTGGACAACAGCAGTACAGATACAGCTTGTGGGCTGTGCACCCACATGTATTAAAAGGCATGATAATAGCATGCCACAAGCTAAAATCGGTGATATGGGATGGCTACTCCCACAGTGTAATGTAATCTATTTCTTCAGGTAATAGACATGGAATGTGACGGCAATGTAACCAATCTCTTCAGGTAACCAGTGATACGTGACTGCGATGACAGAGTGACTCTCCACGTGGGGGCCTACCACACCCCTTAGGATGGCCATGGGCATATGGCATCCACGGTTGTCCTTACTTACCCTATAATTGGACTGGTAGATGCACCTGGGGACATCCTCATTTGTTGGGACACATCATGCCCAGTTTACACACCATTCTTCCTAACTGGGAAATTGTAAAAGCCAGGCACTACTGGAAGCATGCATCCTGGTAGTTTTACCTGTTGGCCACTTTTGCCACTCCCCACCCCCGCCCACCACCCAAGTGGTGACAACAGACATACAGCTGCAAGTTGAGGCCCTGGCTAAACATAGGGCTGCAGTCTTTAATGATACGTATCATGATATTACTCTTCTCACTGAAGAAACTGCCCAAATTAGGTGCGTTACTTTGCAAAATTGCATGGCCCAGGACATCTTAACCACCTACCAGGGCAGAACCTGTGTATTAATTAAAACTGAATTTTGTGTATATATCCCTGATTACTCTCACAATGTAACACAGGCCATGCGGGCCCTAGATATACATATTTCTGCTATAGAATCACTATCTTATGACCCTGTAACCACATGGTTTAATCAACTCCTGAGCACTTGGAAAAACTTTATATACAGTATGATTGCTATTACATTCATTATTCTTTTTTGTTGCAGTAGTTTGTATTGCTGCTGAAACATCTGGTTGCAAGGCTCCTCTGCAAACCCTGGCCCCAGGGAAATCTCAGAAGAATGGTATGATTAGAATGTAAGGGCTATTCAAGCATGCTGGGGTGGAGGGTATGGCAGACACACCTGGCAGCAATAACTTAACTTAAGCATACTCTGAGAATGACCCTACAATCAAAGAAGAATGTATGCTTGGAGTTCTGAGCTAAGGATCTGGGAGGGGCCAACCTGGAGATCCACTCCTTATCTATGAAGGACGTTTGAATCCCTACCTCATCCGTTAGAACACAGGTCATACTGGGGATTGAGGCCCTTTGTTTTGGATTAAATGGAGGTTGTTCGGTGGAGGGTTCTAAGTGAAAATACTATGTGAACTGCATGCTTTTTACAAATAGTAGCAGTTCTCCTGTCCAGACACCACCACTGGACTGCCCTTGTATGTAAGTTCCCCTAACAAACCCCGCGTCATGTTAGCTGTCTCCAGGTCCCTTCTCTAGCCTCTCGGACACATTGTCATCCTTATTGGAGTCAATGGGGGTCCAGGATGACAATCTGTCATCTGAGCAAAACATTTCCCTAATTCTCTTCCAGTACCACTTCTAACTTTACTGCTGAAAGGAAAGTTCATTACTTATTTTTTTAAATCTGTGTTTAATATGTATAAATGTAAGAGGTTCAAATGCAGCATTGTTACATGGATATATTGCATAGTGGCTTGAAGTCTGGGCTTCTAATTTAATATATGTTTTCTTTCCTGTCTAAAGACCATGGTTTACTGAACCCAATGAGCATAAAACTCATAGTAGAGGCTACTTACTCAAGATTGAGGAGACCTGGACTTCAGACCTCATATAGAGACCTCGTTGTGTGACCTTGGTACATTCTCAGGACCTCAGCTGTAGAGTGAGGGCATAGGCCTACGTATTCTCCACAATCCCTTCCCAGACTCTACAGATGCAATGACTAATTCCAAATAAATTACAAAGATAATAATTGCAATGGATCCTTGAAGACGGTTTTACAGTCAAGGTAGAAGTTGAGTTTGGATTGGAAGGATGAGGAGGGCATTCCAGGTGAATGATGACACATCAAAACCAAGGCAGGAAAGCCCAGGTCCTAGTCAGGGGAGAGTGACCACACCAGTGGGCAGGGATCCGCATTTCGTGTGGTCCCTGCTGACATGAAAAACCACAAGCCTGTCTTTAAGTGAGTCATGGAAGGAGCTATCTGTGAAGCAGATGACTACAGGTCTGCACTAGGATGATGCTATTAACCTGCTACCATCATGCCCATGTGCATTAATAAGGCAAGTCACTGCTTGGGTGCTGGTGATGGGAGCCTTTGAAGACAAGGAATAACATGCTAATTTTAGCGCCAAAGGGCAGAGTGATTAGACACTAAATAGTTTAGAAAACACATTCTTTTCTCTCTTATGGGTTAGGAATATTTCAAAGGAAAATTAATCAGAAGTGAATCCAATGTCTAAATTTGGTAAGGATAAACAACACAAGAAAATGAGTGAATATTTGTGGTGTATGTACATGAATATGTTATGAGGTGAAGAGTGACCAAAATACCATTAGTCAATGCTAAATCTTCATTTAATTGGCCAGAAGATGCACAAGAAAATGATCACGTGTCGAGGGGTCATCAACACCAGGCCAGGGTATATAAAGGGCCCAGAGCGGGAGGAGGATATTCACACCTGAGAACATCCAGCTCCTCTCAACAGCCCACCCCACACCAGCCTCAGACACCACCATGACCGGCTCCTGCTGCGGCTCCACCTTCTCCTCCCTGAGCTACGGAGGAGGCTGCTGCCAGCCCTGCTGCTACCGCGACCCCTGCTGTTGCCGCCCCGTGACCTACCAGACCACCGTGTGCCGCCCCGTGACCTGCGTGCCCCGCTGCACGCGCCCCATCTGCGAGCCCTGCCGCCGCCCGGTGTGCTGCGACCCCTGCTCCCTGCAGGAAGGCTGCTGCCGCCCCATCACCTGCTGCCCCACGTCGTGCACGGCTGTGGTCTGCAGGCCCTGCTGCTGGGCCACCACCTGCTGCCAGCCTGTGTCTGTGCAGTCCCCCTGCTGCCGGCCCCCCTGCGGCCAGCCGACGCCTTGCAGCACCACCTGCAGGACCTTCTCCTGCTGAGCAGGGCACTGACTGCCCGGAACATGCAACTCACCTTCTGAAAAAGTCACACTCCCGTTTCTCTACTTTAACAAACCTCCTGCCCTGAGCCCGCAAGACCCCACATCAACCAAGCTGGGAACTGAGAACCTGGCTCATCATTAAGACCTGGGCCCTTCTGAAGTCTTTGTAAAGGAAGCAATTTCCTTCTTCCTATCTAAGATTTTGTGGCATGTTTATTTTCTAATAAATATCTGTTCTTTGGTCTTGCAAAAACTTTGGTTTTATTTACTCATTCTAATGTTTTGTATTAAATTAACTTTTAATTTAAAAACTGACACATAATTGTACATGTTTATGGGGTGCAGTGTGATGTTTCCATACATGTATACATTTTGTAATAATCAAGTCAGGGTGTTTAGCATATTCATCACCTCATACATTTATCATTTCTTCATGGTAAGAGCATTTAAAATCTTCTCTGTTAGCTATTTTGAAATATACGATACAATATTACTAACCATAGTCATCCTACTGTACATTAGAATACCAACACTTAACCCTCCTATCTATCTGTAACTTTGTACCTGTTGACCAATCTCTGCTTATCCTCCCCTCCTCTCACTCTCCCCAGCCTCTGGTAGCCAGTATTCTACTCTCTACTTCTATGAGATTAACTTCTTTAGATTTCACATAGGAGTGAGAGAATGTGCTGTTTGTCTTCCTGTGCCTGGTTAATTTCACTTACCATAATGTCCTCCAGGTTCATCCATGTTGTTGCACATGACAGTATTTCATTGTTTTTATGGCTGATAGTTTTCATTGTGTGTGTGTGAGAGTGTGTGTCATATTTTCTCTATCCATTCATCCATTGATGGACACTTAGATTGTTTTCATATGTTGGCTGCTGTGAATAGTGCTGCAACAAACATGGAAGTGCAGATATCTCCTCAACATACTGATTTCATTTCCTTTGGACATATACTCAGTAATGGGATTGCTGGATCATATGGTAGTTCTATTTTTGGGGGACCCTCCATACTGTTTTCCATAATGGCTATGCTACTTTACATTCCCTCCAACCTTGTATGAGCTCCCCTTTTACCACATCCACACCAGGATTTGTTACTTTTTTCTATTTTTGATAATAGCCATTCTAATTGGGGTGATATGGTATCGCATTGCAGTTTTGATCTGCATTTCATGATTAGTGATACTGAGCACTTCTTCATATATGTGTTGGCCATTTGTGTGTTTTCTTTTGTGAAATATCTATTCAGGTCTTTTACCTATTTTTAATTGGATTTATTATCGTTATTCACTGTTGAGTTGTTCAAGTTCCTTATATATTCTGGATATTAACCCCTGGTCAGATGCATAGTTTGAAAATATTTTCTCCCATTCTCTAGGTTGTCTCTTCACTCTGTTGATTTGATTATTTCCTTTGCTGTGCAGAAGGTTTTTACTTTTATATAATCCCATTTGTCTACTTTCACTTTTGTTGCCTGTGCCTTTGAGGTCTTATCCCCCCAAGAAAAAAACCATTGCCCGGACCAGTGCCATAAAATGCTTCCTGTATGTTTTCTTCTAGTAGTTTTATTATTTGCGGTCTTATATTTAAGTATTTAATCCATTTTGGGTTGTTTTTAAATACGTTGACAAATAGGGTCTAAATGCACTGTTTGCCTACCATATGCAAGTCACAGGCTACATGGTATAAAATAGAAATTAAAATTGAATTAAAAATGTTCCCCTCTTCAAAAAGCTTCTAGGGACATGAGTCATATTCACCTATAATTCATCTAAAAAGTAGAATATGAAAAAATAAAAGTACAACACTGTGTGGTGTCAACACAGAAGTCACTATTGGTTGGGGAAAAAAAGAAAGATTGAAAAGAGAAGCTAACATTTTATATGGGTTCAGATTGTGCTACCCAGATCAGAGGGATGGCATTCGTAGCAATAGAAATAGTATGAGCAAAGGTATGGAGGGAGGGGAACCATAGCATTGTTCAGAGTACAGTTTGGCTGGGGGCACTGGATATATAGAGAGTGATAGTGAAAGAAAGATTTGGAAAATTTGTATGCTTTGAATACTAGACAAGGGAGTACACCCTTAATGCAATAAGCAGTAAGGAGCTGTTGAAAGCTTTGGGGCAGGAAAATGGCATAACAAGAGCTGGGCATTGGGACAATTCTCATGATAGCACCTTATAAAGACAGAGGTCAAAGGCCAGAGAAATAAGTTGCACAGAACTATACAGAAACTAATCAGGAAGATATTGCCCTGGTCCAAGCAACGTACAATAAGAGCTCAACTAAGATAATACCCATGGAATAAAGAAGACACAATGAATATGGCAGATGTAGAAACCCAGAAAGTTTATTAACTTAGTTGAATGTGGGAAACAAAAAACGACTAGGAAGCAAATGTGATTTATTCCAATTATAAGTCTCTGGTCCATACCGGGGCCTATTGTGGGGAGGGGGGAGGGGGGAGGGATAGCACTAGGAGATATACCTAATGTAAATGACGAGTTAATGGGTGCAGCACACCAACATGGCACATGTATACATATGTAACAAACCTGCATGTTGTGCACATGTACCCTAGAACTTAAAGTATAATAATAATTTTTTTAAAAAAGTCTCTGGTCCAGATACTTAAAAGAACTTTAACATATTTATACTTATTTATTGTGTATTTAAAATTGCTAGTCCATAGTGTCATCTGTCTACCATCTAATATTTATATTCTTGAGCTATTACAAAATACCTTTTTTAAGGAAAAAAGACAAATACAAAGAGCTTTACTAACATTAATTGATTCTGAAAAGTAGCATGGTATAAAATAAAAAGAACTGGTCTAGGAATGAGTGATAGGAGTTTTATACCCAGCTCTTCTAGTTGTGTACTGTGGGAATGGAAACAAGTCGCTTAACCTCTCCAAGACTCAAGAGTATTCTAACACCAACTAATGTTAAGTGAAAATGAAAAGTGCTCCATACCACACCACCAATGTTCCCATTTAGAACTTTGAGGCTAAACAGTTCTTTACTCCACTCTTTTCCTTGATTAATCCCTCCTGTTACTACTACACTGATTTTTATACTAGAGCAAGATATGAAACAAACAGATGGGGTCCTGCTTTCTGTATAAGCCTTTAGTGCTCTGGGCATAGTAGAAGTTAATAAATATGTGCTATTTATAATAAGAATGATGTCAGTTTCTACACCTATAAAATTAAGTGGTGGAACAAGATAATTTACACATTTTTGATCTCCAACGTTCAGTGATTACATATAACCATTTTCAATGTCATACCTACAGTCATAGTTACCATATGACATGAACATCTTTACTGATGCTGGCATGAATCACATTGTAATATAACCCTATTCCTGTACAAACACCACCACCTCATAAAATGCTAACTACGTGTTTCTATTCATGATGGGAAGGGAGAAATAAACCTACCCCAAGTAGAAATAATATGTTTTTGTCCAGACTTTTTTCATGTATGTTATGTAACCCTAAACTCCCAGTAGAAAATCACATTCTTTCTTCTAGCAATGGCCAGGAATTGTTTTAACTTTTATTTTGTCGAAATTTATCTTAATCTCTTTGCATTTATTATACTACACCTCTTGAACTATATTTGGTCACCCATTTTCTAACCTGCCTTATAAAGCAGAAAAAAGTATTTTCTAACTCTTGCTTTTTCTTTGATTGATTTCCCTTCCTAAATTCAGTTGTCATGCTCTTTGGTCTAATATCTTTTCACAGGACACACAGTTTAGTAATGTGAAATGACATAAATTAAAAATAAATTCTGCCTTTGAGAAATTATATGCCAGATAATCCATATACTGGTGATTTTTGTCTTTCATAGAGAAGTGTAAATTTCATGAAAATATTTTGCAATCTTTTTCTAATTACTGAATATGAATTTTAGCCTTTCTTTTAAGAGACATTGGAATTGAACAGGTTTTGTTTTATATATCCTCCTGAGTGATCAATGTTTCCTCAGATATGAATGTGAAGTTCAGGAGATATCACAGAAATTGGAAAGATTTCATTTCAGTGAAAAATATATGAATTTCTAAGAATGTAGAGTTTATCAGAATTTCTATCTGGCTAATAAGATTATATAGAGAGAGTATAATCTTACTAGTCTAAAAAATATAAAGCAGTCTTACATAAGGACAGTCATGATTCATAATTCTTTTCTGGAGACTTGAGGTTTGGTGAATACAATCCCCAAAATCACATCATCTTATGGGTGAGAGTCACCTTGTCAGATGATATGCCCACAAGTGCAAAACTGAAGCTGAAGCTCAAGCAGAAATTACACCATTGTTTGAAAACAAAATGTTAACATTTTTACCAAGGACAAACACATTTGGTGAGTATTAGCTGAGCAATAAGGAAAAATCAATTTCAAGATATATTTAAAACAATTCAGCATTTGAACCATCAGAGGGCCCTAGAAAGGCTGGTTTAAAGAGTAACAAGATAAAAATGTTGCTCGCCACAGATAGAGGAATTGGTCAAGACTTATAAAAAGCCCGAGGTGGAATAGGCAGCCACAACTCAGAAACTCCTCCAAGCAACCCAAACTTCAGACCAACTCCTGACACCATGGCCTGCTGTCAGACCAGCTTCTGTGGATTTCCCAGCTGCTCCACCAGTGGGACCTGCGGCTCCAGCTGCTGCCAGCCAAGCTGCTGTGAAACCAGCTCCTGCCAGCCACGCTGCTGTGAGACCAGCTGCTGCCAGCCAAGCTGCTGCCAGCCAAGCTGCTGCCAGACCAGCTTCTGTGGGTTTCCCAGCTTCTCAACCAGTGGGACTTGTGGCTCCAGCTGCTGCCAGCCAAGCTGCTGTGAAACTGGCTGCTGCCAGCCAAGCTGCTGTGAGACCAGCTGCTGCCAGCCAAGCTGCTGCCAGACCAGCTCCTGCGGAACCAGCTATGGCATTGGTGGTGGCATCAGCTATGGCCAGGAAGGCAGCAGTGGAGCTGTGAGCACCCGTATCAGGCGGTGCCGACCAGACTGCCGCGTGGAGGGCACCTACCTGCCCCCCTGCTGTGTGGTGAGCTGCACACCCCCATCCTGCTGCCAGCTGCACCACGCTGAGGCCTCCTGCTGCCGCCCGTCCTACTGTGGACAGTCCTGCTGCCGCCCAGTCTGCTGCTGCTACTCCTGTGAGCCCACTTGTTGAAAACCTCCTTCTGTTGGGAATCCTGATAAGATGGCACTTTAAAACTAGCCAAATTAGAATCCTAACAATCTTCTGAACTCCAGTACCTATAACTGGGCTTGCAACCTCTCATCACACAGCCACATAAATTCTCTAGGATGTAAATTCATTTACAATGGAAGACCAAAATTTTTTCCTAGACCTGGATGTCAGCCAAAGTCCTACAATGTGAAAAGAGTTAGATAATATTTTACTATAAATATCATCTGAAATATTTCAACAATTATTGGGACTTAAATTTAATAAAGGTTTTCAATGATGAAGTCATTAGAACTTTCTTTGCTTTGGAATTTGTTACAGATATTGGGGTACTGGGATTTTTCAAAATATCAACATGACATGGCACTATGGTTTTTCTGTATTTCTGCTTTTAATGATGATCTTCAAAAGTAATTTTCTTTTGTTTTACCATTAAATGGTCCAATATTTTGCAGCTAAGACATATGATTAAAGGAACATGACAGCATTTAGGAACTGTTTCCTAAGGTTCTCACATGTGCTAAGTGGTGGGCTAGGTATTCCAATAGACTGATTTTATAAAAAGGAATTTCATGTTATTCAGCTTCTTGAGGTTCTGTCAAATCTATTCATTTGTCCATTCATTCATTCATATATGAGGTTGTGTACAATTATTTCTATCATCTATGATACATAAAAACACAATAAAAATTGTGAAAGAATACAAACACAAGATTATAGAGTAATAGCACATAACAAACATACACATTTTATTCAAGGTCCTAGGCTCATAACTCCCATAGCCCTTTTTATGATGTTAGGGCACTTTAGACGCTTTTGCTCTCTCTCTCTCTGCCCTTCTCCTGCCCTCTTTTCACCTGCTCCTTTTACTCCTCAAGGCAAGAATCTTCCCCCACTGTTCTTGGCACTGGCCGTCAAGATATTCTCCTACCTTCCTTGTCTGCTTGTAGGTCATAAGATCCCCATTTCAGAAGAGGTTCTGCCCCGTGCCCTGGAGGAAGGAAGGCTGCACAGAGTGACCAAGAAGGATCTGAACAGACAGGCCTTACCGGGTTTCACCACTCACTCTACTAACATTACATCATACTCTTTTTGTCCAATCACGTTTCTAATGGTTGTCCATCATGCCCATCCACTGAAGTCTCCATAAAATGTCAAAAAAAAAAAAAAAAAAAAAAAACCCACGGAATTTGAGGAGCTTCCGGAGAGCTGAATGTGTGGAGGTTCCTGGAATGTGCTGTTTCCAGAGAGGTTATGAAAGCTCCTCATACCCCTTCCCCCACACCTTACCCTATGCCTCTCTTCTTCTGTACCTTTTGTAATGGTCTTTATCATAAACCAATAAACTAAATGTTTCCCTGAGTCCTGGGAGCCGCTCTAGCACACTCATCAAACTTAAGGAGGGGGTCGTGGAATTCCCAACTTACGGCTGGTCGGTCGGAAGCACAGGCAAAGCAACCTGGAGCTTGTGTGCTTGGCACTGGAAGTAGGGGGCAGTCTTACGGGACTGAGCCCTCACCCTGTAAAACCTGACGCTATCGGCAGGTAAACAGCATTAGAATGGAATTGGAGAACACATTAGGCCATAGGCCAAATTTCTCCCCATCAATAAGCAAGGAAATAAATGATGCAGCAGATACCAGCTGCGTGTTCTCCACTCCAATTCCATTCTAATGCTATTTACCTGGTGATAGGGCGTGGCGGCGGGCGCCTGTAGTCCCAGCTACTCAGGAGGCTGAGGCAGGAGAATGGCGTGAACCCGTGGGGTGGAGCTTGCAGTGAGCCGAGATCGCGCCACTGCACTCCAGACTGGGCAACAGAGCAAAACTCTGTCTCAAAAAAAAAGAAAGAAAGAAAGAAAGAAAAGAAAAAAAAAAAGAAATCTTCTATGTTGATTGTTGTTGAGTGAGAAAACAGAAAGAACATTTGAGTGTGGTTTTTTTTCCTTCTAGAAAAGGAAGAACAAAAAGCAAATACAGACTCCTGAGTTCTAGTCCCAGCTTTGTAACTAGCTATCCATGAATCCTTGAGCAAATCCCTTCGCTTGACTGGGTACCTATTTCTAATTTGGAAAATGGAAGAACTGAGTCATTACCAACAACATCCCTTCCAGGCATAAGAGAGTAGATAATTTCCTAAACAGGCGACACATTGACCAGTAATCGCTTCAGATGCCCAAAGAGGAAAAAATATACAGTGGTTAAATAATGTCGTATGCATTATCACCATCTTGCAGGTTTATAAAGCCACATTGGAATATTAAACAGACTGAGATACCCTGCAATAAAGAAAGCTCTATAACCAGTGGCCGGGCTCAGTGGCTCACACCTATCATCCCAGCACTTTCAGAGGCTGAGGCAGGTGGATGACCTGAGGTCACAAGTTCGAGACCAGCATGGCAAACATGGCAAAACCCCGTCTCTACTAAAACTACAAAAATTAGCCAGGCGTCGTGGTGGGCACCTGTGGTCTCACAGCCTGAAGCAGGAGAATCACTTGAATCCAGGAGGTAGAGGTTGCAGTGAAACAAGATTGTGCCACTACACTACAGCCTGGGTGACAGAGTGAGAGTCTGTCTCGAAAGAAAGAAAGAAAGAAAGAAAGAAAGAAAGAAAGAAAGAAAGAAAGAAAGAAAGAAAGAAAGAAAGAAAGGAAGGAAGGAAGGAAGGAAGGAAGGAAGGAAGGAAGGAAGGAAGGAAGGAAGGAAGGAAGGAAGGGGAAGGAAGGAAGGAAGGAAGGAAGGAAGGAGGGAGGGAAGGAAGGAAGGAGGGAAGGAAGGAGAAAGAAAGAAAGAAAGAAAGAGAGAGAGAAAGAAAGAAAGAGAGAGAAAGAAAGAAAGAAAGAGAGAGAGAAAGAAAGAAAGAAAGAAAAAAAGAAAGAAAGAAAGGAAGGAAGGAAGAAAGAGAAAGAGAGAGAGAGAAAGAAAAGAAAAGAAAGAAAGAGAAAGAGAGAGGAAAGAGGCAAAGAGAAAGAAAGAAAGGAAGGAAGGAAGAAAGAGAAAGAGAGAAAGAAAAGAAAAGAAAGAAAGAGAAAGAGAGAGGAAAGAGACAAAGAGAAAGAAAGAAAGAAAGAAAGAAAGAAAGAAAGAAAGAAAGAAAGAAAGAAAGAAAGAAAGAAAGAAAGAAAGAAAGAAAAAGAAAGAAGGAAGGAAGGAAGGAAGGAAGGAAGGAAGGAAGGAAGGAAGGAAGGAAGGAAGGAAGGAAGGAAACTCTATAACCATCACTCCCAAACTAACTTAGCCAGAAAACTCTATTTTTATATTACCTGTTAACACCCTGTAACACCAATACTCCTCAAAATATACTTCGAAAAATGGTGAAAGGGAGTATAAACTGATGTTTTTATAATATCTGTACATACTTCTTATGTATTGTGAAGCAGAAAATAAATGTTCACTGCAAGGATAGATTTAAATGAATGTGATGTTGGCTGTATACTATCACCATTCTTATTCTAATTTTCAGAGAGAGTTCTAGATGAAGCAAGTATTAAATAAAAGACACATAGTGAGGCTTTCATTCCAAGGGATAAAATCTTTCATCGTTAAATCAAAGTGGTGAGCCAGTGACTGGGGATAGAGGGGTGTGGGAAGTGATTGCTTAAAGGTCATGGGGGCGTTCCTCTGGGATGATGGAAAAGTTTTTGAAACTAGAGAGAGACGATGTTGCACAACATTATGAACATACTATACGTCATTCAGTTACACACTTTAAAATGGTTAATTGTAGGTTATGTGAATTTCACCTCAATTTTAAAAAATCAAAAGAACAGGACCTCTGCTAGCAGAACTTTACAGGAATTAGGAAAAGGTACCACTTTGGGGAAGATACAGACAGAGGGGTGTACAGCTTGTCGAGCCTCCAGCTTGATGTAAGAAATAATATGCTCCTTCCTCTGAGTAGACAGAGCCACAGAGCCCCACATCAGGGCACGACCTGTACATCTATACACAATGGCCCTGCAATGTGGTCCACATTTTATTCCCCTCATTTAGAGCTCTGTTGTCGCTGAGAGGGTTTAGGTTAGATGTACCTTTTAATTAAAAGGACTTTGGCTCAGCAGCACCCCAAAAAGCCTGGTTGGCATTCAGGAGGGAAGAGATAGATCTTGTGACTTGGCTTAAGATAAAAGTTGGGGGTAAGACGAGGTCCTTGAAGTTTATGTGTTATCCGGTCTAGATTACTAGGCTGGAAGCCCAGAGCAGAAGCACAGAAGCCCTACGTAGGAATGCTGTATTCATTTGACTGGTACATCAACCATGCTTTATTTCTTGAGAATCTAAGTAAGGCAGTCACAACTGAATTAGAGAACTAGTAAAATGGAGATGAAGAAATTGGAAGAATCCCCAGAACTTGTAACTAAAAATCAGAACCATGATATCTTAAGTGAAAATAATTTCAAACATTAGTATCTGTGTTAAGCCAAAGTCCAATGTTCAAGAATAATAGACAAACATATTCTTTCTTCTTATGGTACTGGAATGGTCTGGAACCCATCACTTAAATGAAGTAATGAAAACCAGAGGGAATAAGCACAGGAATAAGAAATGTGGTATATACACACAACGGAATACTACTGAGTCTGTAAAAAGAAGGAAATTCGGTCACATATTACAACATATCTAAACTTGGAGGATATTATGTAAAGTGAAATAATACAAATTTCATTTCCTTAATTTACTTAGAGGAGGTAAGGGAATGTTCAGATTAGTCTTCATTCTGTGGCACAAGAGTCAAATTCTCAAGTAAGTGTTATACCTTAAATTTTGCACTGAGGAAGATGTTGAAAATGGTGCCACAGTAGAAAAGCCCAGAAAGGGAGAACCGATATGCAACGCCACTGTCTCCAGTGCTCTTATCAATAATGTATTTCAAGTCCTCAGATATCTGAGCCTTTTGCAAAAGGAGACACATCTGTTTAGTATCAAAGATTCTGCTAAGTTTAGATCTGAATTAAATAGCTCCTGAGATTCTTGTCATGACACATCCACATATTTCAAACATCCAACATAAAAAAATACTAGCTAATCAAAGATTCTGTGATATAGCTTTGCTTAAGAAGAAGCAAGGAATTCACAAAGAATCACATCTTTTAAACCAAATTTGATGTGGAATTTGAAAATGACTTAATTCTGACTCAGAAAGAGTTATGATGTAAACTCAAAGCTGTCATTTCTAGAGAAGCGGAACTACCATTTGGTGTTCTGGTTCAAAACCCAAGAGTAGCACTGTAACTTGCATTTCTCTGCAATGAGCTCATATTCCATGGAGGCCTTATCACCTTTTATTGCATCTAAACAAAACGTTTATGTTCACCATCATCAGTTGCCTCATTCAAATTATATAAACTTTCCAGTTCACTAGATTAGTCTCTAATATCTATAAGAAACTGCATACAGCAGATCTAACACACTGTAGTAAATCACATACTCCAGTATTAATATGTTAAAAGTATAATTTTATGCAGTCAAAAAATCTAAATCTATAGAATATCCTAAGATAAAAGATGAGACAGAGTCACAAGTCAAGGAGGTTAACTTTTTTAGCACTTAAGATTTTCTTGAAGTGTGCTTATTATGCTGTTAATAACTAAATAAAATCTCTAGGAATGGCTCTAGTAAATAGTGTTATTACTTACCCTAAGTTCCCCCTTCCTTCCTTTTACTCTCAAAAAAGTCTATAAGAAAGGAAGCACATTTTTACATCTTGCTTTCACACTTGGATTTTCCTTCGAACGACTGCTTACATAAAAAAAGAAGAAAGGGAAAGAAAGAAAGAAAGAAAGAAAGAAAGAAAGAAAGAAAGAAAGAAAGAAAGAAAGAAAGAAAGAAAGAGAAAAGGAAGAAGAAGGAAGAAGGAAGGAAGGAAGGGAGAGAGAAAGAGAGAAAGAATTGACTATAGTGTTTAAAGAGTTTAGTCTGGAATCAGAGGGTGTGGATTCAAATTTCAGATTCACTAGATACTAGTGTGAACTTGGGTAAGTTACTTCAATCTGTTGTGGCTCAGTTTTCTCACATGGTTGATGGGAGTGGCAGTGATACCTAGTCCACAGATTGCTGTCAAAATTCAGCAAGTTGATACATACAAAGTACTCAGAACCATTTAGGCACATAATCAGTGATGGAAAAATGTTATGAATAGCAATTAATGCAAATCTCCCTGGCCCAAGAAAGCATCCCTTTCTGGCCAGCTGAATATAGTCTTGCTTCACACTCAAAGGGAAGATAAGGAAGGCAGAGAAGGAGCCGCAGTTAAAATTGGAGGGAATTAAACTGTCATGTGAGACCCAATCACCCAGTTGTAAGGGTCAACACTGAATAATATTGACAATCCTTAAAGGTGAAGCATCAGTCAATTATTCCTCGACCATGAGAAAATTTTAAGAAACATGGGGAGTTAGGGATCATATTCCTAATTAATGCCAATGACTACTTGACCATGGTAAAGAAGCTTAATTGCAGACCAAATACAATCAACTTTCAAAGGCTCCCAGAAGGTTCAACAAATAACTCAGGGAGAGGCCAATTATCATTCAGAGACAAATTATCAAACACAAATAAGGAAGAGACTTCAGGAATTATGTAAACAGTAGCTGGCCAAGGCTTATAAAAGGCCCAGTGTGGCAGCCATCACCAAAACTCAGAAACTCCTCCAAGCAACCCAAACTTCAGACCAACTCCTGACACCATGGCCTGCTGTCAGACCAGCTTCTGTGGATTTCCCAGCTGCTCTACCAGTGGGACCTGCGGCTCCAGCTGCTGCCAGCCAAGCTGCTGTGAGACCAGCTCCTGCCAGCCACGCTGCTGTGAGACCAGCTGCTGCCAGCCAAGCTGCTGCCAGACCAGCTTCTGTGGGTTTCCCAGCTTCTCAACCAGTGGGACCTGTGGCTCCAGCTGCTGCCAGCCAAGCTGCTGTGAGACCAGCTGCTGCCAGCCAAGCTGCTGCCAGACCAGCTCCTGCGGAACCAGCTATGGCATTGGTGGTGGCATCGGCTATGGCCAAGAGGGCAGCAGTGGATCCGTGAGCACCCGTATCAGGTGGTGCCGCCCAGACTGCCGTGTGGAGGGCACCTACCTGCCCCCCTGCTGCGTGGTGAGCTGCACACCCCCATCCTGCTGCCAGCTGCACCACGCCGAGGCCTCCTGCTGCCGCCCGTCCTACTGTGGACAGTCCTGCTGCCGCCCAGTCTGCTGCTGTGAGCCCATTTGCTGAAAGCCAGTTTGCTTATTTTCAATTGCCTACGTCACAGTATCTCTGAACTGTTCATCCCTTGACCACCCCTGGACCACTAACAAGTTCTCGGACTTTGCATTGTCTGTGATGGAGACTACTAAGTATAAGAGTTCACAATTCTATCTGATTCCATTCTACAGTGAATACCTTGACTCTTCACTGCGGACACAGAAATGCTACAAAGTCACCTGCTGATCATCAGTTTGCTTGGGATATACTATTTCTGATATTTCTGCAGGATTAAAAATTACTGACATGTTGTGGAATTTATCCACGAGAGCTATCCACAAGTCTAATGTTTCTATGCTTTATAATCCATATTTATCTTGTTTACCTAAAAGTTTTTGCAACATCAAAGACACCAAATTATAGCCAGGTGACATTCCTCAAGTGTCACCAGAGAGAATGGAAGCTCATTACCCAACATTCAGCTTCTAAGAAGTAGGCTGGACTTTCTACATTTTAACATCTGATCCATCCCTTGATTTTTGGATCATAATGATCTTGCCTGCTGGATATTTCAGTTATATCTGTAATACAATGTCTTCTGTCATTTCTTAATAAATAGTATATACTAGGCAAAGAAACCATTGTATTTGTTTTCACTTGTACATCACCTGGTTTAACTGCTTATAATTCAAGAATGTCTACTCGAGGCTGGGCGCGGTGGCTCACACCTGTAATCCCAGCACTTTGGGAGGCCAAGGCAGGTGGATCATGAGGTCAGGAGATCGAGACCATCCTGGCTAACACGGTGAAACCCCGTCTTTACTAAAAATACAAAAATTTGCCAGGCGTGGTGGTGGGCACCTGTAGTCCCAGCTACCCAGGAGGCTGAGGCAGGAGGATGGCAGGTGAACCCAGGAGGCAGAGCTTGCAGTGAGCCAAGATCGCGCCACTGCACTCCAGCCTGGGTGACAGAGCAAGACTCCGTCTCAAAAAAGAAAAAAAAAAGAAAAGAATGTCTACTTGAGGCCAGGAGCAGTGGTACACACCTGTAATCCTAGCAATCTGGGAGCCTGAAGCGGGCGGATAACCTGAGCTCACGAGTTTGAGACCAGCCTGGGCAACATGGTGAAACCCTGTCTCTACTAAAAACACACACCAAAAAAAAAAAAAAAAAATTACTGGGCGTGGTGATGTATGCCTGTAGTCCCAACTACCTGGGAGGCTGAGGCAGGAGAATCACTTGAACCTGAGAGGCAGAGGTTTCAGTGAGCTGAGATCGTGCTACTGCACTCCATTACACTATGCAATAAATTGCAATAAGCTCTCAAAATGGCAATTTTCTATATATGACACCAAAGAAGATATAAGGTGCACTAAACAGTTAAGTAATGGTAAAAAGACACACATTTCCAAGTCCAAAGCAAAGGTGGGAGCCTTTCTTTTATTGAGGATCATTAGCCATGTAAGGGTAGGTGGACAATGAAAGGGATGAAGCAAGATGAATTAGAGTATTAAAGGATGGAGACAAGAATGAAAAGGGGGAGAAGAGAACAAAATAGAGGAGAAAAGACAGAGAGAAGACACAGTGAAAAAGGCTAGGTACGAGAGGCTGAAAGAAAAGGAGGAAGAGTGATGGAGAAGACACATCTGAAGGGGAAGGAGGTGAACCAGCGTGGCCTTGCTAGTACCACACGCTGTGCATATGCCAAGTACACATCATGCGAACTTTGCTTCACATAACATCTACACCAATCCTGTGAAATAGATATTGCGATCCTGGCTTATAGATAAGTAAGTCTAAAAGAAGTTAAATAGCTTGCTTACAGTCACATAGCTCATAAGTTTAGAAACAAAACTGAAATCTGAATGCAACTCTGCCGACTCCAAAATTTATGGAGAGAATGAAATTAAGAAAATGGATATAAAGGAAAGTGTGGGAAAGTTTATAAGATTTAAAGACGGCTATTTCGGAGACTGTGGGCTTCAGAATAAGTTACTCTGTGCTGCTGGTTAAGTTGCGGTCTCAGAACTCCACACCCTCCCTACTATACTCAGCTTTGTGATGTTAGTGATGAAATCCGCAAGCCACATTGTTGCTTTTCCAGCTCTCCATGTTAGGCCTTGCTCCAGCCAGCCAGCACCCCGTCCTCAGAGTTCTGAGTCAGATCCACTGGGACTATCCTCCTAGTTCAGAGACATCAGAATATGTGAAGAAAAAATATGACTGTCAGTTCTGCAGGACCCAGCCTCTAAATGTATACATTTTAAAAACTCCTAACTCTTCCTTTGTTCCTTCAACCCTTGGGTCAGTAGCTGCTTCCTGTAGTTGCTACTTCCATGTTCAAATAATTGGCATGGATTTTGTCTCCTCATTAGGTGCTGACTGACAGAAAAGTTGTTACCAGGAGTGGTCCTGGAAAATCGACCTTCATAGATGGGAGTTGGGGATTGCTTTGGCAAAGTCCCTGAGCTTGAACCCAGTGTTAAACTCCTTGCCAATGAAAAATGAAATGCATCGCATGCAATAGCATCACCATTATTACTTTGGTTGTTTAAATAAAGTACCTATTGAAATAAGTGGCTTGGGAGCCCAAGTTGCTGCTGCTCTTGACTCTTAAGACAGTCATGATGATTATAAGCATTGTTGTGGAGGATGTCTTCTGAGTGTACTGCGTGCTTTCAGAAAGAAAAATGGCAAATTCAAGACTTTAATATCTCATGTCAAGTCATAATCAGAGATCCAGAAAAGATTCAGCAGCAGCCCTAAAATAATCACTTGTTTCTTATAGCCACAGGACTGGTACTGTCCCATATTAAACACTAACTAAATTTAATTGTGTGAGTTGCACAATTGAAAGGTAAGTTGAATTCACAGCTTCAACAAGACTGTCATGTGAAAGTTAGGGGTTTGACAAGGAAGAAGTTTTAGAATTGAAACCTGGCATAAGGGTTTCCATCTGAACTCAAAGGGGGCTGAGGATCTTGAATCTCCAAGTCATTCTGAGCTTCTTTGACCAGTAAAAATAGATTTCCCCCCTGAGTCTGATGAGAACAGCTGTCCACTGCTGGAAAATCCTCTAATAATCTCACTTGGGAAAGGTACTTATATGGAATTCCTATCGTCCTGAATAGCCACCATAACTATATCTTTTTCCTACTAGTCCTGTACTTCTGATCAAATTTCAGATGCTCCATAAGGCAAATATGATGTATCATCCAGGAAAAATAGCTCATACATGAAAAAACATGCCATAGGCCAAAATCCAGAATACTGACAACACCAAATGCTGACAAGATTATGGAGCAGTAGGAACTCTCATTCATTGCTGGTGGGAATGGAAAATGGTACAGCCACTTTGCAAGGCAGTTTGGTGGTTTCTCACAAAACTAAACATATTCTCACCATATAATCCAGCAAGCATACAACTTGGTATATACCTTAAAAAGTTGAAAACATATGTCCACTCAGAAACCTGCCTATGGATGTTTAAAGTAGCTTTATTCATAATTGTCCAAACTTGAAAACAACCAAGATGCCCTTCAGTAGGAGAATGGATAAACTGTGGTACATCCAGACAATGAAATATTATTTAGCACTGAAAAGAAATGAGTTATCAAGCCATGAAAAGACATAGATGAGATTTAAATGCATATGACTAAATGAAAGAAGCCAATTTGAAAAGGCTGTATACTGTATGACTCCAAGTATATGACATTCTGAAAAAGGTAAAACTATGAAGGCTAAAAAAAATGAGTGGTTGCCAGGGGTTATGGGTAAAAGGGGTGGAAAAGGAACAACAAAAAAGGATTTGAGGGCAGTGAAACCATTCTGTATGATACTGTAAGGTGGGTACAAATTATGTATTTATCTAAACCCATAAAATGAACAACAAAAGTGAACCCAAATGAAAACTTGGACTCTAGGTGATTATGTGTCAATGTAGATTTATCAATTATAAAAAATGTATCACCCTAGCAGGGGATGTTGATAATAGGGGAAGCTACACAGGTGTGAAAACAGGGGGTATATAGGAAACCTGTGTGCCTCCTGCTTGATTTTGCTGTGAACCCAAAACTACTCTGGAAAATAAAGTGTATTTTTAAAAAGCATTATTGCATTATTATGTATTAGCAGAAACCTGAGGAATATGTGTAAGTGTATTTTTAGGGTAGTAAAGCAAAGAAGATGGAATATAACACGGTCTCACTCTAATAATCTCACTTGGGGAAGTTGTGTGTAAGGAATGCCTAAATGATGTGATTACACTTAAAGATTCTGGATGTAAAATTGTTGTACAAAGAATTATTCGGTTTGTTGGCTTAAACTTGAAATCAATAATGGTCTATGTTTACTGATGCTCAAGTGTCAGGACTTTTTTGACATAATGTAAAGGAAAGGAATCAAAGACTTAAGGAGATAGGAATTTTGGAGAAGATTTATCATATGACACTGCACACATACGCATCGCCAAGTAACTTCCCACAGGTCCCAGAGAAAACTGCCTTCACCCAAGGCTTTTATATTCATAGGGGACTCTTGCAGTAGCCTAGGTATGATGGTGGAGACACTCTCTCTCTTTGATTTCAGTAGAGATAATAGGATCTCAGAGCAGTGGAAGTTAAGTCACAAAACTTGACTACCAAAGTAAAAGTAAGTGCAGTTGGCCTGTTTGAATTGCATGGGTCCACTTACACACAGAATTTTTTCAACCAAACACTGATTGAGATACAGTATTCTCAAGATGCAAAACTTGCATATATGGAAGGCTGACTTTTCATAAACACTCCACAGGGCTGAGTGTGAGACTTGAGTATGAGCAGATTTTGTATATACAGGAGACCTGGAAAAAATCCTCCCCACCCAGTACACTGAGAGACAACTGTACCTTCACTGTAAAGAGAAATAGAGATATAGTGGGAGCCAGAATGCTTTGACCCACAGGGATCTGTCAGTAGTTAGTTTATTATGGTATCCTTGGAATGAAATTAAGGAGAGGCGTATTAAAATGTTGGTTGATAACTATACTCAGATCTTCGGGGGATTAGTTTCCAATTGCTCCTCTAACAAATTACCACAAAATTGGCAACCAAAAACAACACAAATGTATTATCTCACAGATTTTGTGGGTCAGGAGTACAGCAGGGCATGGTGAGATTCTTTGCTCTTGGTCTTACGGGAATAAAACCAAAGTATCAGCTGATTCTCATCTGAGGCTCAGTTTTCTTCCAGGAATTGTTTTGTTGGCAGGATTCATTTCCTTCTCACATTTTAATATAGTCCTTCCTTCTCACATTTTAATATAGTCCCCTCCATCTTCAAAACAGCAATGGTAGGTCAAGTTCATGTTATACTTTGAATCTCTCTGATTTCCTACCCTACCCCCGCTTCCCTCTCCAATGTCCTCTTCTGCTCACAGCTGGAAGAAAATGTTCTGCTTTTAAGGGCACATATAGTTACACTGGATGCACCTGGATAATTCAGGATACTCTCACTATCTTGAAGTCAACTGATTAGTAACCTTAATTACATTTGAAATGTCCCTTTTGTTATGTAGCAAAACATAGCCATGGTCATGACAAGGGCTCAGAGGCCTTGGAGGCTGAAATTCTGCCAATCACAGGAACTATTAGACACTAAGTTGACTCTAATTTCTAGAGACCCAAATGCCACTGGCCCTCCAAAAAAAAAAGTGGTGACTTTTGGTGGCCAGATGATAGTTAGAATCTTGGTCTACATCTGAATCACAGTAGACCCAGTGGGCCTGCAGAATAATCACCTAATTTGTGAAAGTATAATTGGAATTATCATGTTTGACAACTGGCAGAATCCCCACATTGGCACACTGGCCTGAGGAATAAGGCTTATTTGGAAAAGGGGTCAAGTTGAAGCCCCCAGGAGTTTCCCTTGACACAAGAATGGTAAATAAAAAAATAGTACTATATTGATGGGAAAATTTTGAAGATGGGTTCCATTATCAGAGACTTGGAAAAAGCTGGGTTGTGATACCTACCATCTCCCCACTGAGCTTGTTTATCCTATGGACAAAGCAGATAAACCCTGGAGTATAACAGAACAATTATATATTATTATTATTTTAAATGAATTCAGGTGGTGACCTCAACCGGAGAAGATGTCCCAAATGTTGTATCTTGAATGGAGCAAATTAAGACAACCCCTGGCACCTGGTATGCACCTATTGACATGAAAATGCATTTTTCTCTGTATCAGGGCAACCAGAAGTACTTTTCTTTGACCTGGCATGGCCAACAGTAACATTCCAAGCATTGCCTCAGGGCTATGTCAACTATCCTGCTCTCTGTCCTAATATACTCATGATATTAATCATCTTGACTTTCCACACAACATCATAGCAGTCCACTACATCTATGACATCATGCTGGTTACATTTGATGAGCAGGAAGTGACAAGTACCTTAGAGGACTTGGTAAAACATTAATGAACTCCAGGGCAAGAAACAAACTCTACAAAAATTAAAAAGCTCATCACCTCAGTGAAGTTTCCTGGAGTCCAACTATCTGGAACATATTGAGATATCCTTTCCAAGGTGAAAGAAAAACTGCTGTATTTTAAGCTAACTTCAACTAAAAAGGCACAACTCTTGGTGGGCATTTTTGTATTTGGGGGTCAATATATACCATATTTGAGTGTGTTATTTCAACCCACTTAATGAATAACTCAAAATGCTGCTAGGTTTTAGGGGGGACAAGAGCAAGAGAAGGCTCTAAAAAGTCCCAGCTATGGGTGTGGTGGTGGGCACCTATAATCCCAGCAACTTGGGAGGCTGAGGCAGGAGAATTGCTTGAACCTGGTAGGCGGAGGTAGCAATGAGCCCAGATCATGCCACTGCACTCCAGCCTGGGCGACAGAGCAAGACTCCATAGAAAAGAAAGAAGGAAGGAAGGAAGGAAGGAAGGAAGGAAGGAAGGAAGGAAGGAAGGAAGGAAGGAAGGAAGGAAAGAAAGAAAAAGAAAGAAAGAAAGAAAGAAAGAAAGAAAGAAAGAAAGAAAGAAAGAAAGAAAGAAAGAAAGAAAGAAAGAAGGAAAGAAAGAAGGAAAGAAAGAAGGAAGGAAAGAAGGAAAGAAGGAAAGAAGGAAGGAAAGAAAGAAGGAAAGAAAGAAGGAAAGAAAGAAGGAAAGAAAGAAGGAAAGAAAGAAGGAAAGAAAGAAGGAAAGAAAGAAGGAAAGAAAGAAGGAAAGAGAAAGAAAGAAAGAAAGAAAGAAAGAAAGAAAGAAAGAAAGAAAGAAAGAAAGAAAGAAAGAAAGAAAGAGAACAGAAAAGTCCCAGCTACAATTCAAGCTGCTATTTCATTTGAGCCTTATAACCAGCACATCCAACCGTATTTGAAGTGTCTATGGAAAATACAGGCTCACTGTATGTAGCCTCTGGCAAGCAGCAATAGAAGAATTATAGGTCAGACTTCTAAGGTTTTGGAGAAAATCCATGCCCTCCTCTGAAAATAACTACTGTCCTTTTAATAAACTACTTCCAGCTTGCTAGTGGGCAAGAACTAGAAAAAATGGAATGACTGTGCAACCTGAGCTTCTCGTGCTTAACTGGGTGTTATCCACCCACCAAACTATAAGGCTGGATGTGCATAGGAGCAATCTATTAAGGCAAGGGTCCCCAACCCCTGGGCAGTGGACTGGTACCAGTCCGTGGCCTGTTAGGAACCAGGCAGCACAGCAGGAGGTGAGCCACCGACCAGAAGCATTACTGCCTGAGCTCTGTCTCCTGTCAGATCAGCAGTGGGATTAGATTCTCACAGAAGCACAAACCCTATTGTGAACTGTGCCTGTGAGGGATCTAGGCTGTGGGCTCCTTATGAGACTCTAATGCCTGATGATATGTCACTGTCTCCTATCACTCACAGGTGGGACCATCTAGTTGCAGGAAAACAAGCTCAGGGCTCCCATCGATTCTACACGATGGTGAGTTGTATAATTATCTCATTCTATGTTACACTATAATAATAATAGAAATAAAGTGCACAATAAATGTAATGCACTTGACTTATCCTGAACCAACCCTACTGACCTCCCCAGTCCATGGAAAAATTGTCTTTCTTGAAGCCGGTCCCTCATGCCAAAAAGGTTGGGGGCCACTGCTGTATGCTATATCCCAAGCTAAGTAAGTGTCATATGAACTTAATTTCATTGAGTACTTACATCAATCCTGTAAAATAGATACTGTTACCTTACCTTCGTAGATGAGGAAATCAAACCTAAAGGCAGTTCAATAGTTTGTTCATAAGTAAAACACAGAAATACAAACCCAACTCTGACCCCAAAATTCATGATGAGACCACGAAGTTAAGGAATTGGAAGTAAAGATTGGTGTTGGGCGATTCAGTAGATCTAAGGATATCTCTTTGGGCAGCTGTGGGCTTCAGAATAAGTTCCCCTTTGTGCCATTACGTTCCTATTTCTCGGCTCCAAGACCTCCTTTCTGTACTCTGCAAAACACAGCGTGACTTTGCCCATTGTTCTGTTAGGCTTTTCCACTAGGGGGTGACAGAGGAAAACTGCAAAGCTGGAAGAGGAAGGTGAGATTTGTTCCTTCTTTCTGCTCCATTTGGGGCTTCCTGTATGCTAAGCAGATCCCAGGATAATCGCCCCAAGTCACACTTCTCAGTCCAGCAGGTGCAGATCCTGCCCATGGCAGCACACGAATTCAGTTTGCAGTTTTCTCAACACTTGTAGAACCAGCTTCATTGTCTCCTTTCCAGGGTCACCAGGACTAACCAGTCCTCTCTTAAAACAACAGTTTCAGCTCTACAGGACATCCGCCTCTCTAAGGTTTAATTCCTTGCCTCTTACATTTAAAGCTAGGCCTTTAAAGCTTCCCTTGAAAACCAGGACTTTCTGCAGTTTCCACATTTGTGATATTTTAGAGTCCTCTTTCAATCCTTTCAGTTCTCTAGTGAACAACTTAAAAATTCTTCATACAAATTTTATTCAATAGAAAAAACAGCATTTGGTTCTCACCTCCTGTGGGACCCTAACTGTTATACTCTTATTACCTTTGGAAAATTCAATTATTTAGTGAGCCATTTGTACAGAATGTTCACTTACTCCCTTTCATTAATCACCATAGTGGATATGAGAAAAAAATTATCTCAGAGCTTTGGAGATGGTAGTCAGAGAATTACAGCATTTTAGGCCTGACAGAATCCAACTGAGAAACTAGAAAGATTACTTGGCAACGTTAAGCTCTGTAGTTAAGAAAGTTCCACCTTTTCTACCAAAAGCCTTCCATGAAAAGTGGGATGTGCCCAGACACCTGACTGCAGACAGCCCTTTGTTAACGACTGATTTATCCCCCAAATCATAACTCTGACTTAAGAAACCTATTGTCCATCATGATTATTCTGTTAAATGCCATTAGACAGAATTAGTTTTAAAAGCTCAAAGACACAAAGGGATTTTGAGAAACTTGAAGGGAGAAAATGTTGAATCATCACATCAACTAAAGCATGAAAGCCTTAGGTAAGACTGGAGATTTAGAGTTTAGTAAAATCGTTTTGTGAGGTTGAGAGAGACTAATCCAAAGCACCAAGTATTATGAGCCTATGTTGGCCTATTCATTTCTAAGCATGTTCTCTTTGTTCTTCTTTGTTCCTGCATTACAAATATGACATAGAGAAACAGGACTGGTACACTACACAACACGAAAATCAAAATCCCTGACTTTTAATGGGTTAACACTTAATATACAAAATGTCAAGACTTTTGCTTTCTCAATTTTTTAGTATCTTATTTATTTTAGTTGCATGAATGAAACACACCAAATATTTTCCCAAAAGGATCAGAGAAGTCTTTTTCCAAATGGGGTCACAGTAAAGAACTACAATTATGTTAACTCTAAGACAGTACTGACTTGTTCAAAATATGACACCTGTGACCCTGAAAAAAAAGATCCTAGTGGGCTGATAAGCTCACGGTAGGAAGAAGGGAAAGAACTCAGGATTTGCAACTGAAGCCAGGAAGCATGAGGAAGTTAGAGAAGAGCTGGAGATGACAGAGGTTGACAGCAACAGCCACAAAAAGGCTCTTAAAAGAAGGAAATTCAAGGTTCTGTATTCAGGAGAGGTTGACGGAGACAAAACAATAGAATCCTAGAGATAGAATTCGGCAACTCTGAGGTTAACATTTTTACCCTTTATTCCTACACTTGTTGGTTTAGTGATCAGACGAGGCCAAACGGAAAGAGAGCTGCACAAAAGCCAGGGATAGAAGTTAGAGGGAACCGGAAGCTGAGACTAGAAGTAATACGAAACACTTGATTTGTGTGTTAACACGTACTAAGCAAAACAAACTTGTCATGTTGTTTTTCAGGGGTCCCCAAGTCCCGGGCTGCGGAGCGATAGCTGTCCCTGGCCTGTTAGGAACTGGATCACACAGCAGGAGGTGAGCAGCAGAGGAGCAAGTATTCCCGCCTGAGCTCCGCCTCCTGTCAGATCAGCAGATCGGCGGCAGCATTCGATTTTCATAGGAGCGCAAAGCCTACTGTGAACTGCACATGCGAGGGATCCAGGTTGCACACTCCTTGTGAGAATCTGTCTGAGATGGGACAGTTTCATCCCAAAACCATCCCACTCCCATCCCACCCACAGTCCGTGGAAAAATTGTCCTCCATGAAACCAGTCCCCTTGTGTCAAAAAGCCTGGGGACTGCTCTTGTGTTTGAGTATAGGTTAACAATTTGATCACCCTAAAGACGTTTTTAACTGTAGGAAGGGACAGAGAGTGAGATGAGAAAGGAATCAGAAGACCTGAGTTTAAAATCCCAAATCTACTCTCACTCACTGTGACCTTAGACAAATATTCTCAGAAGCTCAGTTTTGTATTGTATATCAAATGGGGGTTCTAATATGTCACAGTATTGCTGTGAATAATAAATAAGGTTATTAATAGTAATACGCCTGGCATATAGTAGGTGCTCGAAAAATTTTATTTTCTATTCCTCTTCTCCATTCAAACGTATGTCTTCAGGAGCAGAAAGCCCTTTTGGCTGTGGAGAGAATAGCATGAGCCAGATAGTCATGTGTGGAAAATAGCTTTAAAAATAGGAAAAGCATTGCTTAGGGTGATGTTGTATTCCATTAGAATAAAATGAATCACACAAAAATGATCATCTCATTCTCAGTTCAAGCGCTTCATAGTAAGCAAAATTTTCATCTGTGTGTTGAAGCCTTCCAAATCTTCACCTCCAGCACTGAGCGTCGTGTACTCTCAAAAATCAAAACACGCTTAATATTTGTGGGAACGTTTTCCTCATGTTATCTTCCTCCTTTCTGCTCTTTTCATCCCAATGGACTCAGAAGTCAAATTTCCACTCAGGAAAACTGACCAGCTATGATTACAAGCTGTTGCAATACATCTTATTCTACAGAGGAAATTCCTAACTGTATCAGAATATAAATTGTATCACTTCATGTAAATCACAGAGAGTGATGAGAAAGACGGAATGAGGAAGAAGTTACGCTCAAGCAGATAGAGCACTTCTTCAGTCCCCTCTGAGTAATAAATCCTGCTAGGCATTTGTGATGGCTGCCTCCTGAAAAAGGCAACGTGGTAGAGAGGACATGAGGAGCACACACTGCTTCCCAGTGATCTCACAGGGCTCCAGCAAAGCAAGGTCGAGGGGCACAGTGCCCTTTGTGGAGGTGGGGTCTTCACTGGTTACAAAAACTATAATGAAGACTATCAACAGGCAGGCTTCCCAGGCCTGAGAAACCTAAAAACTAAACTCCCAAATTTAGCCCTAGATGCCCTATTGTTGGAGAGGAAGAATACCTGAAAATGTCAGGGAAAAAAAAGCTCCAGCCTCCCTCTGCTTATTTAGTAACAACCATCACACCTATTAGGATCATTTACTGAGGACTTACTATGTTCCAGGCACTGCATTGCACACTTCACTGCTTTCTTTAATTTATTCTTTAAACATCCTATCAATGTGATAGTAACATTAGCCATATTTACAAATGAAGGAGTTAAAGAGGTAAGTTCCCTGCCTTAGAAAAATATATACCAGTCGTTCTCCGTGGGTCTACTTAATTCAAGTTCAAACTCCTCATCCTGGGGTCAAGACTCTACTTCTTGCTTTTATCTCACACAATGGTTCTCTAGACACACTGCACTATTCACGGCTTCCTAACAACCATTTGTTCTTTTCCGCTTCTTCTATGCATTTACTGCTGCTGTTCCTTACAGCTGGAATGCCTTTCCTACTCCTCTGCCTTGCATTCAAGCCCTGTGTACCCTGAGAATCCCAGTAAATTCTATGATATTTAAGGGTACACCATGTCCTGCTTGTCCTTGAATGTCCTCAGTCTCCTAGCACAGTACAAAGCAAATACCAGGTGCTCAACAGAGATTGGTTGAAATAAACCAAGTTATGTATTTTCTCTTGAAAAATGTAATAATCAATAATAGAGAGATTATAGATTAATGTATAGTGACTAAGAACATAGACTACGGAGCCAGATGGCCTTGGTTCAGATTTTAATTCCACCACTTACCAGCTATTGACCTTGAGCAACTTACTTAACTGCTCTATGCCTCAGTTTCCTTTAGGTATAAAAGAGAGGATAGCTTTAATACCAGCCTCATAGGGCTGTGGTAAGAATTAAATGACATGATGCATGTAATGCACTTTTTTTAAAAATCTGTTACACAGAAAATTCTGTATGAGAGTTTGCTCTTTTCATATAGTCAACTATATGTTTAGTAAAATAAGTTAAAAACTCAAAGTATATTTTAAACCCTAGTGTCAGCTAATATTTAAATACATAACAATTAAGTCTCTTAATTTCAAAAACTTTTGAGTACTACAGGAGTTCTTTGGAAAAACAGTGATTACTTAATTCAATGCAGGAGTCGGATTTATGTAATCAATTGAGAAAAAAGTCTCTGATTCAAAATAAAATTGTAAAGTACAACTATTGCTAGAAAATAATTCCAAGGATGAAAATTCCAAAGCTTACTCTAGAATAATTATAAGTTTAAATATCTCAATATTTCACATAGTAGGCAGCTTCAAATTGTATTTCACCAGTGCCTGGCATATAGTAGGTACTGAAATTTTATTGAGTGTCTATTTTCCTAAACAGATTAATTTAGTTAATACATATTTTTATATATTAATCATACATAATTATCTGTTACTATCTGTATACTCCACAGCCTACAATAATACATAAGAATTAAACTGAGAGCCTAGGGTTCCCAGGAAGAAATAGGTAACACTTCCAGCCAGCTGGCTAAGCAACCACTTGCAAGAATGTTGCATGTGCCACGTGACTGAAAGCTATGAGATCAGCTCTGCATGTTGCCAGATGACAACTATAGAGACTATCAGATGCCCTCAAGTGGAAAACACCACTATTTCCATTGAAAAGAAATTCAATTTGGGGGTAATTTTTAGTGCAAGCTAATAAAGGTGGCAAGAGATATATCAGGCTTGACTATAACCACAAACTGGAAAAAAAGAAACAATCTGATGCAACTGGAAAAAACTCCCAAAGTTCACCATTTAACCCAAGCCCAGAATCCTTTGCGTGAATGCTCAGCAAATAGCAAAGTAAACAAAGAATAAATTGATATCAATGGCAGCCCTGATACCAGCCATTCTTTCTTTCAATCTATATTACAAAGGAATGAATGCACTGGCAGTTTCAAAGATCATGCAATTCAGGAAATGAAGACCACATGTTTTTACTTACTAGGCATTTTTATTAGGATGACAAACTTTAAAGGTTTCTATATCCTGCTTTTGTGAAGGGATGAAGAATTCCAACAGGCTTTAGGAAAATTGAGTGGCCCTGAGGTGTGAAGCTTCCTAACACCCCTGCTGACTCAGGAGGTGCCACTGTGGAAGGCGTTTCCCAACAGCCACCCAGAAATTCACTGAGTTGTTGGGAGATGGATGTTGGTAAGGCACAAAGTGGCTCACAGCAAAACATGACTAACGCACATAAAAGTGACTATCTCATAAAAAAAAGCAAAATTTTTCCCATATGTTGGAGCCTCCCAAATCTTCACCTCCAGCTGGGCTTCCCCTCACGGCTTCAGGACGCTTTGTCTGTAGGTCCCAAACTAAATTCATCTCCAATCCCTTTCCTATCACTCCAGACAGCAGCCTTTTTCACGAGTAAATCTGACACCTAGATATGATCCTTGGCTCCACGCATCCTCTCAATCAGCATGACCTTTCATCTCCACTTTCAAAAGGGCTTCCAAACTCTACCACCTCTTAACAGTTCATCAAAAACTGGCATCAACTGTCTATCCTCACACTTTCTAGTCGTGCCAGTTTCCACTTTGCTCTGCTGCAGTTCATTTTCCTTTGAACATAAATCGCACCTTATCACTCCCTTCTTGAAGTCATCCAGTGGATTTCAACACCCTTAGAGTAAAATCTAAACTGTGTAGAACAACTAAAAAGTCCTACACTCCCTGCCACCTGCCACCTTCTGTAACCTCATTTCTTATTACACTCCTTCAAAATCCTACACGCCCTGCCACCTGCCACCTTCTGTAACCTCATTTCCTATTACACTCCTTCTCTTCGCTATAGTCCAGCCACTCTGACCACTCTAATTAAGGTAGGTACACTCCCCGGCACTTCTCTGGAGTTCTTATTTATTCATTTCTTAGTTTTTGTATTGTCTGTTTCTCCCACTAGAATTAACACCTTGACAATAAGGACCTTATCTGACCTGTTTATTGCTCTATGCTTAGCACCTAGCATAGTCTTAGACATTTTGTTGAAGACATTAATAAATTTTAAAAGTACATGAGCATAATCTACAGTTATATAAAATTTAATTCCACAAAAGTATTGATTTTGTGCAAGCGATTGCTATCAGGTGAGCCATCATTCGGTGTAACTTTAACATTATTACTTAATATCCTTACTCTTGGTTTCATCATCTGTGAAATGGGTGCAGTAACTGTGTACCCCATAGTGATCTTAAAGGGTTGTAAGATATAAGGAAGAAGATACACTATAATACTTAGCACCATGCCTGACACATGGTATACATCCAATACGTGCAAAGTGTTAGCAGAGGATTAGTGTTCCCATTACCTTAAAAACAAAAATATTAATTTTATTGTGGAAACTGATGTACTACCCAGATGGTGGTCCCTAAAAACTGAATGATGTGGTAAGAAATCTCTGATAAGTCCCTCTTCTCTATTCCCACAAAACTATGATATCTTCTAAGATACTCCTCACTCCCCTAGAACACCCAAATAGCTTCCTAATTATTGTCCCTGTCTTCAAATTACCTCCTTTCTACAGCATAGTCTTTTGATTACGAAAATAGATCTAAACCCAACTCCCCTTGTGGTCCCAAGACCTTCAATGACCTGGCCCCATCCTTCCTACCAATCTTACACTCAACTAATCTTGAGGGTCCTCTGCACTGTAGTCAGACAATACCCCTAAAGCAAGAGGGAATCTGGCACAGTGATTAAGGCCATGAAATCTGAAGCCACACTACTTGGCTTCAAATGCCAGCTACTCACTCACTAGCTACTTAGCCCCTCTGTGCCTCAGGTTCCTTGTCTGTCAAAGGGCAAGGATACTATCATTGCATACATCATCATAAGGTTGTTGTAAGAACTGTATGAGACAATGCATGCAAAGCACTCAGCACATTACCTAATACTTAGTAAGTGACAATGATATCCATGATGAACCTCCCCTCAAAAACTACAGTGTATTTCCAAAATCTAGTCATGTCACATACCTGTTCAGCAACCCTTAGATAATGACCATTGCCTACAAGATAAAGTTCAAAATCCTAAGTGTAGGATACTAAGCACAGTACAAATTCTTCATGCTATGGCACTAACCCATCTTTCCACCTCCATTCCAACAGATTCAGAACCTATGCTTCAACCAGGCAACACTTTTTGTCCTCCCATGAGTGCCCCGTGGCATTTTGTTTTAATGGCTGAAATCCCCTTCCTATTTATCTCTATCTGCTAAGCTCCTTTTCACCCTTCAAGATCCAAACAAATGTTCTCTTTCTGTGAAGGGCTTCCTAAGTTTTCCAGGTAAAGTCTATAGCTTCTATCTCTAAACTCTCATATCATAACCTGGAAAATCTAAATGTACAATCCTTTGTTATTGTTTGCTGGTTTACTTCTCTGTGTCTCTCTTCTTTTCTATGACCCCTGTAAGGGCAGGAGCCTATTGCAACTTTTTGCATGATGCCCAACGTACAGCAGGTGTTCAATCAATGAGCATTTGATATGTAAATTCTAATTTTGATATGTAAATATCTAAGAGAGATGTAAATTCTAGCATAGGAATCCAAAACTGCAAAATCATTCCAATAAGAAAATGGCTAAAATGAAAGCAGTTTCATGCTAAGCATTTTTTTTAAATCCATCATCTTGTTGATTTGCATCTCATTTGGCTTTTGATTCCTCTGCATTGTACAATTTTCTACTTGTCTTTAGAACTTGAGCCATCTTATCTGAAAAAATGGGTCAAGAAAATATATACATGTTTTTAAACCTTTCTAAGTAAGCTATTTCTAAAAGTTTTACCAGTTCAATATTTTTCCTATTCTAAAGTAATTTTAAATCATACTAAATTTTCTACCTTCATCTACTTTTAAAACTTTATTTTTAGAGTTTTAGTGGTTTAGATGAAACTTGGAAATGTCTCTATTCTGGACCACAGAGCCTGGAAATAAGACAGGGGTGTTCGATGTTTTGGCTTCCCTGGACCACTTTGAAAGAAGAAGAATTGTCTTGGGCCACAGGTAAAAAACACTAACACTAATGACAGCTGATGAGCAAAAAAAAGAAGAAAAAAACCACAAAAAATCTCATAATGTTTTAAGAAAGTTTACAAATTTGTGCTGTGCTACATTCAAGGCCATTCTGGGCCACATGTGACCTATGCCGCAGGTTGGACAGGCTTGCTGTAAGTTGTTGCTAAATCTCCCCAAGTATGTTCCATAAAGCACTGACCTATAAAGCTAATCTCTGAAAACAAACAAAAAGCAGTCCATGGTCAGGTAAGTTTGGAGAAAAATATATGCTCTATCTTTGTATTGAAAAGTCGTAGAGCACCTTTGCACATTAAAGGCTCCGAGAGGCCCAACAATGAAGAACTCAGCCTTTCCCAAACTTATTTACCAGAGAACCCTTTCAAGTCCCTTGGAACTGGTGTTCATGGAACTCAGTCTGGGAAATACTGCACCATTTTGCTTCTGAATGGCCCAACACAACTAGATTTTTGGTCATAAATAATCTTCATTTACAACACAGTTGGATGGAGCTTAAAGGACACCCATCTTTGTCACCCATGCAGGTCTTCATTCCCACCTGCAGGTTCTTACCAAGTTATCGTTCACAGCATACTTGAAAGAAATGGAGAACAAATGATTTGTTACAGCTCTGTAAAAAGTGCCTCTTTACACAAAACCAAAATCTATTTCTCTATAGATTCTATCCATTCATCTTCATTCATTTCTTGGAGCCACAAATAATAAATCTAAAATGTGATATCATTTTTTCAACCAGAGGGCATAAAGGATCACATAGAACCTTTGGTCACTGGTAGAACAACAAACAAAAAGCTTACTTATCCTCTTCATCTGAAAAGTAAACAAAAGAAGTGGGAAAGGTTTGCAGATGCCTGGCATACCAAGCCATTATTAGTGAGGGTATAATGATTAGAAGATAATGGCCCGGTACCTTTGAAGACTGGAATGAAGCTTTCTGTGTAGTGACACACTGGCAATGTGAAGAGTCCTAATTTAACAACAAAACAACCTAAATCTCTTTTATGAGGTGAGCAGTGTATCTTAGGTAATAAACACTTAAGTAATTAGACGGTTTTTATGGAGATAGCTATAAAGTGAAACATGGGGAAAAAACCCTCAGTAATAGGCTGACGCCCAGGGAGATGGGTATATAAGAGCCAGGGTAGAAGAGAGGAGCATCGAGACACCAAAGGACTTCTCTCGACTCAACAAAAACCCACCTCCCATTGCTATGGATTGCTGTGCTCTCCGCTCCTGCAGCGTCCCCACTGGCCCTGCCACCACCTTCTGCTCCTTTGATAAAAGCTGCCGCTGTGGAGTCTGTCTACCCAGCACCTGCCCACATGAGATCAGCCTCCTTCAGCCCATCTGCTGTGACACCTGCCCCCCACCCTGCTGCAAGCCTGATACCTATGTGCCAACTTGCTGGCTGCTCAACAACTGTCACCCGACTCCCGGCCTGAGTGGGATCAACCTGACCACCTATGTTCAGCCTGGCTGTGAGAGTCCCTGCGAGCCCCGCTGTTGACCAGCCAAGTCTGCACACGTTCCGTGAGGTGGCTGCCCAATGTCCTCTGCACCACCCGGGCTTCGGCACTCACTACTGCCTACATCAAGGCTAAGGCCATCCCAATCCCCGGGGCCAAGTCTTGATGAATCTTCTTAATTCTTTGCTCCTTTCGGTACAGTTGGAGACCTCCTTTCTGTCTTTTAGGCTATTTCATCACTCTTGAGAAATAACCATTTTGACTATTTGTTAATAAACTTTATTCTGGCTTAGCAAATATGACCTTGTGATGATTTATTTTCATGTTTCCCATTAGGGAAAGTGGAATGCCTACCTAAACCTGAACAGCAAGTTAACACACTACCCAAGATTTACCCCAACGGAATAAGAGCTCTCAGTGGAATTTATCGAAAAAATAGACACTGGTTATTTGTGACAGGTTAAAAAGTAAAAAATGTGGTAGTTCATTTATAGAATCTTTTTATTTAACAGATATTTATTTAATAGATATTATTGGAAGACATCCACTGTGCAAGCACTACGCTAGAGTCTAGAGATTAATAGAATGTTTTTAAAATACTGGATTTTAGTTTCCATTGATTCTGACATTGATTTTTCTTTCTTCCTTAATTGACTAAATGAATTGATCACTGTGCTGGTGTGTATAAATAATTTGATCATCCTAGTCAAAGTCATCTGAAATTCTGAGCTCAAAATGTAAAGCAATTTTGAGAAGCATATACATCCATTTCTTCCTATATGCTGCCTTCCAAAAAAATCCATTTTGAATTAATATCAGCATTTATTGAGTATTCATTGCGCCCTCAAATGGGGCTTACATTGGTTTACATTAGTCATGACCATGATTAGAAGTTTGCTAGTCTAAGTGACATATAATATCATGACAATGAAATATACTTAAAATATCAGACCACAGTGTAGTATTTTCTATACACCAGAAATAGTCACACAATTCTGAGAACAAAAACACACAGTTTCTATTAGAACAAAACTTCTACGATAACCACTAATTCCTAATTCATGTCCTTATTTATCTTAGAAAAATCTAAGTGCGATTAGGTCTTTGCGGAAAATAAAGGTATGGTGAGATACACACACACACACACACACACATATATATACTTTTCGACTTGCCTTTGGCCTTTGGGCCAATTGCTTCCCTCTCAGTCTCAATTTCCCTGTTACTAAAGTGGTTTCCCACCTATAGTTTGGTTTCCTACAGTCTCAGTTAGCTTGTTATTACTTTCTGCCTTGCTTTTGTCTCAGGATTATTGTGAGGACCAGATGTCCTCAAGTGTGGAAACCACCATGTCCACAGCATCAACCTGTTACACATGAGAGACTCCCACCATTACTGCCACATGGCAGTTCCCAACTTTCTCACCAAAAAGCAGCTTTTAAAAATATTTGTTTGTTTATTTATTTGTTTATTTCAGTAGCTTTTGGGGTACAAGTGGTTTTGGTTACATGGATGAATTACACAGTGGTGGTGAATTCTGAGATTTTGGTACACCCGTACCCGAGGAGTATACATCGTACCTAATGCGTAGTGTTTTGTTTCTGGCCTGCTTCCCACCCTCCACCTTTTGAGTCTCTAAAGTCCATTATATCACTCCATATGCATCTGCATACTTAGTTTAGCTTCCACTTATAAGTGAAAACATGGTTTTTTGTTTTCGGTTCCTGTGATTTCCCACTCCATTTCACTCAGAATAATGGCCTCTAGCTCCATCCAAATTGCAGCAAAAGACATTGTTTCATTCTCTTTAACAGCTGAGTAGTATTCCACGGTATATATATATACACCACAGTTTCTCTATCTACTCATTGGATGATGGATACTTAGGCTGGGCATCTTTTTATTTCTTGAAATATGTATTTTTCCCAAATGGCTTTCTTAAAAAAGTTTAATAATTCCTTCATTTTTGTTCATAAACACATTTATAAATATCAATGAAATGTTTAGGATTATTATAGAATAACCTTTGTTACCATACCAAGTTACCTTTTTCCTAGTCAAAAACAAAGAAGTTTCATGTTTTCATACATGCTAGTAAGGGATAAAAATTTAGAGTTTGTTTTTAATACTGAAAATAACTCGAAGTTCCTACTACTACTACCATGGGTCTTTAGCATTCACGGGCCCTGGCCTAGTTATAAATCCCCAACTGGAAACCAGAAGATGTATTGTTTTAGCCCTGGCTCTGCCTTGAGCTGCTTCTGTGGCCCTAAACAAGTCAATTAAGTTCTTGGGGTCTCAGGTGTTAAAGCAGTAAAATGGGTTGGTTAATCAGACCATCTCTAAGGTTGCTTTTCGTTTTAACATTCTATGATTCTAGATCATCCAGAAGCATTCTAAGTAACAAGTACCCTGTGCAACTAATCAAGCCCGTTCTACCTCATTACTTTTACTGCTTTCATTGGGAATAGCTCACGTTGAGTGAATATCTACTGGGCATACTAATGAGGTAGAAGGTGGGACTCTACTCCAGAGGTG
The DNA here is from genome assembly GCF_003255815.1 of Theropithecus gelada. Classification (NCBI taxonomy): domain Eukaryota; kingdom Metazoa; phylum Chordata; class Mammalia; order Primates; family Cercopithecidae; genus Theropithecus; species Theropithecus gelada. The sequence goes on along the minus strand of NC_037684.1, from coordinate 29,070,132 downwards.
GGGCTCAGATACCAGACCAAATTGAGGGCTAGCTAAAACAGGATGGGGACAGAAACAGCTTTCCAATCAGACATGCCCACCAGCATGCCCTGTCAATTAACCGTTGCCATGGCAACACCTGAGTTACCACCCCTTTCCAAGGCAAAGACCCAATGACCTAAAAGTTTCTACTCCTTCCCTAGAAATTTCTGCACAAACCACTCTTTAATCTACATCTAATTAAAAGTAGGTGTAAATATGCAAAACTGCCCTGAGCTGCTACTCTCGGCCTACAGAGGTAGCCCTGTCTGCAGGAGCAGTCATGGAGCTGTAACACTGCTGCTTCAATAAAGCTGTTTTCTACCTCTGGCTTGCCCTTGAATTCTTCCCTGGGCAAAGCCAAGAACCCTTGCAGGCTAAGCCCCACTTTGGGGCTCCCCTACCCTGCATCACTAACAAGTGAAGAAAGGCCACTAACAGGTGCAGAAACTCAGGCTGAGAAAGACTAAAGTACTTGCAAAAGTTATGTAAATCGTAAGTGAGAGAAGGAATTAAACCCCAAACTAAGTCCCAAGTCCCTTCTCTCTCCACTACACCAAAGCACTCGCCTTCTCCACAGACAGCAATATGTCAAAGAGAAATGTGATTATAGGTGGTTGTCTTTATTCAGGAGAAAGTATATGACACTTGACAATATACTCTCTACTATCCCTGTCAATTGTATGTTTTGTTGTACACAGCAGCTCTGCTTTCTCTGCGGCGATTACAGTCTAAAATAAAATGAGGGTATACGATGAGTATTTAAAAAGGTATTCATGTTTCCAAGGTAAGAACAAACCTTTTTTAAAAAGTCAGACTTCACTGATTAGCAGTGTCAGCAGAGAAGAAATATTGGCTGGATCATTAACTTTGAATTGAAATGCAGAATGTTTGGCAACTCAAACACATTTTCAGTTTTCTGATGAGCATCAATAATCAAGGTAAAACAACTGCCCTTAACGTTAATAATTGTTTATCCTTGATAATATAATAATTTTAAAAATGGTATTTCATTTTTCCTTCAAATTGTTCTTGAGGCTGGGCGCAGTGGCTCATGTCTGTAATCCCAGCACTTCGGGAGGCCGAGGTGGGTCTACTGTGAGTCTGTTAAACTTCTTTCCTTTATAAATTACCCAATCTCGGGTATGTCCCTATAGCAGCGTGAGAACTGACTAAGACAATATGGAAGTGTCTACAGGTGAGTAAGTGGAAAGCTACACTGACACCATTTTGAAACTACAACAGGAAGCAAGTTTGAATGTAGCAACACAACTAAATGAAACTGAAGGAGAGCTCATCCCGTGTCTGATACACAAGAAGTTAGTGAGTTATTTTTACAGGATTATGTAAACAGCAACAAGGATGTTCCGTCCAACATTCTGATGGACAGAAGCCGTGTTCCCTGAGATAGGTGGATATAAAAGACCCATAGAGGACAACTTTGTAGAAGAAAGCCTTTCTTTGCAACAAAACATTTTCCTGGTCCACTGTCACCATGTCTTGCTGTGATTCCTAGCTCCAAGGATGCTGCAGCGTCCCCACTGGCCTGGCCACCACTATCTGTCCCTCTGACAGAAGCGGTCAATGTGAAGCCTGCCTGCCCAGCATCTGCCCTCATGAGATCAGCCTCCTTCAGTCCACCGGCTGTGAAACCTGTCCCCTGCCCTGCTGCGTGCCTGACTCCTATGTGCCATCCTGTTGCCTGCCCAACAAATGCCACCCAAATACTCAACCCTGAGTAGGCTCTCTGTCACCACCTGCGTCCAGCCTTGTGAGTGTGAACCACTTTGCTGCTAGCCAAAGAGCTTTGCCCACATTGCCCTGAGGACCTTCAGTAGTCATTAAGGGCTGCTCAGCAAATGGCCTTTAATTAGGCCATTTGGAAGAAGATATTATAGCACTGTGCCTTCAGTTTTACAGAAGTTTTCTTCTCCTGTTTCGATCAATGATTTCAAATGAGAAATGGAAAAAGAAAATGCTATCATGGATCTCCCTACTTCAAAACTAAATAAACCCCACAACTCCCCAAACCACATACTGTCTCAACATTAATGCTATCACTACCCAACGACTCTTGACACATGCATCATGAACTTATAAATATATCCAGCAGAATTACACTTTCTGATGACATCAACATAAATTTCATAGCCAAAAAGAGGCCTCACAGGCATACGTAGATACCTGAAGAAAACTGCGAGGATAGTGAAATGCATTAGGCTCTAAGCTTAGAGTCGTTTTAAATGCCAAGGTCAGCATCTAACTTTAATGTTTGTTTTTTCCCTGCCTCTAAATAAACTCACATGTGTCCTTAAAGAAGGAGTGAAGCTGGCAATTTGAGATCAACATGCTCACAGAAAGGACCTCAAAGATTGAGCTAACCCCTATTTTTTTCACCATCTCATTTAAGTAAATCTTTGAATTTAAAAATGTTGGCTGGGCGCGGTGGGTCATGCCTGTAATCCCAGCACTTTGGGAGGCCGAGGCGGGCGGATCACCTGAGGTCTGGAGTTCGAGACCAGCCTGACCAACATGGAGAAACCCCGTCTCTGCTAAAAATACAAAATTAGCCAGGTGTGGTGGTGCACGCCTGTAGTCCCATCTACTCCGGAGGCTGAGGCAGGAGAATGGCTTGAACCCAGGAGGCAGAGGTTGCTGTGAGCAGAGATCACGCCATTGCACTCTGGGCAACAAGAGCGAAACTCCATCTCAAAAAAAAAAAAAAAGTTTTGACAACTGTAAAGCAATTCACACAAAAAATGAATCACTCTGCTTATATAAAGGGTTACTGTTATAAAAGGCCATTACAAAAATAAATAAATACCTTTTTAATTCTAATTTGAAATGTAATCCAATGCAACAAATATTTATCAAATGCCTACCCTGTTTCAGGCATTGTCCTAAGTGCTTGAAAAAGACAAATAAGGCTAACATACGATTACCACTTCCAAAACCTTGCATTGGAGTGAGGAAAACAAATTTAAGTGACAAACTATAAAATACAGCAGAAAGAAATGAGGTTGAAAGGGAAGAATAGGCAGCCCATTTTGTGAGAGCAGAGAAAAGGATGCAAACATCTAGAAGAATCACCTAAAGTTTCTTTATGAAGGGGATGTTTGGCTGAATCTTGAGGGAGCAACATGATTTGGAAAGTAGAGAACTGGGAAAGGTCAGTTTAAGTTAAAGAAACAGTATGAACAAGGTCACAGAGGGTAAAGTACCTAGGAGACTCCCGCCTTCACTTTATGTGATGTGCTGTATGATTAACATATGCATGATTCACATAGCTATCATTTTTGTGGTGAGAACACTTAATCCATTCTCTCAGCATTTTTCATTGCAGTGTATGGTTATTCACTATAGTCACCATGTTGTATAGTAGATCTCCTGAATCTATATAATATTTCAAGATAAATTTTAAAAGAGAAGTCAGAGAGAACACAGAGAATGGGAGAGGGTCTTCTTCATATATTCTACTTGCCAAGCCTCTGTCTTCTAGATGAGAGAGACTGGTAAGTCAAGAGTAAGTAAACATTAAACATTTCCTTGACGGTTTCGATACTAGTTCATTAACTTTGAATTTTATAATATACTGGGAAGGCCACTTGAATTTGCTTCTCTGTTCTTCGGTGGTAAAGTGTAGGTATTGAGGCAGGAGAATAGCAAAGGGAATTAAAACTTGGATAAAGGGCGGAGTGAATAAAAGCAGGGACCAGAAGCAAGGTGAAGGGGCAGGTAAGCAAGAAGCAAGATAAAAAGCAGAAGTTAGACTAGGTGCCGTGGCTCATCCTGTAATCCTGGCACTTTGGGAGGCCAAAGCAGGTGGATCACTTGAAGTCAGGAGCTCAAGACCAGCCTGGCCAACATGGTGAAACCCCCCCTCTACAAAAAAATACAAAACTTATCTGGGTGTGGTGATGGGCACCTGTAATCCCAGCTACTTGGGAGTCTGAGGTAGGAGAATCACTTGAACCCAGGAGGTGGAGGCTGCAGTGAGCAGAGAATGCCACTGTACTCTAGCCAAAACAAACAAAAAGTAAGATAAGAGAAGAAAGCAAGTCCCCCATTGCCAGAGCAGGATAAGGACCAAACCAGTAAGGGGCAACTCTTCATGGATAAGCATGTGCGTTAAAGAGAAAAAGTATCCTTAACATCACCTTGTATGAAAATCAGCTCATTCAGGCTTATGCATATGGACCGCATATCACGTATGTACTTAAAATTATGGGCTGGAGGTGGTGTGCAAGCACACAGGGACCAAAGCAACTAAGCAACACACCTGTCCATCAAAGAGGCAGACACTGGCTAGAGATTAGGCAGCCTTGGGAAGACACACACACACACACACACACACACACACACACACACACACACAAAAAGACCCGAACTGCACCAAGCTGGGGGTTGGTCTCACAGAGGTCGGTTCGCTCTCCCCCTCTTAGAGTGTAATACTGTGCTTAATACACTTTTGCTGCTTCGTTTTGCTGTGTGTGTCTCGTCCAATTCTTTGTTTGGGACACCAAAAGCCCTGGAACTGCATGGCACCATCTGGTAACAGTATGATGTTCAACACCCTTGGCATTTGTTGTAAATTCCTGCTCATAAAAATGATTTGAAAGTTGTTTTCTGTTTTTTTGTTTTTAACTTTTAAGTTCAGGGGTACACGTGCAGGTTTGTTACATAGGTAAACTTGTGTCATGGGGGTTTGTTGTACAGATTATTTCATCATCCAGGTATTAAGCCTAGTACCCATGAGTTATTTTTCCTGATCCTGTCCCTCCTCCCACCTTCCACCCTCTGATAGTTTCCAGCGTCTGTTATTCCCCTCTATGTGTCCATGTGTTCTCATCATTTAGCTACCACTTATAAGTGAGAACACGCAGTATTTGGTTTTCTGTTTCTGCATTAGTTTACTAAGGATAATTGCCTCCAGCTCCATCCGTGTTTCTTCAAAGGATGGGATCTCCTTATTTTTTATGGCTGCGTAGTATTCGATGGCATACACGTGTCACTTATTTTTGTTGTTAAAAAGAAAAAAAGATAAACTGGTTGTTTTAACATATAACGTATAAGGCTTACCTATGAATGACATTTGATATTTTCCAATGATTTTAGTCAGCTTTCTTCTCTTTTAAATAGATCTTACTAGTTTTTGGTAATGTGCCATCAGAAACAATCTACCAAGAATCTTTGCTTTCTGTTTATTCAACAAATTGCCACAACAAGTATGTAATTTAAATTATACAGTATTATCTGAAAGGATTTGTGCTGATCATGGACAGGTGTAGGAAGATGTTGGAATCTAGAGTATTACACATTTGAGATTATCTGGTTCAATTTCTGGCTGACTGAAATAAGGATGTTGTTTAAGGCATACCTCAAAGGAATTTCAATCTAGTTCAAGATCCAAGATATGAAAACAAATAAACAAGCAAAGTAGGGAGTAAGTCAGTGAAAAAGTGATTTTTATGAATGCCATAGTTCTAAATTGCATTGGGTCAGATTTCCTGCCAAAATCCACTGTTGTTCTGTGACTCTTAAGGTTTCTCCTTTTCATTCCTATTTCATCTTATTTTAAAGTGCATACACCATTCACATGAAAATGAATCAAGGCTGAGGTGGTTTTCTTTTAATGGTACATTCAACAAAGAATGGCCACTGTGTGGATCCTTCCTTCCTTCCAATGAATTTATACTTTGATTCACCACAAGATTGGTGTAACTTTGGGAATAGAGACTCTTTTAGAAAAAAACGATCCATAGAATAATACAACTTTGAGAAATTCACTACGGATTTATTAAAAATAACAGAAAGGAATTTCATCCTGTACCACTCTGCCACTTTGCTTGCTCAATAGAACCTGAATTATAATATCACTAAATAATGCAAACATGTCTGAGATGCCTGTAGCCACATGAAACATTCATCTGTAAATAGCCATATTCTTGTTGACTTTATTGAGTTGAAAATGGTCCAATTCATCACTTGAGTTACTCATTCTGAAATTAGTCATTAGAAATCACATTATGTGATCCACAGTATTTTAAATTAAGAGGGAAAACAAGAAGAGTTTGGCCTCCAAAATTACAGCTGAATTGTCACTTGGATTGATTACCCATAAAAGTCATGTAAGGTTTGGCATGCCAGAACCCTGTGAAGACAAAATGTGATGACCTTGTGACAAAAATGACAAGTCAATGACTCAAAAATATGATTAATTTAACAAGAGCGGGAACTCTTAATGGACATGTAAATGCCAAACAGATTAGAGAATCTCAGTGAAAAAGGGTGCCATAAACAAAACAGGAAGCCTACCAGCTGGACCAATGCCCACTTGGGAGGGTATATAAGAGCCCTAACAAGAGAGGAGACATTTGTACCTCACCAACCTCATCTGTCTAAGAAACTGAAAGCTAACCAGACACCGATTGCCATGGATTGCTGTGCCTCTCGCAGCTGCAGTGTCCCCACTGGGCCCGCCACCACCATCTGCACCTTCGACAAATCCTGCCGCTGCGGAGTCTGCCTGCCCAGCACCTGCCCACACACGGTTTGGTTACTGGAGCCCACCTGCTGTGACAACTGTCCCCCACCCTGCTACATTCCTCAGCCCTGCGTGCCCACCTGCTTCCTGCTCAATTCCTGCCAGCCAACCCCAGGCCTGGAGACCCTCAACCTCACCACCTTCACTCAGCCCTGCTGTGAGCCCTGCCTCCCAAGAAGCTGCTGATGGATGGCTACTTTGCTCAGTGCCCGACAACGAGGAATCCAGAAGCTGTCTCTTCAGTAGTCACTTGCCTCAGTAGTTTACCAGATGTTAAGGTAGATCAGATGGCCCAGATATGAAGAATTTACCTTTGGTTTTAATGGGGGGAAAAAAGAAAAGTATTTTTCATGGTTATTTAGCTGAATAACCATTTGGTTCCTGTGGGCAGGTGAATGTGTTTTATTAGCAAAATACTGTTTCAATCTGTAAGACCTCAGATTACATGTTCTTGATCATAATGCTTCCTGGCTCTTGTTTCTTGTATTGGGTATTTCCATAGAAGAAAATTTCTTGGTGGTTTTTCCAATAAACTATATTTCTCTGGCAAGACGTGTCCTTTATTTATGTTAGTTTTGGGTATATTTCTTCCATTTTAAAAAGGTAAAAAAAGATGATTATTTTAATTTTTTAAAAAAGAATCTATTGGCAGAATGACTAACATTCTGGATACTACTAACATGGCTTGCTAACTTTTAACAGGTTCTCTTTGACATTTGCCTTCTCTTCTCTCTTCCTCCTCAGACAAATGTAATTTTGGTGTGAACCAACATTTATTTGTCTACTCTTCACTAGTAAATCATTCATTTAGTCCTTAAAATAGCACTAATGGATAAGAATAAATGAAGTTTTAAGAGTTATTCAACATTCTCAAAGTCATAGTTGCTTACTTAGAAAATCAGAATTCAGCCTCTTGTATGTCTGACTCTAAAGCCCAATTTTTCCTACCACAATACTACCTTCAATACTAATGAAGCCAGAAGCTTAATGAGCACAGTTATGAAATAAACCCAAAATACGCAAGAGAAATAAAACATGTAAGATTCTTTAACAAAATCCACATTGGATTATAATAGAAAAAGAGTACACTGGTTCATAGATTAAAATTGGCAAGTATTCAATTCTAAAATCTGGGTATTTTGGAGGTATACCTATTTCAACTTCATCTTCTCTTAGAGAGAACTCAAAGTGGTCAACTCTAGTCACAAGGCACCAGGAATATACCTCTATTTGCCACCGTACTCTGCACAGATGTTCTACCACAGTAATCAATAGAATGCCAATACTTTTCAGGTGTCTCAGGTTAAGAGCTAAAACTCTGATTAAATATGCTTTAATTCATTACTGAATTTTATCAGCCTACTTAATTTTATCTCACAAAGATTTTTCTTTTCCAAGCCTAGAGAGAACAAGTACATATATGTATATATACTATATACTAATACATTCAATACATTTATGTAACACATATAAATATATGTGTGCATGTATATCTATACATAATACATATATAAAGACACAAGTCAAAATCTGAAAATTCATTGAAATAAAACCACAAGAATACATGCAAGGAAAAGAGTAGGACAAGGAAGGGGAGAAGTAAATGCTTTTAAGCACGCTTGTTTTAAAATGTCCTCAATGTACCTGTTAGTCCCTTCAGAAAGAAATTTCTCAGGGGATTCCACAGGCTTTTTACAGCTCAACCTTAAATGAACAGAACTTAGCAGCCATGGAGTCTATGGGACACAACAGAGGATACTGTCAACAAGAGATTCAGTCCATTCACTCATTCATTTGTCCATATTTCCTGAGTGCTTATCCTGTGTCAGGCATCACATTAACGCCAGGAGTAGAAAGATAAAAGAAATGCTATTGCCTCAAGTCTCTAGAGCCCTCAAGTCTCTCCCAAATCTGGTGAAGGAGAAAGACAAGTTATAATCACAATAATTGCAATGCTGAGGGATTCTGCTGTGACTGGGAGGTGAACAGCATGGCATGCAAGCATACAGAAAGAATAACTAAAACCCAGATTTGGTGATTCAGTGTCAGAGGTGAGAAATAGTTATGGAAAGCCTCTGAGTTACCCAGCCTAAGCTTTAAAAGATGAATAGGCAGCAGGAGAGGTAGGGAACAGTTGTTCCAGACAGAACAACAGCTTAATAAATCATGGAGGCAGCAAAGAGGTTGGGGTTTTTAAGCCACAGGAGGTAGTTGGGAATGACCGGATGAACAATGCATTGAAGAGGGTGAGGCAGAGAAGACAGAAATACAAAGACCCAGACACAAGGGACTCCCCAAAGCAAAGGGGTTTGGACTGAAACTTTGAAGCAATGAAAGATTTCAAGCAAGAGACCAATATAATCATGTTTTGCTTCTAACTGTCTCTTTTCATTATTAATCTTGGATTTACGTCTTCACTGTCCTGGATCCCTCCATTGACTGTAGAAAGATATAATTAAAACTGGACTTCTTGGATGTGTGCTTGTGCGTGTGCGTGTATGTGTGTGTCTAGATTTTTAGCACTCCGAAAATCTACCATCTCATCAAGAATCACCATGCTTTTCTTACAACTGCTTAAAGAAAAAAGATACCCTTTGTTTTTAAAAATAAAATGCTTAGTATCTCTGACACATAGTTTAAACTTCCATTTCTAACCACATAAAAGGTAGCTCTATCCCAATAGGTCCTATATTTAGTTTTTAACACACTGGCTCCCAAACCATCTAAATCATCTCACCTCTCTATGAATCACTATCATCATTTATAAACAAAGGAGAGTAATTCCCAGGTCTCTTAGACCACTGCAGAGAAAATACATTTTAATAAAGTGCTGCACGTCTTGTTAATAAAAGAGAAGAGCTTATTATAATAAACTTGTTGCATTACAACTGTTTGTAATCTGTAACCTTGTCTTATTTATGATTAGAGAAACACAATGTTCTGCATAAACAGTAACAGTTTCTCTAAGCTTTTACGGTGAACTTAAAGTAATATTGTATCCCAGGTAAGAAGCTGATAGCTTTCTGCCATGAAATTCTAACCCTGAGGGTCTGCAAGCCATGTTTCCTTTGTAATGTTTCCCTCAAAATAACTTTTTTCTTTTATTTTTTGTCTTTTGCCCTTAGAATCCAATCTTTTTCCTTCCTATTATAATGTATAATAGCAGCAACTTATAATAATATGTTATGTGTATGAAAAATTCTTCCCCCAAACTATAAACTTCATGAGGGCAAGGATGGTGCCTATTTTGTTTATTGCTATATATCCAACATTTATTACAGTGACTAGCACATAGTAACTGCTCAGTAAATGTCTGTTGAATTATTTTTTAAATAATAAGTGAAATAATAATCAGTCCTAAGTAAAAGGGTGTACACTTTGGCAGGTATTCATACAAAAATAAATCTAGTGAAAGTCCAGGAACCAGCAGATATCATGAATTCTGTCTTTCAAGCAGAGCCATAGAGAGATTTTCAAATTTTTAAGTTTGTTAATTTATATGCCAAGCACTTTCTCTAATAGTAGATGTGATTATTTATTTATTTATTTGTATAAACTTCTAATATAAATGTTTGCTCTTTCCTGTAAGGTTGCTCTCTTGCTTACCTTCATCTCTTTTTCTTTTCTTGTTTTGACTGTTTCTTTTATCTTTACCTTGCCTTGAATTTGATCTGTAATTTGCTTTAATCATGATAATAATTTATTTTTGCATAGCACTATATGGTTGTCCATGAGCTTTCACCCTTTTTATCACATGTGAACCTCACAGTAATCTCCTGAGTGGAGGAATATGTATGTTATTACCCTAATTTTGCAGAGAAAAAAGATGAAGCTCCTAAAAGTGAATTACTTACCATAAGAAGGAAGGTAACCAGCAGCACCAGGAACAGTCAAGAGCTCTTCTGACTCCTAATGTGGTCCTCTTAAATATACATCCCCATTCCCAAAACATACAAACATGCACCCCACCGTGTACCACTCTACAGGTGTGCCTAAAGGAGGAGGTGGGAGGAATGTGAGAAGAACCATGGCTTGCAGGATGCATGAGACCAAGCTGAGCGGAAATGGTTTGAGGTGTAGAAATGATATTGGCCACAAGCCCACCTTGTGCTCCCTCTTAAACACTGAACTATGCCAGCAGTCTAAACAGCGTACTGATAGCAGAATCCAGGTCTTTCCAACCACAGCTACATTTGATTTCAGGAAAAAATGCAATACTTTGTAAAAAAAAAAAAAAAAAAAAAGGAAAGAAAAAAAGAGAGAATGAAATCAAGTGTTAACAGATTAATTTAGCTCAGGCTCATAAGTTTCCTTTGGTGATAATTTTACTTGAATTTTAGTTTTGTATTCTTATTATTTTATTTAGTCTATATAGACAGAAGCTAACAATTCAATTTGCCTACCATTAGCAGTGAAGGAAAGAAAGCAAGCCAGCTCTCAATAGAAGACAGATGGCCAATATGCATATGAAAGAATATTTCAACCTAGCTGGTTATAAAAGAAATACAAACACGATAATCATAAAATTGTGTTTTTCACCCAAGAAACTGGAACACACCTTTAAAATAAAGTATCTGTCAACGGTATAGGAAATGGGAATTCTTAATCAAACACACCTGGTAGAAATAGGTAATTTGAAAAAAAAAAAAACCAGGTAAATAGAACCATTCTGAAGAGCAGTATGGCAATGATATGAAAGGCCTTAAAACTACTAGAAATTAACATTTGCCCCTATAATTCTACCAAATAATTAATTCTGTTTCTGAAATAATCAAAAATATGCACAAAGATTTATATACAGAGGTGCTCTATTGCCACAACTATTGTAGAGAAAAGTTGAAAATAACCTCAATGCACAGTAATATACATTTTTAAAGTAACATAGAAGTGCAATTATATAATAAATACTAAAATATTAGAAGTAACACTATCAAATATCTTTTAAAATATAATTACATACAGATACATAGATATACACAAAGGCAAGTTTCAGAACCTATGCACAATGTGATTCCTCCAGTAATGTAATGTAATACTAAACAAATGTATACAAAATATTTGTAGTAAAAAATTACAATAATAAGTGTTTTATAAAGTTTTTCCATATTTCTCAACAGCATATTTCTCCATATTAATGTAATTTTGATCTTCAAAAGCCTCAAAGCTAAAAGAAAGTAAAATTAAGTTCAACTCTTTAAAACAAGGATACTTTATCAGACAAATTGGTATAGATAAAGTGACAGATTAAAAATAAAGCAGCACTGGAGAGCAGGCCCACATATTGTACAGACTCACTGTCATGCAGTATTCCCCAGCAGGGCTGGTGTTGAAAATATAATAACAGAAGGCTTTGGTGATACCTCATAAAGCTTGTGTTCCAGTGACAAATAGCAAGGGTAATCAGTTCAGATTTAGCAATGAACTCAAATAAAAGTTAATTAGGAAAATGGGGACTCTTTACAGTGTCTAAATGTCAAACAAATTAAAGAATAATGGGTGCACTAACATAAACAAGAACCAGGAAAGAAGCCTCTTGGCTGGACCAACTCCCAGTGGAGAGGATATATAAGAGCCCCAGAGAAAGGAGAGATATTCACACCTCAGAAGACTCGTCCTTCTTTTCAATCAAACCCATAAATACCACAGACGCTGATTGCCATGGATTGCTGTGCCTCTCGCAGCTGCAGTGTCCCCACTGGGCCCGCCACCACCATCTGCACCTTCGACAAATCCTGCCGCTGCGGAGTCTGCCTGCCCAGCACCTGCCCACACACGGTTTGGTTACTGGAGCCCACCTGCTGTGACAACTGTCCCCCACCCTGCTACATTCCTCAGCCCTGCGTGCCCACCTGCTTCCTGCTCAACTCTTGCCAGCCAACTCCAGGCCTGGAGACCCTCAACCTCACCACCTTCACTCAGCCCTGCTGTGAGCCCTGCCTCCCAAGAAGCTGCTGATGGATGGCTACTTTGCTCAGTGCCTGAGGTTGAAAGAGTCAGCATAGAAGCTTTAGCGTTCACGTATCTCAGTACCTACAACTAATGTGCTCTGTTTTAGAAATTGGAACAAGGATGTTGCTATCACAATCACCCCTTGCAAATAAAAAGAGACCAAGAAACTTTCAATGACCATTCAGCCATAACCAACTGCAGTCTGAATTGGTGGATGCCTACAGCTTCCCGAAGCTGTTCGATTCCTTCATATTAAAGTGTCTCTTTCTGTGGTGCTTTGGGAATTCTGTTTCCAGTCTTGGGTGCTATCTTTCTGGAAATTAAGGAAGTTCTTCATGATTATCCTAATAAATTTTACATCTCTGGCATAGCACAAATGTCTACAATTACTTCTGTTTATTTCTGTTCATTCATTAAATGTGTTTCTTAACTCTGAACATTGGCATTTTAAGAAAAACTGGGAACCTTAGTGAAACTAAAAATGGTGGCAGTATGGACAAAAATTTAATTTTGCTGTTCTTGCTGTTTTAAGAAAATTAAACGTCCTTGCATATAAGATGGTCTAGTACATCGGCATATTTGAAAGTAGACTTTTCCTGACTTGTCCTCCAAAAAAAATGGTTTCAGACAGGTTGAGAAATATTGAACATTACCCAAACACCAAATATGACAAAATACATAAACTAATCCATATGACATGAGCTATTTATGAAAAAATTATAATAATGTCATTATTTATTCAACTAAGATTTATTAAATGCCCATGGTGTGTCCTGTGTTTTATTATCCTTGCTGAAAATAAGCTAACCATCTGGCAGGTGAAACAAATACAAACACAACATCCATTTGTTTCTTCCTACAGTTAATAATTATTTGTCAAATGTCAATTGCTGTGTTATAATAAAAAAAATGATGTGTTCTACCAGGAGTATTAGTAAAGTGCTGTGGGATCATAAAATTGAGAACAATGAAGACTGTTGTCATGGGGGTAAAATGGGAAAGACATGGTCAAAGAGGAATTGACTGCAACCTAGAAGGAGAGAAGGAGGAGAGAATTCAAGATGGAAATACTCTGTTCTTCTTGCTCTAGACATGTCACATTTGCAGCACGAGTAGCTGTATCTAAATGGAGTTTGGAAAGCTATTCTGGAGAGGAAGAAGATATATGTAGGTAAGTGAAGAAGACTGTGTAAAAGTTCTCAAGTACTTACAGAAGGCACAGTTGCATATACGCTGGCTGAAATTCCATCAGGCACAGCAAAGAGTGGCTGCTGGGTGGTTAGAAGCTGAATGGAGATAACAGAGGTCATTCACTATTAACAGACTTTGAGGTTCCAGCCTATCAGGGTAGAAAAAAGGATTGAAAAAAAATTGAAGAAGCTAAGAAGCCTGTGGGAAAGTATCAAGTGGTGAAACAAGGATGAAATTGGAGTCTCAGAATTGACAGGAGTTAAAGAATAGGAAATAAAAATTTGGGAGGGAATGAAAGCAAAAATTTTCAAAATTTGATGACATATTTTATTAACCCACATATTCAAGAATCTCAACAAACTCTTAGCAGGATAATTGCAATACACACACACACACACACCACCTACACATATCATAGTCAAACTGCTGAATAACAGTTAAGAAAAAAAAAAAATCAAATAGAAGGCGCAAAGAAAAAATGAATGTCTGACTTCTCTTTAGATAAAATGGGTGTCAGAGGAAAATCAAACCTCATTTATAAGGTCCTAAAGGAAAAAAACTGTGAACACTACAGTCTGCAAAAACAACCTTCAATATTAAAGAAAAAATAAAAACACTTTTAGGTGAATAAAGCTGACTTCTTTTTTAAGTGCCTGAAAATCTATACTATAAGAAACACTAAGGAAGTCCTTGTGGTTTAAGAGTAATTTTACCTCAATGACAAAAAACAAACAAACCAGTTCAGAAAAGGACAGAGAACTTGAATAGACATTTCTTCAAAAAACATATACAAATAGCCAATAAGCACAGGCAAAGCTACTCAGCATCACATCACTAATCATTAGCAAAGTGCAAATCAAAACTACAATGAGACATCACCTCCCACCCATTAGGATGGCTACCATAAAATAAATAAAATACAAAAAACAAAACGGCCAGGTGTGGTGGCTCATGCCTATAATCCCAGCACTTTGGGAGGCCAAGGCAGGCAGATCACTTGAGGTCAGGAGTTTGAGATCAGCCCGGCCAACATGGGGAAATCCCGTCTCTACTAAAAATACAAAAATTAGCCGGGCGTGGTGGTGGGCTCCTGTAATCCCAGCTACTTCGGAGGCTGAAGAAAGAGAATCACTTGAACCTGGGAGGCAGAGGTTGCACTGAGCCAAGATGGTGCCACTGCACTCCAGCCTGGGTGACAGAGCAAGACTCGGTCAAAAAAAAAAAAAAAAAACACAAAAAATATATATATACCTATATATATTTTATATATATATAGAGAGAGAGAGAGACTAGAACCCTCAAGCATTGCTGGTAGGAAGGTAAAATTGTACAGTGACTATGAAAAACAATATAGCAGTTCCTCAAAAAATTAAATGTAGAATTGCCTTTTAATACTGCACTTCCACTTCTGGGTATATGCCCAAAAGAATTGAAAGCAGGGTCTCTAAAGACATTTGTATACTTGTGTCCATAGCAGCAATAATCGCAATAGCTAAAATATGAAAACAAACAAGCATTCATTGATAGATGGATGGATAATCAAAATGTGGTACATCCATACAATGGAATATTATTCAGCCCTAAAAGGGAAGGACTTTCTGACACATGCCACAACGTGAATTAACCTTGAAGACATTGTGCTAAGTGAAGTAAGCCAGTCACAAAAAGATACTATTCACTTATATGCTTTCACTTATATGAGGTAGTTAAATGTAGTAAAAAAATCAGAGATGAAAAGTAGAACAGTTCTTGCCAGGACACAAGGGTGGGGTTAATGGGCAGTTGTTTAAAGGAAACAGAGTTTCAGTTTTAAAAGGTGAAGAGAGTTATGGAGAAGGATGGTGGTGATGCCCACACAACATTTGAATGTACTTAATACCACTGGGTTGTACACTTTAAAACAGTTAAGATAGTAAATTTTATGTTACTTGTATTTTGCCACAATAAAAAGCATTTTAAGAGTAATGATACAAAATGAAGTCTCAGACCTTCAGGAAGGAAAAAAATCACTGAAAATGGTAAATACATGGATAAAATATGAGACTTTCTCTTTTTTGTTTTCTCAATATTCTAAAAGACAATTATTTAAAGCAAAAACAATGGCATTGTGGGGTTTCTACATGCAGAAGTAAGCAATTTGACAATAATAGCACAAAGAACAGAAAGGAGCAAAAAGAACTCTACTGTGGTAAGGTTCTCGTATTTTACATAAAGTGCTACATTATTAATTCCAAGTGGACTGTAATAATGTAAAGATGCATATCATAATCCTGGGAGAACTATCCCACCCTTTAGAAAAGCCATTAAAAGATATATACTTATAAAGCTAGCATAGAAAATAAAGTAGAATGTTTGATTGGCCCAAAATAAGATGAGAAACAAAGGGGAAGGGAAGCGAAAAGACATGGAAATAAAAAACAAATAGCAAGATGGTAGATTTTAAACCAACCGTATCAATAATTACATTAATTATAAAGTAAGCACTCCAATAAAAAGTCAGAGGATGTCAGATTGGATTTAAAAAGAAAACCCAACACTATGCTGTTTAAAAGAGATTTGCTTTAAATATAAAAGCACAAGAAAATTGAATGCTATAGTCTGAAAAAAAGACATACCATGCAAATAGTAATGATAAGAAAGAAGTTTGGTCATTTAAATATTAGATAATTTTTAAGGTGATATTTCATAATGAAAAAGGGAAAATTCATCAGGTGGTCCCATAATCCATAAAAATATGACCCAATAACAGAGCTTCAAAATAAATAAGGCAAAAAAAAAATCCCAGAAGTCAAGAGAGAAACAGATAAATCCAAAATCACATTTCATGATTTTAATATCCCCTGTCAGTATCTGAGAGAACAAACAGACAAGAAAATTACCAAGGATAAAGAAGATTTGAATAATAGTATCAAGCAATTTTACCCAGTTACATTCACAGAATGTTACCCCTTACAATTACAGAATATACATTCTTTTCAAATGCACAAGGAACTCTCACCAAAGTAGACTATATTCTGGGCCATTAAATTTGTCTCCATAAATTCCAAAATCTAACAAAATATGTTATCTGACCACAACGGAATTAAATGAGAAATCAATAAGATATTTAGAAAAATCACCAAATACTTGAAAATCAAACAACACAGTTCTAATAACCTATGGATCAAATAATAAATACCAATACAGCTTAAGAAATATTATGAGCTGAATGATAATGGAAACACAAGATTTTAAAAATTAATGAGATACATACAGCATTGGATTAGTAGAAAATATACAGCAAATGATTATATTAGAAAATAAGATTTACATCTTTATCACCTTCATTTATATCTTCTTCAATCACTTAAGTTTTCATTTCAACTAAATAGAAAAAGAACAATTAAAATTCAAAGTAAGTAGAAAGAAAGAAATAATAAACATAATATCAGAAGTCAATGAAATAGAAAGCAATGAGGAAATTAATGAAGCTAAAATATGATTCTTTGAAAGGATTCATGAAGTACTTCTATTTAGTTATTTTTTAGTTGGCAAATAATAATTGTGTATACGTATGTTTGTGGGGTACAATGTGGTGTTTTGATTTATGCATTGTGGAAACAGTAAATCAAGCTAATTAACATATCCATCACCTAACACCTTATCATTGTTTTATGGTGAGAACATAAAAAATGTACTCTTTCAGCAACTTTGAAATATACAATACATTAGTATTAATCTGATGAACATCAAGCCAGATTGATGGGGGAAGCATGAGATAAAACACAAATTACCAACATCTGGAATTAAATAGTGAGAATATATAGACACTACAGATACTAAAATTCATGATAAGGATTATTACGAACCACTTTATTTCAGTATTTTTGCAACTTAGGTGAAGTGAACAAACTCCTTGAAAAATGCAACTTTCACACAAAATGAAATAGAACAACTGAATAGCTTCGTGGGGTTTCTATATGTAGAGGTAAGCAATTTGATATTTTTAAATATTTGATGTAGAGGTAAGCAAATATATATATATATATTTGTGTGTGTGGGCGTGTGTGTATGTGTATGTGTGTTTGAAACGGAGTCTCACTCTCATCCAAGCTAGAGTGCAATGGTGTGATCTCGACTCACTGCAACCTCCACCTTCCAGGTTTCACCAATTTTCATGCCTCAGCCTCCCGAAAAGCTAGGACTACAGGTGTTTGCCACTATGCCCAGCTATTTTTTGTATTTTTAGTGGAGACAAGGCTTCAGCATATTAGCCAGGCTGGTCTCAAACTCTGCCCTTAAGTGATCTGCCTGCCTGGCCTCCCAAAATGCTGGGATTACAGGCTTGAGCCACCATGCCCAGACTTTTTTTTCCTAGTTAAAAACAAAACACAACTTTTTCACATGGGAGACTCCTGGAAGAGATGGCCTCACTGGACTCCATCAAACATTTAAGGAAGAAATAACACTCATCTAATAGAATCTCATGAAATAAAGAGGAAACATTTCTCAATTTAATTTATGAACCGTATTACTCCATTCTCACACTGTTATAAAGAAATATCTGAAACTGGATAATTTATAAAGGAAGGAGGTGTAATTGAGTCCCAGTTCCACATGGCTAGGGAGGCCTCAGGAAACTTACAATAATGGTGGAAGGGGAAGCAGGCACTTCTTACAATGGGGGCCAGTGAGAGACAGCGTGTGAAGGAGGAACTGTCACACACTTACAAAACCATTAGATTTCCTGAGAACTCACTCACTATCACAAGAACAGCATAGAGGAAACTGCCCCTATGATCCAATCACCTCCCACCAGGTCCCTCACCTAACACGTGGGGATTTGGGGATTACAATTCAAGATGAAGTTTGGGTGGGACACAAAGCCAAGCCATATCGTGAACCCAGTATACAACTTGATACCAAAACCTAGCTAGGTCATTAGAAGAAAGGAAAATTACAGGCAATATTTCTCATCAACATAGATGGGAGAAAAAATCCATTTGCTAATCCTGTCAACTAATTGAATAAAGCAATTTATGTAAAAGATAATGTAGAGTGACCAAGTCATTCAAGATGATTGATCGTACTGTAGGGTCCCCCAGATCAGCCCCCACTTCCTTCTTTGCCTTGGGAAACAGAGTGCCTTGATCATCCCGTGGCCCGGCCAGCTGTGTGTTCCCCTTGCAGCTTGAACCCGAGCCGGGCCTTGAACATTCCCAGGCACTGTTAAAGTTACTTAGGTTGTTGCCCAAAACAGTGAAAATCAACCTTGTTACTGCGTGTATATACTAGCCTTGGCCCTGAGCCAAATTTCTTAAAGCCGCATGTAAACTCTTATAACCTGATGCACAAATGTTAAACGCCACAAGACAACTGCTGTAGCAGAAATGCATGCGAAGTGCTCTGGGAGGAGCCCCACCTCCACATGAGGCAGCTGAATGATGTTTCAGCTAAGTCTTGACATGTGAGCTCATCCAGGAAAGGAATGGCAGAAGAGCATTTGACCAAGAAAATAGTACCTACAAAGCTTGAAGGATGGCTGGAGCTTAGGGTTTGTGAAAGAGAACATCACGAAGTAAGCCCAGAAAGGTAAATGGGCACTAGGTTAGAGAAGGTCATATTTGCCAAGGTAGAAAGCTTGCACTCCATAAGTGGAGGGCGACAAAAAGCAGGTGGGTATTTTAGGGAAATGATTCTGGCAGCCTAGGTGGATGTTGTAAGTATTATACAAAATAAACTACAGTGTTTTTGTTTGTTTTTGTTGTTGTTTTCTGTTTTTGTTTTTGTTTTTGTTTTTTTATCATGGCCTTTCATGACATCTATTTCTTTTTCTGTATTCCCAATGCTCCTTTCTTCTGATGATGATGCACCACAGAAATTGTCACGGGTGATTAGCGACTATCTGGGGCTGGTGGCATGGGGGTAAAAAGAATTTATCAACATAGTTGTAGGTAAAGAAAGGCAGATTTATTAGAGAAAGTATGAAAATACGTTGCAAGGAAGCAATGGGCAGCACAGCAGAGAAGGGGCTGTCTGCAAGGAGAAAAAGGTGTGCTGGAGATTTTACAGCATGGTGCTTGTGCTCTGTGCTGAAGAGGGTTTGTGCAGTACTGATAACACAAAGGTTGCAGTGAGCTAAGTTGCATTTTTCTATCAGCTGAAAGTCTGGTGATAGCTGGGTGCAGAAATATTGTGCAGGAGGGCTATGTGTCCTGGACCATGATGAAGAAGGTGAATCTTATAGCGTATCTGCTTTCTTTTTTTTTTTTTTTTTTTTTTTTTTTGCTTTCCTCTGGTCCTGCCAGCCTGACTTCTCTTCCCTAAGGAGGACTCCACAGAAATGAATTCTGGGTGATTTCCATATTCTACGATGGAGACTATAGCTATAGATCATTATTATACAACACTACCTAATTAATCAAGAACAAAATAAATAGTCCTACCCTGCAGGACACTAACTAGTAACCAGTACTTTACAATTAGAAATTAGTTCCAGACAAAAGGAAATATTTCTTATTTTACCTGCAGTTACATGACTGCACTTTAGCTAACTGGAACCTGTGATGGACAACCAAAACGTGGGTTTTCTTCAAAGATATTTTTCTTTTGACTCATTAGGTTACTGTGAAAAGAATTTTCTTTCAGAGATTTGTAATTTTTCAGAAGTGTTTTTGAATCCTTGAACTCATATTCGTTGCAGAGCAGCGTCAATATACCATGAGACACTCTAAGAACTTTTTGCATAAGTGTTGATGTGTAAAGAGAATCACTAAATTCAAACCCAACTCTGCCCAGGGAGTAATAAATCCTCAGAGACTATTTTAACTCACTTACATATGTTCTTCTGGTTTGGTTTCTATTATCAGCTACCTAGGAAGTAGCACTCAGGATTAGGGGAAAAAATAAGTTTATTCTGGATCAAAAAATTTTTAACTTTTTCAGATTACTGTGTTTTCTTTTCCTATAATGTTCTTAAAAATTCTACAGGCAATTTTCTCTATGCACCTTTGAAAATGAAATAAACATAACGACTAAAACCAAGCAAAGTGAAATAGATTATGCTTCATAATGGAGCTGAAATCCAAGACAGAATCCAAAAATGTTACACATCTCAAGTTCCTATCTGTCAGATTTGGCACCAGAGATTTCATCTAGTGGAATCACTGATTTGGAACCTAAATAAAATTTTATTTTGCAAGTTCCAGCATTTTTAATTTTCATGAAATTCAGACCTTCATAAATAAATAAATAGGAGAAAACAGGCTGTATATCTCAGAAGAAAAGACTCCTGTGGGTTCCTTGTCCCTACTCTGAAGTATAATCATTGAGGAATTCCCAAGGACTAAAAGGTTATAACTTACAATTTATATTTCACTCTCATTAGAAATACAGGTAAAATAGTATAACTTATCTAACAACAAGAAATGAGAAATGGGGAGAAGGCAAGTTTCAGAAAATCAAAGATCATAATTCCAGCTCTAACCAATTTACATTTTAGCCTGCAGAAAAACAAGTTATTCCTATCAGTTATGTAAAGTGACTTTTCCATTTGTACGAAGGTAGACATGTTTGTATACACACACACAAACACACACGCACACATTAAGCCCAATATATAGCTCACTCCTCCAGTCTTGTCAGCACATACTCTGAGAACACAAAAAGCATTGAAAGATTGCTAATCACACTGACCATTTTTATGGTGGTGGCACAAACAAATAAATGTCATTTTATGAGCTGTAATACTAATTTTAAAAGGGGACCCAAGCCATCAATGCACAGAATCAAAATCTGTGGACATGTTATTTTCCTGATTTGTAATGAGTTGTATCTATAATTATTGATTGGCCAAATTTTCTCTTTCTTTTCTTATTCTGTCAAAAGGACAATGTTTCCTTTGACAATTTTCTGAAATAAGTGTTTTGTCTGGCACATGGAAATGGTGTAGGTCCTGCTTCAGTAACCTAAAGTTATCCCTCTTTTATGAGGCATAAAACTCTTCCTCAGTAAATAAACAACTCTAATGAGATGTTTGTATGAAAACTGGCACCATCAGTGATAAAGAAAACATCCGGTGCAGTCTGTAAACACCCATTTTGGGGCGTTATAAAACTCTCAGGAGGGAAGGAGAGTTTTGGAGTCAAGGCAACTGAAGTTTTGCAGCCAGCCTCTGTCTTTGCTTCTGGAAGGATGACTTCTGACTGCTCCTCCACGCACTGCTCTCCTGAATCCTGTACCACGGCCTCCGGTTGTGCACCTGCCTCAAGCTGTTCCATAGAAACAGCTTGTCTCCCCGGTGCCTGTGCTACATCCCGATGTCAGACTCCAAGCTTCCTATCCAGGTCTCGCGGGCTGACCGGTTGCCTCCTGCCATGCTACTTTACTGGGAATTGTAACAGTCCCTGCTTGGTGGGGAACTGTGCCTGGTGTGAGGATGGGGTGTTCACTAGCAATGAGAAGGAGACAATGCAGTTCCTGAATGACAGACTTGCCAACTATCTGGAGAAGGTGCGCAGCCTGGAGGAGACCAACGCAGAGCTGGAATCCAGGATCCAAGAACAATGTGAACAGGATATCCCAATGGTGTGCCCGGATTATCAGTGTTACTTCAACACCATTGAAGATCTCCAACAAAAGGTGTGTGTCCTGTTGCCCTAGTGCTCCACCTTCCGGATCTATGACTTGCTTTATCTTTCTACCAGAAGGGACTGTTTTACAGAAGGCAACCAAGGGAAAGGGGAATTCCAGGAGTTAATGGTACATAGGGGAGACCACTGGACTGAAAGTCAGAAAACCTCAGCACCAGCGCCAGAACTACCCCTGATAACTGAGTGACTATAATAAAGTAACTCGCCCTTAGGCTTTTCCTTCATCATCTATAGAATGCAGAAAAACTGTATTACATCCAAAATCGCTTTTGTATTTGACACTGAACATTTATATTATCTGAACACAAATCGTCAAATGCCATCTTTTTAACCACCTAGTAATCATTTTCTTGTCTCCTTGATGAATTTCTATTATTATAGGAGAGGATATAGTCATAATACAAACTACTGATGGAGAAAACGTTAATGGTGTTCAACTGCCTAGGGATGTTGCAAAGTGTCTTATGTTATTAAAAAACTAAACCTTTTTATTTCTCTATTTTGCTTCTAAATTGGCACTGCTTTTTTCTTCATGAAGCGACAAGGTCAATAAGAAAAGCAGGCTGAGGGTGATTTTATACTTTCTTATAAAGACTTTCAAAAGATAACTAATGGCATAGCTGTTGGATAGAAGTTTATTTAGGTTTCTCTCAAAGAATCATTTGTCACATAATGGCTTGCTTCCCAGATCTTATGCACGAAAGCAGAGAATTCTAGACTTGCTGTACAGCTTGACAACTGCAAACTGGCCACTGATGACTTTAAGTCAAAGTAAGTTTAATTTAATTTAATTTAATTTACCTATTTTGAGGAGTTTCACTCTTGTCGCCCAGGCTAGAGTGCGATGGCGCTATCTCGGCTCACTGCAACCTCTGCTTCCTGGGTTCAAGCGATTCTCCTGCCTCAGCCTCCTGAGTAGCCAGGATTACAGGCAGGCGTGCGCCACCACCCACACCCAGCTAATTTTCAGTAGAGATGGGGTTTCACCATGTGGACCAGGCTGGTCTTGAACTCCTGACCTCAGGTGATCCACCTGCCTCGGCCTCCCAAAGTGCTGGGATTACAGGCATGAGCCACCACGCCCCGCCTTAATTTTAATTTGAAAATAATTTATGGCTCTCTGTCTCTCTCTCTCTTAATCTCTCTGTCTCACACACACACACACACACACAAAAATATTCTCTATATAATATTTTAAAGTCAAGAATGTTTTAAAAGCTTGAATTTATCATTACTTAGGAATTAAGAGAAATTATGCATGTGGCTTCCTGAAGTCCATGTGTCGATCCTCCACGTATCCCCACACTTTGCACAGCGTTCAGCAAAGTAAGCATTGGATTTCTCTTTTGCCGTGAAAGGTACGAGAGTGAACTGTCCTTTCGCCAGCTATTAGAGGCAGACATCAGTGGCCTGCATGGGATCCTGGATGAGCTGACCCTGTGCAAATCTGATCTGGAGGCCCATGTGGAGTCTCTGAAGGAAGATCTCCTTTGCCTTAAGAAAAACCATGAAGAGGTAAGGAAAGCGGCAACGCCACTGAAGGACTCCGAGAGTAACGTACTTAACACTGACAGATGATCTGTTGATGTTTGTAAATCAAATTTGGGCGGATGTTGCTTAAGCTGGAATAAAACTACTCCAGGCAGGGCCAAGCGCGGTGGCTCATGCCTGTAATCCGAGCACTTTGGGAGGCTGAGGCAGGTGGATCACAAGGTCAGGAGTTCGAGACCAGCCTGGCCAATATGATGAAACCCCATCTCTACTAAAAATACAAAAATTAGCTGGGCATGGTGGCGGGTGCCTGTAGTCCCAGCTACTCAGGAGGCTGAGGCAGGAGAATAGCTTGAACCCAGGAGGCGGAGGTTGCAGTGAGCCAAGATCACACCACTGCACTCCAACCTGGGCAACAGAGCAAGACT
Source organism: Theropithecus gelada (assembly GCF_003255815.1). NCBI lineage: Eukaryota > Metazoa > Chordata > Mammalia > Primates > Cercopithecidae > Theropithecus > Theropithecus gelada. The sequence goes on along the minus strand of NC_037684.1, from coordinate 29,045,881 downwards.
CCATCTCAAAAAACAAACAAAAAAGCAGAAAACTACTCGAGGCATTATTACTATTCAACCTGATCATTCCAGCGTGTCTCTGAATTAACATGTGAAATAGCCCCTAGACAGTGCAAGACAAAGGAACCAAACTCTTCTCCTGCCCTTGCCTTTGTGGAGGAGCTGAGTAACTTCACAAATGGCTTCCTTTGGAGGCTTTATGCCACCCCTAGCTCCAATCCACAGGGTATGAAAATCAGTCTGAGAAACAGACTGTGAAGTCCGTTTCAAAAAAGGGATAAGGACTCATGCACTATCTGGACCAGTGTTTTTAAATATTCCACATTTATAAACTTTTAAAAGTCATAAAATATAAAGTGATTGATACATAAAATATAAAGTGATTGATAAAGCTAGAAAATGAAAAGCTGAATGATGTAACAAAGTACATTTGCTCTTTGAATATTTGTTGATGACAATCATAGCTAACATTTATTGACACCTTACTATGTGTCATAATTAACTTTTATAAGTTAATTATGTGTAGATTAACTCTTCTAGATCTCACAATAACTTTCTGGAAAAATGTCCGATTATTATGTCCATTTTACAGACGAAGAAATTGAGGCCCTTCTAAGTGGTGAAAAGAGATTCAGCCCAGACAACCTGAATGAAAATCTCACTTTTACCTACTACTACTCCACAAAACAGAAGTAGAATGCCATTGGATGTCAAATGGATTTTTCCCCATCATTCTGTGACATTCTTTATGCCATCCCACTTTCAGGAAGTCAACTTGCTTCGTGGACAGCTTGGCGACCGCCTCAGTGTGGAGCTGGACACTGCCCCCACCCTTGACCTCAACAGGGTCCTGGATGAGATGCGCTGTCAGTATGAAACGGTGCTTGCCAACAATCGCAGAGAAGCCGAAGAATGGTTCGCTGTTCAGGTCAGCACCCAGATTGAGAAAATGGCAGGGTTACAGACTTCTGCCTTTTGTGAATTCTCTAATGGTGCCTGTGTTTCAGACAGAAGAGCTGAATCAGCAGCAACTGTCCAGTGCGGAGCAGCTGCAGGGCTGCCAGACGGAGATCTTGGAACTGAAACGCACAGCCAATGCTCTGGAAATTGAGCTCCAAGCACAGCAAAGCCTGGTGCGTGAGGCAAAGGCAGTGTCCGTTATGTCACTGATAAGTCAGGCTCTGAGATGTTAAGCCCTCTTCCATATCCAGGGGTCACATTTCCTTGCCTTTCCCAAGTACTGCCGTTTACCCAGTATTAATAGAAGCAGAAGTGACAGGTCCACAGCTTGTGTTGTCCCTCTAAGATGCCTTACCTTCACTCCTGGGCTTGAGTCTGATGCTGCAGCAGCCTCCAGAGACAGGGAGGGAGAAGCAGAGCGAGAGAAACCTCCAGGCCATGGTCACTTCAGCATTCCAGCAGGTTTTAATTCTCATTTGATTCAGGCCAGTTTTCCAGGCTCACTGTTATATCTAAAACAAAGAATCATTTTCAAACATTTCATCCTACAGTTTCCCTACAGGATCTACACTTCAACCTGATCCTTCACTGTACCCCACCCCACTCAAGCAACAAGAACACCATGCGTCCAAGATGACATGAACCAGTTCTGGTCAAGCACCACTGTGTGCATGTCATTAGGTCCTGCGGAGAATACCTAGGAGAACAATAGCTGAGCATTCATCCAGTGAGAGGCACTATGCTCATTTAAGCCTCACAGTAACTTCACGGGATAGATACCTTTATCCCATGACACAGATAAGGAAAACTGAGACTCAGATTAAGTAACCTGCAAAGGATGCAATTCTAAGAGGCAAACTTGGAAGCTGAGTTCAGCCAGTTGAATCCCAGAGCCTCTTCTCTCTTTTTAAATTTATTTTTATTGATATACAATATTTGTAAATATTTATGGAGTAGATGTGATATTTTGTAACATGCATAGAATGTGTAACGATCAAGTCAGGATATTTACAGCATCCATCACCTCAAGTATTTATCATTTCTATGTGTTGGGAGCATTTCAAGCCCACTCTTCTAGCTATTTTGAAATGCACAGTGTATTGTTGTTAACTGTAGTCACCCTTCTCTGCTGTCCAACATGAAAACGTATTCCTTCTGTCTAGCTGTATGTTTGCACCCATTAACCAACCTCTCTTCATCCCCTTACCACACACATGCCCTTCCCAGCCTCTGGTATCCAGAGCCTCTTCTCCTAACAGCACTATACCACCCCTCCCTGCCAAGAGCCCAAACTCAATCTTTCCTCTCATATGCTGTTGATAGTCCTTAAGCTTCACAAATAAGTCATGTATTGCTGTAGTCATAGTGGTGGTAGTGATAGCTGACATGTAGAACAGTGGCAGTACGGCTGGCACTGTTCTAAATGCTTTACACATATTAACTCTTAATCTTCACAACCCTCTAATGAGACAAATACTTTGCATTCCCCACTATATAGAGAATAAAACTGAGACTCACAGAAGCTAAATAATTTGCCAGTGGTCACATAGCTAGAAAAGGGTAAGCAAGGATTTGAAAGTAGGCACTCTGGCCCACGAGACTGCACTTCATGGTCCTTTGGACAATGTTTCCTCCTGCAGACAGAATCTCTGGAATGCACCGTGGCAGAAACCGAGGCCCAGTACAGCTCCCAGCTGGCCCAGATTCAGTGCCTGATCGATAACGTGGAGAACCAGCTGGCCGAGATCCGCTGCGACCTGGAGCGACAGAACCAGGAGTACCAGGTGCTCCTGGACATGAAGGCCCGGCTGGAGGGCGAGATCAACACGTATCGGGGCCTGCTGGACAGTGAGGACAGCAGGCAAGTTCCACAGTTACTCATGATATCCCCCAGAGTCACAAAGAGGCTGATGTAAAAGAATCCTGTTTCCCCAAGGTCTGGACAAGTTCAAACCTCCCCAATGTGTTCAGGGATCTTCTTAAAAGAGGGCTGAACAGTGGCTGAGGTTAAGCACATGACACTAGAGATATTTTTTAAATATTATAAAGGCAGATTAATTATTAGTGTAACATTTCATACTGGCATCTCCCTTTGTTCCTGTTTTCCACTAAAGGAAAATCAGGAATAGGCCTGAGATAACATTTGCAAAATCAAGAAAAAATACAAAATACTATTCAGCTGCCACTGCTACAGTGAACATGAAGTGGCAATTCTGGGTGCGGAGAAGAAACAGGCTTCAGTCAATGCTATTGTGCAGAGTTTTTTTCAGAACATAATTTGTGGGCAAACTTTGACATGGTTTGTCTGAGTTTCCATTTTATCAAGATTCCCTTACTAAGCTTGGTTTAAAATAAATTTTTCCCCAGGCTTTCCTGTAACCCATGTTCAACCACATGCACCTCGAGCAACACTTGTGAGCCATGCTCAGCCTATGTCATCTGCACGGTTGAAAACTGCTGTTTGTGAATGTTAAGGACAGCAGGTAGAGGAATCAAAGCCAGCAGCATCCTAGAAAGGAGATGGGGCGTCAACCAGGGACGTCCAAAGAGGAATCACAAATCCAGGGGGCGCTCATATCCTGGAATTGCCCTCCAGGCATCCTCAGTCTTTCTGCTTTACTATTTCCTCTCCTTCCAGCTTATTTGTGGTACGCTGGGAGCCCATAAAGCGTTCTTGCTCATCTCCAAATAAAACATGTTTTACTCCTTTCGCATGGTAAATATAGCTCTATGGCTGATTACTGTTGATAGAATATTCATTTTATGGCAAGGGAATCATCTAAACCCATAACCATAGTTTCAATGTACATGAACCCAGGTTGAAAATATTTTTTAGGCCGGGCGCGGTGGCTCAAGCCTGTAATCCCAGCACTTTGGGAGGCCGAGACGGGCGGATCACGAGGTCAGGAGATCGAGACTATCCTGGCTAACACGGTGAAACCCTGTCTCTACTAAAAAATACAAAAAACTAGCCGGGCGTGGTGGCGGGTGCCTGTAGTCCCAGCTACTTGGGAGGCTGAGGCAGGAGAATGGCGTGAACCCGGGAGGCGGAGCTTGCAGTGAGCTGAGATCCGGCCATTGCATTCCAGCCTGGGCAGCAGAGCGAGACTCCGTCTCAAAAAAAAAAAAAAAAAAAAAAAAAAGAAAATATTTTTTAACTCCTCAAATACAAATACATTAATGAACCCATGCAAAATGGCATATATCTTAGAAAACAGTTGTGTGTATCTTTCTGAGAAAAAAATTAGGAATAGAATAGGATGAAATGTAATTTTTCTATTATGAAAGTACTAGATTCTCATTTTTTAAATTTGGCTCATTAAAAGGGAAAAAATCACTTAGGATTTCATCTTCCAAACAGCCATAGTCAATATTTTGGGGTACTTTCTTCTGGTTTTCTTTCTTATGATAGATTTTTCCACACAGCTATAATCATACTAACATATGCACACACTTGTGTAATCTTTCTTTCATTTATGTCATCTAAGCATTTTTAATTCTAATAAAAATATAAGATTGTATTGTAGCCATCACTTTTTTTTTTTTTTTTTTTTTGAGACAAAGTCTCACTGTGTCGCCCAGGCTGGAGTGCAGTCGCGCTGTCTCAGCTCACTGCAACCTCCACCTCCCGGGTTCAAGAGATTCTCCTACCTCAGCCTCCGGAGTAGCTGGGACTACAGGCGTGCGCCACCATGCCAGGCTAATTTTTTGTTTTTTTTGTTTTATTGTTTTTTTTAGTAGAGACAGGGTTTTACCATGTTAGCCACGATGGTCTCGATCTCCTGACCCTGTGATCCGCCCACCTCAGCCTCCCAAAGTGCTGGGATTACAGGCATGAGCCACTGCACCCAGCCTGTAGCCATCATTTTACTGCTTGCATAATGTACCATAAGGTGCATTGATCTGTTATTGGACATTTAGGTTATAAGAATAATTATTCTCATACATTTAAGAGACAAGGTAGAGAACTTCCAGAATGATTATATTTCCATATTCCTCCTCCTAAAAACCCTGGAAATTACATATCGAATAAACATAAGAAGACTCTGAAAGGTAGAAGAAGGAGCCAAACCACCTAAAGACATTGAGATCCCAGGAATGACACTGTGGTGGGCTCCCTGGATTAACTCTTTATCTCATAAATCCCAGAGTGGGAGCTGGAGAAACCAACAACCAGAAACACCAATAGGTGCAGACAAAACAAACAAACCAGAAGAGCTTGCTCTGCTTAAAGAACCAAAAAAGAGGCAGCCTAGAAAGGCAGAAAACCTTTAGACAACAACCACTCAACTCAGCCAAACACCACCGAAAATATCATTTTGCCCACCCATATCCACACCAGAAAAGGCCAGGGAGGGAGTCCAGTCTTCTATCCTTCGCAGGCTGTAACAAGGCACTCAAACTTCCCCACTGGGGTGGAGTCAGGGAAAGGTAAGTGAGAGATCCAGGACTTTCATTCCTGCTAAGAGACATGGAAGCACCCCCGCCCCACCACCATGGTGTCAGTGGAGACCACGCGGGAAGCCTGGACTTAACTCTACAGGCTGCAGTGAGGCTCCTCCTTTCTCCTCTGGGGTTTAGTGTCACAGGAGGCCTACTGGACAGTCAGGACTCTCTCCCTCCTCCAGCAGTACTAAGGGCACCCCCCATGCAGTGTCAGCTGCATGGGAGCAATAACAAGATATTCTTGCCCCTCCTGGCCCGGGTGGCATCAGCAGAGGCCAGATAAGGAGTCTAAAATCCTCCCTCCCAGCCGTGATGAGGGGGGCTCTCCCCTTGGGTGTCAATAGGGGCAAAGTGGAGAGAACCTCTATTTCTAATCCCACCTGGTAGGAATGAAGCAGTGTCCCCCTTCCCCTACCAAAACAGTGTCAGAGGAGACCTGCCAGAACAGAAGATTAAATAATATCCTGAATCTCATAACATAATGCCCCAATGTCCAGGTTTCAATCAACAATTACTCTTCATACCAAGGATCATAAAATCTCAACTTACATGAAAAAAGATGATCAACAAATTCCAACATCAAGAGGAAAAAGATGTTAGAATGAACGGACAAGGGTTTTTAACTTTTTATTTTTTATTTTTCTGGGTACATAGATGTATATATTTATGGGGTACATGAGATGATTTGATACAGGCATGCAATGCGTAATAATCACATCATGAAGAATGGGGTGTCCATCCCCTCAAGCATGCATCTTTGGTGTTAAAAACATCCAGTTATACTCTTTTACTTATTGACAAGCATTTTTAAACAGTCATCACAAAAATGCTTCAATAAGCAATGCTTCAATAAACTCTTATAACAAATGCAAAAACAGAAAAGTCTCAGTGAAGAAGAAGATGGAAAGACTCCAGTGGAAATTTCAGAACTGAAACATACCATAGAACCAAAATAGAAACCTCAGTGCAGATGGGCTTAACAGCAGAATAGACAGGCCAGACAGGAAAACATCAGGGAATTTGATGATACAATAATAGACATCATCTGACCTGAAAAACAGGAAAAAAAAAATAGTGTTAAAAAGATAGAGTCGGCCGGGCGCGGTGGCTCACGTCTGTAATCCCAGCACTTTGGGAGCCGAGGTGGGTGGATCACGAGGTCAGGAGATTGAGACCATCCTGGCTAACACAGTGAAACCCCATCTCTACTAAAAAATACAAAAAACTAGCCAGGCGAGGTGGCGGGTGCCTGTAGTCCCAGCTACTCGGGAGGCTGAGGCAGGAGAATGGCGTGAACCCAGTAGGAGGAGCTTGCAGTGAGCTGAGATCCGGCCACTGCACTCCAGCTGGGGAGACAGAGCAAGACTCTGTCTCAAAAAAAAAAAAAAAAAAAAGATAGAGTCTCAGGGAACTTTATGGCTATATCAAACAATCTAACATTCATGTCAACGGAGTTCTGTAAGGGAGGAGAAAAAGCGAGGCCAAAAACATTTGAAGGAATAAACACTGAAAATTTTACAAATATGGCAAAAGACAAAAACCTACAGATTCCAGAAACCAAGCAAACCCCAAAAATTATAAACCCAAAGAAATCTACACCAGGAAATATCATATTCAAACTTTTGAATACTAAAGACAAAACAACTTATGAAAGCAGTGAGAGAGAAATGACACCTTACCAATAGAAGAAAACAATTTAATTGATGGCAGGTCTGTCACCATAAACCATGGAAGCCAATATGAAGTAGGACGACAGTTTTCAAATGCTAAAAGAAAAAAAAACAAAACAAAAAACTGTCGGCCAGGCGCAGTGACTGACACCTGTAATCCCAGCACTTTGGGAGGCCAAGGAAGATGGATCAAAAGGTCAAGAGATCGAGACCATCCTGGCCAACATGGTGAAACCCTGTCTCTACCAAAAATACAAAAAATAGCTGGGCATGATGGCGGGCACCTGTAATCCCAGCTACTCGGGAGGCTGAGGCAGGAGAATCGCTTGAACCCAGGAGGCGGAGGTTGCAGTGAGCAGAGATCATGCCTCTGCACTCCAGCCTGGGTGACAGAGCAAGACAGAAAAAAAGGAAGGCAGGAAGGAAGGCAGGCAGGAAGGAAGGAAGGAAGGGAAGGAGGGAGGGAAAGAAGGAGAGGAAAGAAAAAAGAAGGAAGGAAGGAAGGAAGGAAGGAAGGAAGGAAGGAAGGAAGGAAGGAAGGAAGGAAGGAAAAGGAAGAACGAATGAATGAACAAAAGAAAGAAGGAAAGAAAGAAAGAAAAGAAGAGAGGAAGGAACGGAGGGAGGGAGGAGGAAAGAAAGAAAGAAAGAAAGAAAGAGAAAGGAGGGAGGGAGGGAGGAAAGAAGAAAGGAAGGAAGGAAGGAAGGAAGGGAGAAAGAAACTGTCAACCCAAATTTATATACCCTTGGAAAATATCATTCAGAAGATCAAAGAGAAATCAAAACATTCTCAGACGAAAGAAACTTAAAAGATGTCACCAGCAAACCAACCTAAAATGATGACTAAAGAAAGTTCTCTAAACACAAATGAAACTATAAAATAAGGAAATGTGGAAGATCAGACAGGAAAAAATATAATAAAAATTAATATATGATTAATTTAAATAAATTTCTTTCTCTTCCTGAGTTTTCTAAATTATGTTTCATGGTTGAGGCAAGAAGTATAACACTGTCTGATGTGGTTCTCAATATATGTGTAGAAAATATTTAAGACAATTATATTAAAATGGAGGCGAGTAATGGAATATAAACAAAGGCAAGTTTTCCACACTTCACCTAAACTGATAAAACGTTAACACTAGTAGACTATGGTAAGTTATGCATACAGCATGAAACACCTAGAGCAACTATTTTAAAAGCTATGCCAATAGGTGTACTCAAAAACATAACAGATAAATCAAAATGGAACTCTAAAGCATATTCAAGTAACCCACAGAAAGGCAGGAAAAAGAATACAGAGAAAGAAACAAAAAACAGAAGGAACAAACAAAATACAGTAAATAAAATACGGCTAAATATCGAAAATTACAGCAAATGGGAAGAGTCTAAAGACATCAAAAAAAAGACAGATCTTGGCAAAGTGGATAAAAAAGCATGACCCAACTATATGATACATTCTGCAAAAAGCTCACTTCACATATAACGATACAGGTAGGTCGAAAGTAAAAGGATGGAAGAGATGCACAATTGTTCATAGCAGTTTTGTTTATAATAGCCAAAAAATAGAGATCACAGAAATGTCCTAAAGATCTCAAGGCCAGTATGCCGAGTGAAAATGGGCAATTCAAAGGGCCATATATTTGATAATTCTATGTATATAATGTTCTTGAAATGACACAATTATAGAAATGGAGAACAAATTAGGCATAGGACAAAGGAAAGCTCTGTGGTGACTGAATAGTTCCATAGTTTGATTGCACCACCCATGTGAAGAAAATATGTATATGGCCAGGTGCGGTGGCTCGCACCTCTAACCCCAGCACTTTGGGAGGTTGAGGCAGGCGGATCATGAGGTCAGGAGTTCGAGACCAGCCTGGCCCACATGGTGAAACCCCCGTCTCTACTAAAAATACAAAAATTAGCCAGGCATAGTGGTGTACTCAGCTACTCAGGAGGCTGAGGCAGGAGAATCGCTTGAACCCAGGAGGCAGAGCTTGCAGTGAGCCAAGATCGCACCACTGCACTCCAGCCTGGGCAACAGAGCGAGAATTCGTCTCAAAAGAAAAAAAAAAAAGAAGACGACGACGACGTACACATGATTCAGGAATCTAATATTTACAGAATTTAATATTTTAAATATTTAATCTATGTAAATTTAATATTTACAATTCATGGATTCCTCACTGGCTCTACAGAGGCAGATGAGGCCTTCTTATCCCTCAGCTACCAGTCTCAGGCTGGCCCCAGTGCCCATTCTTCCTATATTGTGCACAATCCCTTTCTCAGAAAGACAGGGCACAAAGCTGTCAAGAGAACTTTCTATCACTTCCAGATTCGATCTTCCAGGACAGTGTGGACTTCAATTTTGACAGCTAAGATTCTCCAAAATGACACTCACAAAAAGAAAAGAAGAGAAGAGAAGAGAAGAGAAGAGAAGAGAAGAGAAGAGAAGAGAAGAGAAAAGAGAGAAGCATTTCTAGAACAGCTGCCTTGTCAGTTCCTGGGGCAGGGAAGAGACAGCCGAAAGATCTTGAACCAGAAAACAAAGTCTTGGTAAAACCCTGCCTAATTGCAAAGGGGCAAGAGAGGGTAAGCCTCCCATGTGCCCAAAAGGAGAGGAGAACCAGATATGCGTGAGCCCTAGAGTCTCTTCCAGAACAGCCTTGAAACACACAGATGAGGAAAGGTAGAGGGAACTCCAACAACAAATGTGCAGTGGAGGGACAGAGCAGGAAGAGCTTGGGGGATGGCAAAGGATGCAGTTGGGCTAGAATGTATAGAGTGGGTCGGGGGTCCTGGCATATGAGGTAAAGTCAGCTGGGTCAAGATTGTTGAGGGTCTTGGTTGCCAGGCAAACAAGAATTTGAGCCTTGCTCTGTCCATAGGAAGGATGAACATTTCTGCACCGGCAATGGAGCTGTATGAAGGTAGATAAAGAAGATCTCCGAGGTGGAGTATGCAGTAAAGTAATTTACAGGCTAGCCAGATTGACAAAAGTTAACAAATGACTTGGTGGTAGAAAAATAAAGATTGACAAATACCCACTATTCTGTCAAAAGGTTTGGTAATGAAAAGAAGGCAGAAGCCACCTTCGTGGAAGGAGTGCCTCATGGCTATGGGTCAGACATATTGTAGGATCAGTTAACAGACGTGCTTATAGGGAAAGAAAAAAATCATCCAGTAGTAAAGAAGACATGAAAGAGGCAAGAAAAGGGGGAGCATAATGGATGAAATGTGGTCCTGAAGAAATCAAAAGGGAATCAGCCATGGAAGGAAGGAACAACTCTGTATGTGAGACACAAGAGGAACAGAATAAAAATTATTAGAAAGGTGTGGAAGCAGAAAAAAGGTCTAAGAAACTAACGAAGCAGAAACAGTTTTTCGGACAATTTTTGTAATGATTCTAAAAGGGATATGTTCAATTTGTGGAATGCATATAAAAACATAAGAAAATAAGATTCATCCATAACTACAAAATGCAAAGAATTTCACTGCTAACCTCTTGATGTATTTACTTTCAGTCTTTTTAATACATTTTCAGACTAATGGACTATTTCAAACACTGCTATTTTATGGAGTCGAATTTATCAAATTTTTTGTGGGTTCTTAATTTCAAGTCACTGTTACAAAGGACTTCCTCATCTGAATTTGTAAAAGTATTCTCCTGCATTTTCTTTTAGTACATTTATGATTTTCACTTTTCACATTTGAATCTTTGATCCATTTGTAATTTAAGTATATAGATGAAGCAGTGAACATTCATGCAGCTACACAGTTGTATCAAATATTAACTTTTCATGTTAATTCCACGTTATTGAGATATAGTTTTCAGACAATAAAATGCATCAATTGAAAGTGTGCAGGTCAGGCTGGGCACAGTGGCTCACGCTTGTAATCCCAGCACTTTGGGAGGTCAAGGTGGGAGGATCAGTTGAGGTCAGGAGTTTATGCCAGGCTGGGCAACACAATGAGGCCCCATCTCTAAAAAAATTTTTTTTAATTAGCCAGGCATGGTGGCATGTGCCTGTAGTCCCAGCTACTTGGGAAACTGAGGTGGGAAGACCACTTGAGCCCAGTAATTCAAGGCTGCAGTGAGCTATGATCATGCTACTAAACTCCAGCCTGGGCAACAAAGTGAGACCCTGTGTCTAAAAATAAAAATAAAAGTAGGCAGCTTCATGAAGTTTGAAAGCACACGAACTTGTGTAATCAACACCCAGATCAAGATACAGAATAGCATTTCAACATGTAGAATATCAACCTTAGAAATTCTTTCTTACTGCTTTCCAGCCGACACATCTCTCCCACAGAGACAACCACTATTCTTATCTCTAACTATATCAAAGATGAGTTTTTCTTATTCTTGAAGTTAATGTAAATGTAGTCATACTGTTTGTACTGTTTTGTGCCTGACTTCTTCAGCTCAATATGTTTTTGAGATTTTTCCATGGTGTCGTGAGTACCAGCAGTTTATTCTTTATTGTTGTTGCATACTACTCCATTACATAAACATGTCACAGTTTGTTGATCCATTCTCCTGTTTATGAGCAGTTAGTTATTTTTATTTTAGTGCTATTAAGAATATAACTGATATAAGCATTCTTGTGCAAATATTGTTGTGAGTATAAAACATATACATTCATCTCTCTTGGACATACACCTAACCATGAAATTGCTGGGTCCTGGGGGGAGGTCCTTTGTTAGATAGATAGATAGATAGATAGATAGATAGATAGATAGACAGACAGACATAGATATAGTACATTACTGTATAAATATGTGTTTTTTTATTTTTATACTCATATTTATTTATAGAGTCATGCACCACATAATGACATTTCAGTCAACAATGATGGAACACACACATACAAAAGTTGTCCCAGAAAACTATAATGTCATATTTTTATTGTACCTTTTCTATGCTTAAATGTGTTTCCAGATAACTAATACTTACCATTGTGTTACAGTTGCCTACTGTATTCAGCACAGTAACATGCTGTGCAGGTTTATAGCCTACAAGCAATAGACTATACCACATAGCTTAAGTGTGTTATAGGCTATACCATCCAAGTTCATCAAGTCCACTGTGATGTTTACACAACAACAAAATCACTAAAGGTGAATTTCGCAGAATATATTCCCACTGTTACAAAAGATAGGATGTTGTGTATGTATGTGTTCTAATGTATGTGGGGTGGGGGGGGGGGGGGGTGGGCGTATGAAGAGAGAGAGAGAGAATATTTTCACCCAGGCTGTGGCTTACCTTTTCACTTTCTTAGCTATTTATTTGATCAGCAAAAGTTTTCATTTTGATTAAGTCTAATCTATTTATTATAGTGTCCTCCATGAGCTAAGAAGTTTTCGCATGGCACAAGGTTATGAATATAATCTTCTGAGTTTTCTTCTAAAAACTTTAGACTTGAAATCTTCACATTTAAGTGTTTAATCCAACCTGAATTAATGTTTATACATAGTGTGAGGTAGGGATCAAGAAGTATTCATTTTTGCTATACAAGTATCCAATCGATTCAGCAACAAGTATTGAACAGTATTGAAAAACAGTATTGAAAAAGCTTTCCTTTTCTCATTGACTTGCTTTCGGATCTTTGTCAGAAATCAATTGATCACATATATGTGAGTCTATTTCTAAACTCTATATTCTTTCTCATTGATCTACTGTCCAACCCTTAAGCCAAAATCACACTGTTTTAATTATAGTAGCATTATAGTAACTTGCATGAATTTACATTTCATTGCCACAAGCAATGAGAGTGCTATAGGCAGTGAATGTATCTGTTATCAAACTTTGATTTTTTTTCAGTTTGATAGGTGGAAAACTAAAGTATCTCAGTATGATTTAAATTTACATTTTTCTTTTCATGAGTGACATTGAGCATTTTTTCTTATTTTAAGTGCCTTTTGTATTTTCCTTTTGGTCACTGTCTGGAGTGTAATTGTAATATTGTTTCCCAGTTTGTCATCTTGTCTTCTGGTTTTACAGGTTGTATTTTTCATCCAAGCACAAGTTCAAACACTGTTATTTTATGGAGTCAAATCTAACAGTTTTTTATGGCTTCTTAATTTTGAGTCATCATTGGAAAAGTCTTCTGACTCCAAATTTATAAAATAATTATCCTTTGGGGCATATTTATTATTTATTTTTCATATCTGAATCTTTGATCTACTTGTAATTTGTCTCACTGTAAAGAATGAAGTATGGTTTCAACATTCCCTGCCCCCACACCAAAGGGAATACAGAATTGTCCCCAAAGTACATATAATGGTTTACCTTTTCCCCATGGCTTTTATTTTATATTTTATTTTACTTTGTTAAAAATGAAATCTCACTGTGTTGCCTACACTGAACTTGAACTACTGGGTTCAAGTAATTCTTCTGCCTCAGCCTCCTACAGAATGGGAGAAAATTTTTGCAATCTATCCATCTGAGAAAGCACTAATATACAGAATCTACAAGGAACTTAAACAAATTTACAAGAAAAAACAACCCCATCAAAAAATGGGCTAAGGATATAAAAAGACACTTCTCAAAAGAAGACATTTATGTGGCCAACAAACATATGAAAAAAGCTCATCATCACCGGTCATTAGAGAAACACAAATCAAACCACAATGAGATACCATCTCACACCAGTTAGAATGGCGATCATTAAAAAGTCAGGAAACAACAGATGCTAGAGAGGATGTAGAGAAATAGGAACACTTTTACACAGTTGGTAGGAGTGTAAATTAGTTCAGCCATTGTGGAAGACAGTGTGGTGATTCCTCAAGGATCTAGAACCATAAATACCCAGCAATCCTATTACTTGGTACATACCCAAAGGATTATAAAAATCATTCTACTAAAAGGACACATGCACATGTATGTTTATTGTAGTACTACTTGCAATAGCAAAGATTTGGACCCAACCCAAATGCCCATCAGTGATAGACTGGATAAAGAAAATGTGGCACATACATACTGTGGAATACTATGTAGCCATAAAAAAGGATTCGTTCATGTCCTTTGCAGGGACATGGATGAAGCTGGAAACCACCATTCTCAGCAAACTCACACAGGAACAGAAAACCAAACACTGCATATTCTCACTCATAAGTGGGAGTTGAACAATGAGCACTCATGGACACAGGGAAGGGAACATCACACCAGGGCCTGTGAGGGAGTGAGGGGCTAGGGGAGGGATAGCATTAGGAGAAATACCTAATGTAGATGACAGGTTTATGGGTGCAGCAAACCACCATAGCACGTGTATACCTATGTTGCAAACCTGCACGTTCTGCACATGTATCCAAGAACTTAAAGTACAAAAAGTCTCATAATTCAAGAAAAAAAAATAGATGAAAAGGGGCCACTAGCTGAGGATGTGGACAGCCTCTAGAAGCTGGAAAAGGCAAGAAAATGATGTTCCCCTAGAGCCTCCATAAAGGACTAGGAACAAGTAACTTTCTTAAGAAAATGCTGAGTAAGTATTCCTCAGAAAGAAAACACACCCCTTTCAATGGATCCTATTTAAATATCCAGTATAAACCAACACTGTGATAAATTTTTATCTAATGTAATGCCACAAGCAAACATTAGCACTAAAAATGTTACAAAACGTGGACTTCGGAAAACCAAAAGATAGCCAGTTTCTTTTCCAAGAAATTTCTTATTAGCAATCAAACCCTACCTTTTCCCCATGGCTTTTATTTTATTTCATATTTTATTTATATTTTATTTTATGTTATTACATTTTATGGAAAGCTAAAGCATAAATCTAGCAATTATCTTTAAAACAAGTCTTTTAAAACACTGACATTTTAATTCATACTCACATTGTCCTGACACTGAAAATGGGGAAATCATTTGGATAGAACAAACTAAAATACTGACTTCTGATTTCTAAGTTTACCAATAATTTTTAGACATTAATAGTTTCCCTTTCCTAGAGAAGAAAGGAAAAGAAGGACGAACTCATTCCTGGTTAAGCTCAGTGCCAAGTGGAGAGGTCAAGAAGAACGTAATGAACTTAATATACTCACACCTGCTTAATAATGGATGCTGTTAGGACAGTTCCTTTTGAAGACATAATTTGAAGCTCTGGGTCCAATAGACAAGTAGTATTTATGATGGGTAATAACTTAGTAACAGCCTAAATGCACATTTTTATGAGACAAATAACTCTTCTTAAGCAAGTAAAAAGCAGACTAATAAGATGTTCCTACAGGATTTGATATAAACCTGAGAAAGGAAAACATCCCACCTGTGTGACACCACATAGAAGAGAGGCTATATAAGCACTTCAAAGAGGAAAACACCAAGAGTCTTGGAATTCAGACTCCGTGGAGGTGGCTTGAGCTTTTCATCCTGGTGACCACAGTCTTGGAAACCAACTAAAGCCGGACACATACTATGGATACCAAGGGCTGCACAACAACCAATTCTCCTTCAACCCCATGTCAAAACTGCTCTAGGATTACAAATGTTAGTACCATCTCTTCTAACAACTGCTGCCATTCTGGTGGCCTTAAAGTCAAGAACTGTCAACCAGCTGGCCACACTCTCAGAACTACCCGGGACCAGGGCTGCCAACCCACTCCTTGCTTTTGTCGCAAGCCCATCTACCTAATAAACAACTTCATCTTGCATTCCTCTCTGGATGACTGCAGCTGGTATGGTGAAGGCATCAACAGTAATGAGAAGGAGACCATGCAAATCTTGAACGAGCGTCTTGCTAACTACCTGGAAAAGGTGCGAATGCTAGAACGAGAGAATGCTGAACTGGAATCTAAAATCCAGGAAGAGAATAACAAAGAGCTCCCTGTTCTATGTCCTGATTACCTGTCTTACTACACTACCATTGAGGAGCTCCAGCAGAAGGTAAGATTCCTAGGAACCTGTTTAATCGTGTTGCGAATTGATGGTTTCCAAGCAACAGTTATTTGCTAAGCTTTAATATTTTTTGTTCAGTTGATGCTGAAACATTTTTTGAAGAATAGAAAAATCTCTTGAGCGAAATTGTCATCTTGAGGCAGCATTCAGAGTCTGCTAGTATTTCTGACCAGGCGCAGTGATGCACACCTGTAATCCTAACACTTTGAGAGGGTGAGGTAGACAGATCACTTGAGCCCAGGAGTTCTAGACCAGCCTGGCAACATGATGAAAGTCCATTTCTACAAACACACACACACACACACACACACACACACACACACATTAGATGGGCATGGTGGCACATGCCTGTGGTCCCAGCTACTTGGGAGGCTGAGGTGGGAGGATCACTTGAGCCCAAGAGGTCGAGGCTGCTATGAGCTGAGATGCTGCCACTGCACTCCAACCCAGGCAAAAGTGAGACTCTGTCTTTAAATATCAAAAACAAAAAGAAGAGTCTCATGATGTTTCCTTTCTCCAGAAATACACTCTACCATTATAACTAGATAACTCAGGACCAAAAGATGTTAACAGCAAGTTGTTGCCATTTTTTAAATAAAAATAGGGAAACAGAGATCAGAGAAAATAAATTTTGTTTTAATGAGTTTCTGAACAGTTTAGTTTTTATCCATTTTGCAACCATCACCACCTTTTTCTCCTTTTATGTTTATGTTATCATCTCCACATTGATTGGTTTGTTTCTACACCAAACCTAAGTTTGTTATGCACAGACATATTCTGCTACTACACATCTGGATTTATTCAGTTTTATTCATTCAACAGATGTTTACTGAGCAGTAACAATATTGAGCCAAACATTATTCTAGATTCTGGGAAAATATTGGTGACCTTTAAAAAGTCCCTGCCATCATGGAGTTGACATTCTAGTGGATCATGGTATTCATATAAATTTAGAATGGATTTTTTTTATTTTTATTTATTTATTTATTTATTCATTTATTTATTGAGATGGAGTCTCACTCTGTCACCAGGCTGGAGTGCAATGGTGCAATCTCTGCTCACTGCAACCTCTAGCTCCCAGGTTCAAGTGATTCTCCCTCCTCAGCCTCTCAAGTAGCTGGGTCTACAGGCACGCACCACCACACCCAGATAATTTTTGTATTTTTTAGTAGAGATAGAGTTTCACCATGTTGACCAGGATGGTCTCGATCTCTTGACCTCATGATCTGCCCGCCTCAGCCTCCCAAGTGCTGATATTACAGGGGTGAGCCACTGTGCTCGGCCTGGATTTTATATTTTAACAACAACCACAACAACAAAAATACTTAAAAGTTTCTAGGTAAGTACTTTTTGCTGATCTTTTAGGAAAATAACAGGAAATCTGACTTTCTGAAGTTTTCCAAGCTTCATGAGCACAGCTATGAAGATTACTTTTAGTCTATTTAGCCTTTTCCTGTTACTTGACACACACACAAGCCCCTTGGTTCTCAAAGAAGGAAATCTTGGTGTTTGCTTCATTTGTGTGTACAATCTCTTAATTCTAGATCTTGTGTACCAAGGCTGAGAATTCCAGACTGGTCTCGCAAATTGACAACACCAAACTGACTGCAGATGACTTGAGAGCCAAGTAAGCCCACACAACACCATCATCGATGACAGAGCTCACCCTGAGTCTGACCGAGATGCCCTCAACAAAATTGTCCCCATGTCTACTAACCCTCTTGCCCCAGACCATGTTGGCACAAACCCAGAAAAGACTTTCAAATACAATGAATGAATAAGATTAATAACTGCTCACATGTATACAGTACCTATAGTTTTGAACTTGTGAACCCATCTGATTACCTACACAACAGTTCAGTAAAATAGGTAGGGCTAATATATTGTTACCCTCTTTAAGGTGAGAAATCTGTGGCTTAGTGAGGCTAAGTTACTCACCCAAAGGTAAGCATAACTAGCACAAGTCAGAGCCAAAACTTGGACCCACGTTTTCTGAGCCCTAATCCAGTGCTTTCTTCACTTACATTGCATTGCCACTAGGGGCAGAGGAAGGACAATACATTCCCATATCTCAAAGGACAGCAATGTAGATCCCCCTAGCAAACTAATTTGGGAATAATAATTAAGTTATGATCTATATCTAATGGTTTCACCTCTAAAGAGAATAAAACTTTTAATAGAAATACACTAAGTGAGGTGCCCAGAGAAAAATGCAGATGGGCGTTCTGCTTGGCTTGGTTTGCATCATCTCCTTTCAGATGTCTCTGTTTTCCCATCTGATTTTTTAAGGTATGAAGCTGAGGTGTCTCTCCGCCAGCTGGTAGAGGCAGATGCCAATGGCCTCAAGCAGATCCTGAATGTGCTGACCCTGGGCAAGGCCGACCTGGAGGCACAAGTCCAGTCTCTGAAAAAGGAGCTCCTTTGCCTCAAGAACAACCACAAAGAGGTGAGAGAAAGACCAGGGGAGTA
This sequence comes from Theropithecus gelada, assembly GCF_003255815.1. NCBI lineage: Eukaryota > Metazoa > Chordata > Mammalia > Primates > Cercopithecidae > Theropithecus > Theropithecus gelada. Next base: position 29,027,446 of record NC_037684.1, on the reverse strand, counting down.
ATCACAAGCTAAGCCCCTAAAAGTAGCATCAGTTCCTTTGAGTTGCACCTGATAAAGGGTGTCCCCGCTTGTATTAGTTCGTTCTCACACTGCTATAAAGAAATACCTGAGAGTAGGTAATTTATAAAGGAAAGAGGTGTAATTGAGTCACAGTTCCACATAGCTGGGGAGGCCTCAGGAAACTTACAATCATGGCTTAAGGGGAAGCAGGCACATCTCACTTGGCAGCAGGAGAGAGAGAGACCAAAGGGGGAAGAGCCCTTTGTAAAACCATCAGATCTTGTGAGAACTCATTCACTATCCTGAGAACAGCATGGGGGACACCACCCCCATGATCCAATCACCTCCCACTAGGTCCTTCCCTTGACAGGTAGGAATTATGGGAATTACAATTCGAGATGAGATTTGGGTGGGGACACAGAGCCAAACCATATCACTGCTACATACTACTCTGGTTTAGCCCTGAAAATACCTACTGCTACTAGCACTGGTTCAATGTAGTATTTCAAATCCGCTGGCTCCAACACAATATCTGGAGCCATAAGGGGAAGAAAGGCTTCCATCATCCCCTCCAGCTTTTCCACAAGAAGGATCCCAATTTTTCTGTCCTTACAGTCTTCCCGTGTTTGTAGGCATCCCTACACAGACTTCTGCCACCTCCCATTGGTACAAGTCAATATTGCTGCAAGTCAATATTGGCACAATCCCATATTTGTACCATAGAGACTATAATCTCTCATGATCAATTCCACCTTTATCCTGTTTCACCCATTATCCAGCCCTGGAAATGATCTAAATTTTTTGGAACTCTGGTCTTGCGACTCATTTTTTTTTTAATTTTGCACATATTTAAACACACAGTCCTACTTGAAATAGTCTTAAATCATTTTATAGCATCAATAACACCTGTAAATCATGTATTCCTTTGTTGTGGGCTATATTTTAGACATAATTAAGCTAAATCGTAGCAATTAGAGTGAAACAAGAACACAAGGGGGTCATCTGTTCACCAAGTGACTTCACATTCTTCTTCTTTTCACAGGAAATCAATTCTTTACAGTGTCAGCTTGGGGAGAGACTTCACATTGAAGTGACTGCTGCCCCTTCTGTTGACCTAAACCAGGTTCTACAAGAAATGAGATGTCAATATGAGTCCATCATGGAGACAAACCGCAAAGATGTGGAACAATGGTTCAACACACAGGTGGGGGAAACAGAAAAGTCAAAAAGAATAAGCTGATGCTGCATTTCTAGGGCCCTTTAATCAAAGTCATGTTTTCCTCCCATAATATTCTCAGTCTCTGGCTGTGTGTTTCAGATAGAGGAGCTGAATCAACAAGTGGTGACCAGCTCTCAACAGCAGCAATGCTGCCAAAAGGAGATCATAGAACTGAGACGCACTGTGAACACCCTGGAGGTTGAACTGCAGGCCCAGCATCGAATGGTACCGAGCAAGCTGACCAAGCCGTGCTCAGCACAGATGGCAACAGTCCCTGACACCTGTGTGTTGCAGTATTTCCCAAACTGTGTCTCTCAGAACAACAGTTCCTCTTTTGTTAAAGGGTCTATGGCTGAAAAAAGGACTTTGTGGCCAAATAAGTCTGGGAAATGCTGGACTAAACCAAGGTTAAACAGGGTGCCTTCCTGTGAGCCATTAATAAGTTAATATACACCATGAATCTCCAAGAAGGGGATATATGGTATTCAGCATTCCAAAACTTATTTGACTGTGGATCCCCCCGCTGCCCACGTTTTTTAGAGCATCTCATGGTATTAATGATTCATGAAGTACACTTTGGGAAACACTGGGAGAGCATTTTATTATATGCAAAGCATTTTTACAAGCTATCACGTGAAATTTATAAAGTAATCCTAAAAGGGGGGTGGCATAATTATTAACGCATGTTACAGATGAGGCTCCAAGAGCTAAGGTGATTTCCCAAGCAAATCCAAGGTAAGTTTCAGCCCACCTATTTTATAAATAGAGACACTGAGATCCTGAGACGTTGAGAAACTTGTCCAAAGTCACAAAAGAAATAAGAGTCTGAGCCAGAGTTTAGATTCCAAAGCCAGTACCATTCTGTCTCATGATAATGCCTCTCTGAAGTAGAGAATTGCTTACATGCTCTGATGTGAAGCATTTTAGGAAGACCTTGCCCCACACTGGTTTTGTCACCAGTTAGTCATGTGACCTTGGACAACATATTGAACCACTTGAATCTTAGGTTTCTCATCTATAAAAATTGGGATAATCATGCAAATAATAGGCTATTAAAACCTAAAATCCCATCATTATCCATAGACTTACAGAATGATAGAACAGGAATGAAATTTACTCATCAGTTTCAACATTCATATTTTACATATAAAGGAATTGTTCTGGTGGATAAATTGTATATGGTTAAACATTTCTTGCTTCCTTTTCGATGATACAAACACTCACTGAATGAAGTGCCATGGTAATGGGTTTTGTTTTTTTGTTTTGTTTTGTTTTGTTTTGTTTTGTTTTTGAAATGGAGTCTCACTCTGTTGCCCAGACTGGAGAGCAGTGGCGTGATCTCAGGTCATTGCAACCTCTACTTCCTGGGTTCAAGCAATTCTCTGCCTCAGCCTCCCAAGTAGCTGGGATTACAGGTGCCCACGACCACACCTAGCTAATTTTTTTGTATTTTTAGTAGAGATGGGGTTTCACTATCTTGACCAGGCTGGTCTTGAACTCTGGACCTTGTGATCCACCCACCTCGGCCTCCCAAAGTGCTGGGATTACAGGTGTGAGCCACCATGCCCAGCCAGTGATGCATTTTAATGCCTGGGTGTGCAATAAGTTATTTCTTTTTCTCTCCTAAGTAGGAAAGTGTGGTGCAAGATTATCAGGTGGTCAAGAAAGTGAAATAAATACTTAAAAAGAGGCAGAAAGAGAGAAAGAGGGAGGAGATAAAGGAAAGCAGATTTTAGCATAGTTGATCATTTGGGTTTTGGATTTATTTGCTTAGGAAACAATAAATAAAGTGCTTGGAGATCTATCAGTAGTGTCACAAAGAAACCATTTTTTTTTTTTTTTTTTTTTTTTTTGCCGGGCATGGTGGCTCACGCCTGCAATCCCAGCACTTCGGGAGGCCGAAGTGGGCAGATCACGGGGTCAGGATATCGAGACCATCCTGGCTAACACGGTGAAAACCCATCTTTATCAAAAATACAAAAAAATTAGCCAGGCATGGTGGTGGGCACCTGTGGTCCCAGGTACTTGGGAGGCTGAGGCAGGAGAATGGCATGAACCCGGGAGGCAGAGCTTGCAGTGAGCTGAGATCGTGCCACTGCACTCCAACCTGGGCAACAGAGCGAGACTCCATCTCAAAAAAATAAAAAAAGAAACCATTTTTTTAAAATGATACAGGTCACAGGTGACCTGGGCTTAAAGGAGTCATCATTATAAACCCTACTATCCTTCTCCATGCTAGAGAGATTCCCAAGAGTGCATCCTGACGGAGACGGAGGCTCGCTACACAACCCTGCTGACCCAGATCCAGAGTCTGATCGATAACCTGGAGGCTCAGCTGGCAGAGATCCGGTGTGCCCTGGAAAGACAGAACCAAGAATACGAGATCCTGCTGGACGTCAAGTCCCAGCTGGAGTGTGAGATTACCACATACCGCAGCCTTCTGGAGAGCTTGGATGGCAAGTACGTAAAACAACAACAACTTCTATGACAAAGAAGTGCAAATGAACCATATATGTACTGCCACTGGCAATAGGGGACAAGTGCTTTGTTTGACCTTCTTGCCAGTGATGGGGAGGTTGGACAGAGGCATCTACACACCTTCTCAAGCTGTGCCATGAGGAAGACTTGCAATTGTAACCTCATCCAAATTTGAGCCGTTGGCTGTTCTGAGGAGCCCATGTGCCAGGTTAATTTCTTATAGGTTGCTTACCTTCTTTAAGTTTTAAAAATTACTAGAGAAAAAATGATTTCCGCTAAGATGAATATTCCCGGTGACCATTCCAGATGTTTCCCCACTGAGATGAACATTTGATTTTCATGAGCTTGTACAAACCAACCCAGGCTCCTTTGGAGGAACATTCTGCTTAGGCTGAAACCCCTAACCCTATCTAGCCACCAGTCCTTGAGGCCAACAGAGGCACGTACACATGTATGTTTTAGCACCTTTTTTAAAAAATAAAAGTTATAATTTTTGTAAACAATAAAAAGCTAACCAACCCATAAGTAAACATACCTGGAGGATGAGTTATTTGAAGTAACTCAGTCCAAACTAACACCTAAGAGACTTAGGTACAATTGTAAAGGAGACCTACTTCCCCAAAATAATCAGTGAACTCTTCACAGCATTCTTTTAATTGGCATGACCACATTATATGAGCACAATGGTCATCAATGCCGTCACCTTTAGGAGCCGTGATCATATACCAAAATACCTTGAATCATCAAAGAAAGATTATGTTTATCAAAAGAGTGTTTACTATGAACTGCTTTTTACTCCAATTCTCTAAAAACTATGTATAGACGGCTAGAAGGCACTTTGAAGCTTCCTGATGACACAGTGACAACTCTTTCATAGCTGGAGTTAGGCCACCACTATTAGTATGACTAACTCCGCAATGAGAAAAATATCTGGTTAACTTCCATTCCTCAGATAATAATCCCCTCAACTTGTTCCTTATCACTGTTGATCCTGTAGGTTTAGTTTCCATTATATCCATTCTGCAGATGAACAACTAAAGCTTGAGAGAGTTAAATGACTTAGCTGAGGTCACCAGCTGGTAAAGGACAGAGCCGTTCTCTGCCCCAGTCTTTGACTGCTAGTGCGGTATTCTTTCTACAATGCGATGGTATTGACTAACAGAAACTTACATAATCGAATACTTCTAAACCCAGGATGCTGATTTCCAATGGATTTGATCTGATTCTTTTTCTTCCACCAACTACAGTACAAAATGAATGAATAAGCATTTGGAAGTATGTACTCGTCTTGAGCAACAAGTGTTAAAAAAAATTAGCCACGACCATTTTTCTCCATGACCATCATCACCTTCCCTCAATCACAGCTAAAATTCTGTTTTTTCTTTAGGCGTCCCTGTTACCCGTGTGCCACCAAATGTGAGCCTTCCCCTTGGACATCTTATAAGTCCGGAGCCATGGAATGCACGGCCCCAGCTTGCACATCCTCAGCCCCCTGTGGCTTAAAGGAGCACTGCAGTGCCTGTGGACCCCTGTCCCGGATACTGGTTAAAATTTGCACCATCACCAAGGAGATTAAGGATGGGAAGGTCATTTCTTCTTACGAGCATGTGCAGCCTTGTTTCATCATCAGACCTGCCAAAGTCTAACATCCCAAGGTGATGAAAATGACCCACATTTATGAAAGAGAGGCCAATACATGCTCCTGCCAGAGAGGTTTAAGAAAACTCCCCAGTCCCTTAAGGTACTTAGTTTCTTACTACTATAGCGGGTCCCCATTGCTAAGTAGAATATCTTTTATTCTGCTCCTTCCCTAGCTCACCACTGCTAACATGATAATAAATTACATTTCTCTGGAAGGACATTTTGTATTTATCTGAGGGCTGGGAACTGATTTGTAAGCACCCAGGAAGACGGCCTACATTGCTTGACTTCACAGGTGATTGATGGGCAGGCCCCTCTCTTGTTTACTCAGGCCTTGTTTACTGACATTCCTCCTTAGAGCCAGTCAGACAAGTTTAGAGTTGTTTTTGGCCACCGGCACCTGAAGGTGAAAAGTTACAACCTTCCCTTCTAAATTTCTTTGGATACAGAAAGAAACATACATGGGAACAGTATAAATAGGGGAAAAGATCTTTAATATTTAATTCCCTTGTGTAGATAGTCACGAGTATGGATCCTATTAAACCCTGCTGTCTTAATTATGATTTATCTACACTAACATACTTGACCTTTCCAAAGATATTTTTTAAATGTCCATGGTCTCCGAAACTTTGTGACCTATTAGGCTTTCCAAATATTTTATTTGAGAGTCAGATAAGTTGTGGGGAGTGAATCTAGAACACTTTGAAGAAATAGCATGGGTCTTTTCATTAAACATTTGCTATTTCTCTTTCTATTCTTTAGGGAATGGGAGTTTGTTCTGATTGTTTGACAAGGAACATTTAGCTGGAACTCTCAAGAAATAACCCTTCTTCCCCTCCCTGTGAAGAGTGACAAAGAAAAACATAGCTTAGATTCCTGCTTCAATCTATCCGTCAGAGTAAATGGACATAATATCCACACATTTTGCAGAAAAGCAATAGTGAATAGTTGCTGCTTGTAAGCGCAAGGCAGTCCCAATGTGAGAAGGCATCAGTTACATACCAGCCATCATCACAGCTTCTGGCAGGATAGTCACAGAATATGTAAGTCATTCCCGACAATAATCATGGACATTGCCAGAGGTTTTAAGAAATAATTCAAAATCAAACATAGATGGAAAGTCAAAAGGCCTGAAGTTCTACACCTGCATTTCCCAGCTGTGACCTTGGGGAAAACATTTAGACTTCATCAAATTTAATTTCTGTGTTTGTTAAATGAGGATCATGCCTACTTCACAGGGTTGTTGTGAAGATCAAATGAAATTGTTTATGTGACACTTCTTTGAATGCTGAAAAGCACCACCCAATGTGATTTTTATGTAAGTTTTGCTTTTAGCTACAGCCCTAGACCTATTTTTGTAATTCGCTCATTTTAAAATTCTTTCTTCATGAATTTAGTTATCCAGTCATGATTCTGGAGTTTTAATAGTGTTTAACTTTTGGGAGGAAAAAAAAACACGATTTCCTGTGATCAGGCCCACAATTCTTCTCAATAAAGCATTTTTCAATTCTTAGGGTATGTATCACATATCAGTGAGTCAATGCCTGATGCCCACATCAAAGACACATGCATTGTGTAACTTACAGTTCGATGATTTACTTCCTCCAGACAAGTAGCAACTTACACTAGGCAAGTGGAATGCAGAACTCCCAGAATGACCTCTTTTTAATCAATAAGTTCTCTCTCATCTGAGTGGGCAGAGTAACTCCGGTCAGCAGTTAACTGCGCATTATCTCAGGCTGCAGGATGAAAATGTGGAAAGAGCATGGAACTGGGATTCAGAAACCTTGGGACGGAGTCTCAATCCAGCCTGTGCATGACCTCGAGTAAATAGGGTATAACAATATAAGCCCTGCCTACCACGTGGCTGTAAGGATAAAATGGAATAACGATGGTGAAAGGGTCTTGTAAACTGTAAGGTGCTTTGCAGAAGGGCATTCCTATTCCCTACATTGAAAACTAGACACATGTCATTTCCATCAACACCTTCTTCCTTTCTTTCTGGTTCAGTGCTGGGCCCAGGTGGACCTTGATATTTATCATTCACACTAAAATCTGTTCCAAGCTACAAAATTAGGGTTGGGGAATCTCACTGGACTCAAGCTAACCTTGAGTTGGTGCAGCAGTGCCATTTTCAGTTTATCCTAGAAGTAGGATGCCTTTCTCCTATGGAGTGCAAAATATCCCCCATGCCATTCACGGTTTTAAAAAATACATGATTATGAGTTGCACAGTAAAGAGGGGAGTTAGCCACTCAAAGGCTTGCAGCTTTTTTTTTTTTTAAAGTATCTTCTTCATATAAAAGAATGTAAAGCCACTTGCTGGTTGTATGCGTGTGGTCAAACCTTTTAAAGGAAATAAGAAGTCTGGATTTTTTCTGGGAGGCTAAATAAATATCCTACACAGCCACAGGAGGAAATTTAAAGTTTTATGACAGTTCAGCATAAGTCAGCAGCTGGAGCAGAAAAGGGGCTCATGGGGAGGGAAACAGTAATTTTAGCACAATTCGAAAGATAACCATGAATCAGGATACACAGCATGGTCTCCAGAGCCTGAGGTCAAATCCTCTATCTCTGCTTCTCCCTCTGAGGGTCTATACTTCTATTCCTTAAAAAGGGAGACATTTTAGATATATTTTTTCTGTATTTTTTTCCTTTCTTCTTGTTGACTCCACTTCACGTCATAGCTAGTTTAAACTCTTCCAAAATACAGAAGTACCATTTGGCTTCTCTGTGCTTAGACTCTGGGCACTCACCATGGACTCTTCAAAGCTTATGTCCTTAGTTTCTCTTACAAGCTCCGACATTACTTATCATGTCTAGCTTTCTACCTCTGTAAATAAGAACTGACACCAAAAAAAAGTCTTCCAACCTGCCCCCACCCCACCTGCCAGTGTCTTTTAAAGGCAATTAGATGGTATCAGTGAGATCTTCATGTTCTTTAGAAGATAATGACTCTATGTTGTTATTAATTCCCATCATTTCCATTTTTTCAAACAATGAAGAAAAGTATCTTACTCTAGACAGAAACGGACCCCTTGCCTGAGTAAGTTTATCCTATTTCTGTCCATTTTGATTTAAAATTAAAGTTCCTATAATGAAAACCCATTTTAAAAGCAAACATCCACTTTAAATGAGAGAAGGGGGGAAAGATTAAAATTCAAGAGAAAAGGAAAGTGTCCCCAAAGAGAAGAGAATATGTCCATGTTAGGTTAGGAAGAATTTCTAGGCTGAGGCAATCAGCATCCGTGACACAGCCTTGGGTTAGTCTCAGGGCAAGCAAACCTTGAATACATTGTTTCAACACTGCGATCAAATGTCTTTTATAGGAAATGAATCCTCTGGGTATTGGGCTGGCTAGAAGTATCTGGTCAGTGTGTTCATGCATGATTCATAAGCTTCATGGGAACAACCCACGCACCCAGTTCAAATGGGAGCAACCCTGTCTGGCAGCATTGAAAGGTTTGCTGTAATTATCCTTTCAGGTTGAGCATCATATTTGGAGAGCTTTCCTAGGTGACGCTTTTAAGCCATAGGCTACCACTTACATGCACATGGGGAAAATATGTATATCAATGTTTCTAAACGTCTTAAGAAGGCATCCCAATAGCAAAATTTCTGAATATGTTTTCTTGATCCTCTCTCTCTCTCTCTCTCTCTCTCTCTCTCCCCCCCCCTCCCCCACCTCCCTTCCTTTCTCTCTCTCTGGAACAATACAACAGTCAAGGCGGATATACTAGTTGTACCTGGATAAAACATCTCAGACAGTAAGTTCTCTTACTCTTTTTAGGAGGACAGCAGGTTTGGGACTCCCTTCTCTTTTTCCTTCTCCAAAAACAATAACAAAAAAAAAGTTTCCGATATTACAGCTTGTTATGGAGGGTCGCTGGGCCAGCTAGTGCTCGAGAGTTACCTGGAAAGGGTTGTATCCATCCGTTTGGTATCTGTGGCCCTTAAAGAAACTGCCTAACTCTGCTGACCCAGAAGACCTAGAGAGAGACCACACTTTGGACTGAACATCTCTAAACCTGGGTAGTTGGTCATAAAGAACTACCCATCAACTGTATGTAAGGGTAAAAAGGTCTTCTCTCTGCACTTCTGTGGAGGATAAATGTCTGTCAGTTCATTGTTCATTGACTGGAAAAAAATAACTGTGTTCTCTTCCTTCACTGCCACTTTCTAAGAAACACCCCCATCCCCATTCCCAGCAGAGATTCTGGTTGCAGGGACAAGTCTCACAGTGGAAGGTAAATAAAATTACTACCCGTGTAAGAGCACTCTGTAAGTTCAGTGGGGAAAGGAGACTAGGATGAAAACTCAGAACAAGCACCCCTTTAAAGGGATTAGAAAAACCTAGAAAAGAACTTTGGCCACCTTTGTTTAAAAAGCAGAATCATAGGCCGGGCGCGGTGGCTCAAGCCTGTAATCCCAGCACTTTGGGAGGCCGAGACGGGCGGATCACGAGGTCAGGAGATCGAGACCATCCTGGCTAACATGGCGAAACCCCGTCTCTATTAAGAAATACAAAAAACTAGCCGGGCGAGGTGGCGGGCGTCTGTAGTCCCAGCTACTCAGGAGGCTGAGGCCGGAGAATGGCGTGAACCCGGGAGGCGGAGCTTGCAGTGAGCTGAGATCCGGCCACTGCACTCCAGCCCGGCGACAGAGCGAGACTCCGTCTCAAAAAAAAAAAAAATAAATAAATAAATAAATAAATAAATAAATAAATAAATAAATAAATAAAAAATAAAAAGCAGAATCATGTACTGATTAAGAACACATACTTGAATTTAGACCAGCTGGGTCTCTGATTCCCAGCCCTGCCATGTACCATGAGATCTTGGGCAAGTTACTTAACCTCTCTATTTCCTCATCTTTAAAATGGGGCTATTAATAGCATCTACTTCATAGGGCAGAGATGACATCACTAATTAATGCATGCAAAGCTCCTGGAGCATGCCTGGCACCCAGTAACCTTGTTAGTAGGATTGCATTATACTGCTTCGTGAGCTTAATTCAGTTGGCAAACTAATCACACGAGAGCTAATGAATTATTTCACTTGAGTGGCATAGTCATGCAAGGCCATTCTGATAACTAAAGAAAGTGCTAGATTAAGGATAGAACCTTTCTTTTTAAAAGAAAGCTGAATCACACCTGACCCAAAGTAAAATCCACATACAGGTCCAACTCTTCTGTTTTCCAGAATGTTAGGAAGCTCAACCGTAAAGGACCTCTCCATCACGTTATCAACCTTCACAAGCTTTGCGGCCAGTAGGAAGAAGATAGTTCAGGAGGAGGAGGGAGAAGAGTTTGAAGTCATCCCTGTAACAGGATCACGTTTGTGGACAACTGAAATGACAGGGAAATTCAGAGAGGACTGATGGCCCTTCTCCTAGTACAATATCTGTTACCCTTGTCCCTTGTGGCCCTGATGTTTCCTAGAGTCAGGTTTTGGTGTCAACGGAGAAAACAGCTGGAAGTCTTCTCCACCACCAACACATAATAAAAGTAATCACAGATGCACAGAAGCCACAGTGTCTCCTAGGGCCAAAAGGTAGAAAGAGCAATGCTTCTTTTATTCAATTAAAAACTGATTAAATATTATGCCTCTAGACACTGTGCTATACGCTTTACATGAATTATCTCACTCGATTCTCACAATGGCCCTATCATACTATGGTTATTACCACATTAAACAAGGGAACCAAGGCTTACAGAAGTTAAGTAATTTGCTCAGTGTCACAGCTAGTAAATGTTAAAAGTCAAAATCTGAAAAAACCATATCCTCTTTATTCCAAATGCCCAATCAATTAAATGATTACTCAAGTTTGACAATGTCATACATGTAGCCTAATCAAAGCTATAAAGAATTAAAGAAATAATGCTGGTCTTGGAGGTCTAAAGAAGGTGAGCCATATCCCTGGTGGTTCAAGTGGTTAAGAAAATGTTTTAAAAAGAGAAAGTGAGCCCTAAAAACACAACTCAACAGTGTCCAGCCCAATCCAGGAAGGAGCAACGTTGAACTCATGAACACCATCACATGAGCATGTGTGGACTTGAGGCAGTTCTTCAACCTCATTCCTCAAGACCCCACATCCCTCTTCTAGTTCCATTTTTGACAAAAGCCTTCATATTACAGTTTGGTTTCTCTAATTCTTAGATACAACAAAGAAGGTGCATTGATTCGCAGTTGGGAACTCTGTGGTTGCAAAATGGATCATCGCTCAATGTTAAATTAATAAGTTTGCATTCTGTCTCTTTCATCTGGCACTTAAAAGTCAGGTTACTGTGAGTCAGCTTGTGAGAATCCCTTCAGTTCTGGTGCACTAATAACCCACCAGCCTAAGAACAGACATAGACCACTGTGACTTCACAAAAAAGTATCGGCTTGTGAAGTTCTGCTTTGGAGACCAGATGACCTAACTCAACAGCATCTTCATCTCTTCTCATTCTAACCACAACAATTAGGTTGCTGGGTTTGTGTGAAGTTTATTGCTAGAAGATTGGCATAGTAGAGCTCTGCTCTACTAGATATAAAGCCAAGAAGTCTTGAATGGAGAAGCACCGGGAAAGTGTAGGTCTCATTTCTAACTCAGTTCATATTCATGGCAAGCATAGGCTCAAAACAATGAATGCCAGATATTCATGTTTCCAACAATTTGTGGCTTCATCAGCAATTGTGCGCTGCCAAAGCTGCAGAGGATTTCCTGGTTTTGACCCATCCCAGGAGTAACAGGACACAAGGCTGGTAGGATGAACTACCCAAAGTCCACCCCTAGGATTCCTTTTTTTTTTTTTTTTTTTTTTTTTGAGATGGAGTTTTGCTCGTGTTGCCCAGGCTACAGTGCAATGGCATGATGTCGGCTCACCACAACCTCCACCTCCCGGGTTCAAGCAATTCTCCTGCCTCAGCTTCCCAAGTAACTGGGATTACAGGCATACACCACCAAGCTCGGACAATTTTTGTATTTTTTTTTAGTAGAGACAGGGTTTCTCCATGTTAGTCAGGCTGGTCTCAAACTCCTGACCTCAGGTGATCCACCAGCTTTGGCCTCCCAAAGTGCTGGGATTACAGGTGTGAGCCACCGTGCCCTCCCCCGCCACCCCACAGGGTTCCTTTTAACAAAGGCTACAAATTGTAATTAGGGGGATAGTAATCAGAAATGAAATCAAATGTGTTGGGAGAGAAACAGAAGATGCTATATTGGTGTATTCAGGAGAGGCACTGGGAGAAATAGACAAAATAAGAAAGAGGAAGGAGCAAAATGGGTATGCTTTTGTGGCTGCAGAATAAGAAGAACCAAGAGGTCATTTGGAACTCACTTAGATAGAATAGAATGTACAGTGGGACTAAGATTGCAGGGACTGTGTCCAGCGTCCCAGTTACAGCACCGTCTCTTTGTAGTAACGACATGAAGACTATGTAGTAAATAATAATTAGGGATGAAAGATGAGCTATTTCTTTCATCAAAGCCTATTTCCCACCTGATATCACCCTTTGATTGTAAATAAAAGACACATATTCACATTTGCCCTAATAATAGTTCCCACGTGCCCTGGATCTTCAGGAACAGCCTTTCTTTTATGTAATTTTGTACTTCTCCATAAAAATTATTCGTAAAATGTTTAATTAAATGTGATTTAAATTCTATAATTTTCTGAGGTATATCATATATATTAATTTGCAAATTTAAAAATCCACCTATAATTTGCCTTTTTAGGGTTTATGAAATATAGTAACTATAACTGTCTTTGCTGTTATGCTAATAATTAAAGATCTAGACCAAGTATGTGTATGGAAAATATGTTTTATAAATGACATGGAAAAGATATTCTATTCACCTTGATTTAATCTTTGCGGGAGATTGGTCAGAGTGGTGGGAGAAACTATAGGGAAAGGATGCAAACCTTCTGAAAGTTCAGAAGGCTCTGCCTAGCTTCAAGAGAGAATAAGTTGAAGGAAGCTGTTCTCTGATCCTGAGGCAGAGGGCAAGGAGTAGGTAAAAGGAAGTACAGGGGAATTTATCATAAACAGGCTTGTTTACTTAGGTTGTCCAGAAACTGACCTTTGATAATCCATGCATGTGACTGTTCCCTGAAAAGGGGAACAATAATGTTACTTACCTGCAGATTGTGTTTGCTCCAGGCTTTCAGCATTATGTCTGTAGTGAATAAAAGCAAGCAGCTTCAGCTATTCACAGCTGCTCTCTTCTTTGGCCCTAAGTGCCGGCAGACCCCTAGCTGCTCTTACACTGCATGCCTGTGTCTCAGTACTCCTTTCATTCAACGTTCAGCCAGGGTCTGCAGGATAGACCTGGCAAATCTTCAGCAAAAATCTATCACCAGAGTTCCTATTGGATGTTTCCCCCACAAACACACATGCACTACGATGTTCTACTGCCACTGTAACAAAGTAACATGCATTTCATGGCTCAAAATAACAACATAACACAAATTTACTATCTTACTGTTCTCTATTTCAGAAGTCTGACTTGGGACTCAATGTTCTAAAATCCAAGTGTTGGAGGTCCTGCGGGGGGTGGGATTTGTTTTCTTGCCAAACTTTTCCAGCTTTCAGAGGCTGCCCACATTCCTGGGCTTGTCCACCACTTCCATCTTCACCATCAGCGACCTCGTCACCCTTAACTGCCTTCATCACATCTCCTTCGCCAACACTGACTGAATCTTCTACTACTCCCCTCTTCCACCTGTTTTTTTTTTTTTTTTTTTTTGAGATGGAGTCTCCCTCTGTCGCACAGGCTGGAGTGTAGTGGTGTGATCTTGGCTCACTGCAACCTCCGCTTCCCGGGTTCATGCCATTCTCCTGCCTTAGCCTCCGGAGTAGCTGGGATTACAGGCATGCAGGCGTGTGCCACCATGCCCAGCTAATTTTTGTGGGTTTGTTTGTTTAGTAGAGATGGGGTTTCATCATGTTGGTCAGGCTGGTCTCGAACCCTTGACCTCGTGATCCACCTGCCTCGACCTCCTAAAGCGCTGGGATTACAGACGTGAGCCACCATGCCCTGCTTCTCTTACACTTTTAAAGACATTATGATTATCTTGGGTCCACTTGAATAATTCAGGATACTCTCCCAATTTTAAGGCCAGTTGATTAGCAACCTTAATTCTATTTGTGACCTTAATTACCTTTTTGCCAAGTAACATCGGCTATTCACAGGCTCTGGGTATTAGAACCTGGGCATCTTTAGGAGACTATTATTCTGTCTCCTACACCGAAGGAAACAGAGAGAGGGATGGGAAAAGAGACAGTCCATGTATTATCTCTCTAAAACCCCAAAACCAAAACTGGAGTAAGCAATAAAGTCACGAGTGTTTAAATTTACCAACCAATCAAGCTTCCTGTTGTACTTCAACCCTCAGGGAACGCTCTGACATAAGGAGAGTGTATGTTTAAGGCTATATCTTAACTAATAATTTGAAGATGTAAACATACTCCTTAACCTTGTGGGGTCATCTTTTTATAGCAACAATAATAACAATTAACATTTACTGAGTGCTTCCAATGTACCGAAGTGTTAAGTGTTCTCTAAGTGCATTTGCTATACAACTACCCATTTTACAGATGAAGAAAGTGAGGCATGAGAGGTTCATAGCCAGAGTCACACAGATAGTGCCAGAGCCAGGATTCACACCCAGGACCATGGGACTCCAAATCCTGCACTTTTAACCGTCATGAAAAACTGTCTCTTCCCCCTTTTTTTTTTTTTTAACCAATATATACCTTGCAATAATTTATCCCCTAATTGACAGAGATAGAAGGAAAAGACCAGAGTGGGACCTAACCACAGGCATTTGGAAATGGCTTTTACCTGTATTTGGAAACTCAAGCCTTCCTAGGGAAGAACTATGAGTTCACTGCTCTACTCTACCTTAAATCCCAGTTATTATAACATCATGCGAACATTCCATGTGTTACATTGTTACTCATAGTTTACTGCTAGGGTGGAAAGAGTGCCCACCCTAAAATATAAATAACTTTAAACAGATAACATGATAACAGTAAGAATAAAATATAGCAAAACAAAAAATTAGGGACTATGTTTAGGATATAATTTATACAGAAAAGTGAGATTTTAAAAGCCACAAAGCATATTAAAATAAATTCTGTAAGTTTAGAACACTCTATAAAAATATATATGACTTCTCAGCAAATGTATCCAAAACCAGAACATAGAGATAGGGTTATTTCACCTAGCTATAATAGAGTATTCTAACACACACACACACACACACACACACACACACAAACACACACACAGACACATTTTCTTAATAGTACCACTTTTTAATGTATAATGCATGGATTATCTGCTTTCATTTCCACAATAACACCATCAATCAGGGCTGAGTATTAATCTCAGTTCACAGCTGTGGAAATTAAAGACTGAAGAATTGGGTAGCAATGGCAGAATTGGGATGTGAACTTAAATTAAAGCTGGTAACCAGAGTATTCATCAGCATAAATCTAGACTGACCTTTACATGGACTAAATTTATAAAATGTAAACTCCTGAAGTTCCTGTTTCTCCTTAAGTTCATCTGGAGACAGAACTATAGCTTTTAGGCTAGACTTTTTCATCTAGCCCTTGTGACTTCCTGACAACTTCATTGGTCTCCCCTCTGTCCAGACTTGTGGGATCCTGACTGCAGGGTGAAATAGGGGTGTTTTTTAATCACTCTCCTCCCCTGCCCTCATCTGTGCACAGCACTCTACAGATTACAAAGTTTGTATATGTACACTACAGACCTATTACATAGCTTCTGTATGTATATTACATACAGATTACATGTATCATGTGTACATTGCTTGCAAATTACATAGTTCAAGTATATTTGTTACATACCAATTATGTGGCTCATGTATGTAAAGTACATATCTATTACGTAGCTAATGTATATATACTACATATAGATTACGCAGTTTATGTATGTACATTAACTCACTTGCCCCCCACAACAACCCTGTAAACTACAAGGAAAATCATTTTCATGGTAAGAACCTTGAGACCAGTGGGTTAATGTTGCTAGGTGGGTGGGTTAACAGTAGAGCATGGACTTTAACGCCCCCGCCCAAAATCCTTCCCACTAGTCCAAACTGCACCAAAGATGCAGAAAAGGTCACCATCAAGAAGATCTTCAAAACATAAAAAAAAAAAAAAAAAAAAAAAAAAATATTTAGTTAGAATAATAGAGCTTTGAAAAGCAAACATTCCATCGAGACCATCCTGGCTAACACGGTGAAACCCTGTCTCTACTAAAAATATACAAAAAACTAGCTGGGCGCGGTGGCAAGTGCCTGTAGTCCCAGCTACTTGGGAGGCTGAGGCAGGAGAATGGCGTGAACCCGGGAGGCGGAGCTTGCAGTGAGCTGAGAGATCCAGCCACTGCACTCCTGCCCGGGCGACAGAGCAAGACTCCGTCTCAAAAAAAAAAAAAAAAGAAAAAAGAAAAGAAAAGCAAACATTCCAAACCAAAAGAAAGGAGGGAAGGGGAAAGAAAACTCTGTGTCACAAACTAAAAATCAAGTCATGATTAGCAATCTACGAGCAGTAAAATAGGTAATGAGAACAGCATTCACACATATAGAAGGGAGAAACCTAGAAGTAAATGTGGGAAGACACTGTACACGAGGGTAAAGTCTCTGTAAGCACATGGGTGAAATACGAACCAGTGCCTATGTAGGGACTGGGCTCTAGGGCATCTTTGCCACTAACTCACTGCACAACCTTAGACAAGTCTTCCTCCTGTCACTGCCTTAGTTCTTACATCCACAAGAAAAAGTCCATCATGGTAGTTACTTGTCCACAAAGCAAGTTGAGAGCCTTGAACAAAAAATATTTTGGCAAAACATATGATTACTTCCTGTCTAAAAGCACACTGAATAGGATACATATCAAACACGTACAGTTTAAGGTACCATAATAGACACCGTGTCTATTACACAATCCTCTCGAATAACAAATGCAGCATATACACACCACAGGTGCCATAAAAGTCAATAATAAGTTGACTTTTATTATGTCTTCTTTCTCATGGCAGAAAAGTAGTTAATGCTGTGCTCTTACTCTAATATCCCTGAATATCTTACTAAATCAATCAAAATTAATAAGCAAACCTCCCCGTCGTCTCTCTTCTGGACAGAGGCAGTCCCTTCCTAGCCATCCCCACCCCTTCACTCTCACCCTCATTCATTCTCCATAAGACAGCTAGGGTGATCTTTTCAAAGATCACAGTGCAGTACTCCCCTGCTTAAAGTCTTCATTTTCCACATCTCTTGTGTCAAAGATCAAGATACTCAGCAGAGCTGAGAAAGCCCAGAACGACCCCATGTCCTGTGCGTCACCAGCGTCCTCTCACCCTGCTCTCCTCCTCTCCCTCTCTGCTCCACGCAGGGTAGGCATTCAATAAATACTTGTTCAATGAATGAAAAGGCAAACAATGTGTTTTTTATGTGAACAATGTATTAAGGTTTGTTTCTGAATAAGAAGAAATTATTGGCCCGATTCGGTGGCTCGTGCCTGTAATCCCAACACTTTAAGAGGCTGAGCCAGGCAGATCATTCGAGGTCAGGACTTCCAGACCAGCCTGGCCAACATGGTGAAACCCCATCTTGACTAAAAATACACAAAATAGCAGGGCATGGTGGCAGGCGCCTGTAATCCCAGCTACTTGAGAGGCTTGAACCTGGGGGGCGGAGACTGCAGTGAGCTGAGATCATGCCAGTGCACTCCAGCCTGGGGAACAGATCAAGACTCTGGAAAGAAAGAAAGAGAGAGAGAGAGAGAGAGAGAGAGAGAGAAGGAAGGAAGGAAGGAAGGAAGGAAGGAAGGAAGGAAGGAAGGAAGGAAGGAAGGAAGGAAGGAAGGAAGGAAGGAAGGAAGGGAGGGAAAGAAGGGAGGGAGGGAGGGAGGGAGGGAGGAAGGAAGGAAGGAAGGAAAGAAGGAATATTTGGGTGAACCAAACAAATACATGGTTGAGTTTCAGGTGGCAACAACTGTCAAGTGGGGAAGAATGCTGGGAGCAAGGACCTTCTGACAGTCTTGCATACACTTGCCCTGCCGCAACATGAACCACACTGGGCTAAAGGTAAAACCTATAAGGACAAGACTTCAGCAAATTGCATGAGATGATGATGTTTCAGCAACCAACACCACAGTTAACTCAAAACATCTCCTCCTAAGGCAAAAGAAAGTAACGCCCATTGAGGACTAAAGCTAACACGCAGGTTAATTCCAGGATCATTAATGACAACGGTCTTTGTGTAAAGGATTTATTTGATTACCTATCAAGTCCATTAGATTAAGATGATAATAAGGAGAAAAAGAAGAGTGAAATCATTTCAGCTTTGCAGCAGCACTTCCCACCCATTAGTGGGGATCTGTTTTTCCTGCTGTTATGCTAAGTGAATGAAATCACCGCAACAGGCCTTTTGCACAGAGGCGGTATAAAAGGACTTAAGGATCTTTCTAAAACCAGGCTTAAGTCAGAGTGTTCTGGCAGTCCTTTCAAAGAAGTTATCTAGCTGACACATCACTTGCCTCCTCAGAAAGGTTTGGTGTCAACTGGAAAAGGAAGCTGGAAGGAGGGAGGAGGTGCCCTCCTCCTCTGAAGGAGATAATGGTAAATGAGAGTCAACTCCCAGTATGATGGGCTAGGCCAACCCATTCTTCTCAGGCTTATACCAAGGTACTGAATAATAAGTATGTCACTCAGATGATGATAACTTCATCACAGCCATGTGAAAAGATCTTGACAACCAGGTTTTCTTTACTGATGATGGTGCTAAATTGCTGTGTCTCCCGAGTACTGGTAACTCTGAATTCCAGGTATAAATGGGTAAAGATCAGTAACTGCTCCTAAGCACCACAGAGCAGACCCTCACATAATAGGTTGTGTCATTTGACAGAATACTGAAAGACCAAACAAAATAAAACTAAACTGTTGGCTGAAGGATCCTTAAAGGTAGGAGTGGGAGGGGGTGAGGGATAAAAGGCTGCACACTGGGTACAGTGTACACTGCTCAGGTGATGGGTGCACCAAAATCTCAGAAATCACCACTAAAGACCCTATCATATGAAAAAAGGCTTAACATCACTGATAATTAGGGAAATGCAAATCAAAACCACAATGAGATACCATCTCACACCAATCAGAATGGCAATTATTAAAAAGCCAAGAAACAACAGATACTGGTGAGGTTGTGGAGAAATGGACATGCTTTTACATTGTTGGTGGGAATGTAAATTAGTTCAACCACTGTGGTAGACAGTGTGGCAATTCCTCAAAGATTTAGAACTGGAAAGATCATTTGACCCAGCAAACCCACTATTGGGTATCATCCCCACAGGCCCGGTGGCATGCCAAAAAATATTAAATCATTCTATTATAAAGATATATGCACATGTATGTTCATTGCAGCACTACTCACAATAGCAAATACATGGAATCAACCCAAATGCCCATCAATAATATATTGGATAAAGAAAATGTGGTACATATACATCATGGAATACTATACAGCCATAAAAAGGAACAACATCATGTCCTTTGAAAGGACATGGATGAAGCTGGAAGCCATTATCCTCAGCAAACTAACACAGGAACAGAAAACCAAACACTGCATGTTATCACTTATAAGTGAGAACAGAACAATGAGAACACTTGGACACAGGAAGGGGAACAACATACACAGAAGCCTTTTAGGGGAGGGTGGGTGGGGAGAGCATTAGGGAAAAGAGCTATTGCATGCTGGGCTTAATATCTAGGTGATGGGTTGATAGGTGCAGCAAACCACTATGGCACATGTTTACTTATGTAACAAACCTGCATATCCTGCATATGTACCCCAGAACTTAAAAAATAATAATTTAAAAAAGATTGCATCGTCTGCAAACCAAAAATTTATTACTGTAATCAAAAAACACCTGTTTCCCAAAAACTATTAAAATAAAAATTTTAAATAATTTTTAAGGAGGAATTGTGTCATATTAGTCTATTTATAAAACCAGAGTACCTCTAAAGGAAATCTTCAATAAAATTAATAACTAAGTTAGAGGATTTTAAGTCAAATGATTTGTGGCTGTGGTATTCAACCAATAATGAAATTAGAGATGAAATGCACAGTTTGGGGGTAGGAGAAAAAAAGCAATAAAAACATTTTAAATATAGCCAACCACTTAAATGAGCAGGTGTTTTAATCAATATCCCACAACTGCAAAAACTTTAGTGAACCTAAAGCATTGTCTCTATGCCAAAGTAAAAAAAGGAAGAAGGAGGAGGAGGAGGAGGAGGAGGAGGAGGAGGAGGAGGAGGAGGAGGAAAGAAGAGGAGGGGGAAGAGAGAAAGGAGGAGGAGAAGGAAAAGGATGAGGAGAAAAGAAGGAGAAGGAGGAGGAAGAGGAGAAGGAGGAAAAGGAGAAGGAGAAGAAGAGGAGGAGGTGGAGGAGGAAGAGGAAGAAGAAGGAGAAGAAAGAGGGAGGGGAGGAGGAGAAACAGAGAAAAAGGAGCTCACTGGCAACAGGGAAGGAAACTAAAGTTTTACATCACTGGATCCTGACTTTTTAAACTTATATACTCCTTTGGATCCTGACTTTTTAAACTTATATACTCCTTTGAAAAGTTAATGAGACCAGGTGAAGTGGCTCATGCCTTTAATCTTACCACTTCGAGATGCCAAGATAGGAGAATTGCTTGAGCCCAGGAGTTTGAGACCAGCCTGAGCAACGTAGCAAGACCTCGTGTCTACAAAACATTTTTAGAAAGAATTTGCCTGGTGTGGTGGTGCATGCCTACAGTCCCAGCTACTGGGGAAGTGGAGGCAGAAAGATCACTTGAGCCAGGAGGTTGAGGCTGCAGTGAGCCATGATTGCACCACTGCCTACAGCTCAGGCAACAAAGTGAGAACCTGTCTCAAAAAATAATAATTAATTTTTAAAAATTATTTTTGAGATGGAGATTCACTCTTGTCACCCAGGCTGGAGTGTAATGGTGCAATCTCGTCTCACTTCAACCTCTGCCTCCTGGATTCAAGTGATTCTCCTGCCTCAGCCTCCAGAGTAGCTGGGATTACAGGCGCATGCCACCACGTCCGGCTAATTTTTTGTATTTTTAGTAGAGATAGGGCTTCACCATGTTGGCCAAGCTGGTCTCGAACCCCTGAGTTCAAGTGATCGATCCACCCGCTTCGGCCTCCCAAAGTGCTGGGATTACAGGCATGAGCCACCACGCCCAGCCTAATTGAAATTTTTAAAAACAACAGTTTCCTCAGAAAAGTAAGCATATAAACTTGCAGAGAAATTTTTGCATATAGCTTTAGAGATTTTACTAACTTCTTAAAGTCTATCTATTGAATTTCATGTTTAAAATTGCAGCTGCAATTGAAGCACGGGATTGATTGTTTTCAGCTGGGAACGTTTTCCCAATGAATAAGATGCTACAAGGGCTTAAGCATGAGTGGTCAAGTAAGGCTGATATAAAACACTTTGTTACAGCACTATCCTCAGATCATTTTCTCATATTTCTATTTGTCTAGGAAAAAGGGGCCAACAGAGAGAAGATGTGAGTTACGAAGTCTTCAATACAGTATTTCAAACAAGGAAGAAAACAACAGCCAACTTAAGAGTCGCTTGCAAATAGTATCTGTATATAGTGTCTGTTCATGTCCTTTGCCCACTTTTTAATAGGCATGTTTTATTTCTATAAATGTCTAACCTTCTTATGTAACCTTCCAACTCATAGGATAATAGCATAGCAATTTTGCCTGAAGACCTGCTACTCATCTGTTCTGAAATGTCATGTGTAGTAAAAATGTATTCGAGAGTCATTTTGGCCATTCTTCTCTACTGTAAAGATCGGGTGCCTATAAAATGCTTCGCTGATGAAATGGTTGTCTTGAAAAGGTTCACAAACACTGTACCCAGTTAATGACAGCTACCTTCTGACAGGGCTCCCTTCTGACCCCAACACATTTGCATGCAACTCCACGCATTCATTCACCAGCTGAGCTCTTACAAAATACCCACTCCCTTTCAGAGACCACAATGCCGTTCACCAGAAAGATGAATCAAACGTGAAAACTACAAATGGTTCAGCCAGAAAATTACGCAAAGGAGAATGATTTTGATTCTGAACAATTGAACGCTACAGAAAACCAAAAGAAATTATGAAACCTATTGCAAGCGAAATGCTTATGAACCAAAAGGATCAGCAGACGTTGGCCATTTACTGAGGAAGCAGTTGGAGGCTCCATCCCTCGAGTTCTTTAAGAATAGTTCAAAAACAAGCTCAGCACTCTGCCGTTGTCCTCCCTAAGAGCAAAAATCTGCAACCAGTGGCTCAGTGTTGCTCTTCTTTCCAGTACTGCGATTCCACAAATACTGGCATTTACAGGACATTTTACCCTTCTTAAAAATGTAAAATTTAAAAGAATGTGATGAACGTTTTTAAATTCTAGAAAAACTATGTCACTAAAGTGAATTCATTTTAGTTCCTTATTTGCCAATTAAAATTTGTCAATTGACTTAAGCTTTTCTAAAATGGAGTAAGTCATATGAGCCCATTTTTCCAATTATTCTAGCCATTCGTTCGTCTTCCAATGCATACACAGAGTATCTGAAAGGACGTTCACCAAATGTCACCAAAGGTTGTGTGTGTGTGGTAGAATTTTAAAATATTTTTTCGTGTATTATCATGTATCACTTGATTTTGTATAATAAGCATGTATCATTTTTACCCCAAAAAAGCAACATTTCTTTTAAAAATCCAATGGAATTCTACACATTAGAAGTTATGGAAAATCAGGGCTGGGTGCAGTGGCTCACACCTGTAATCCCAGCACTTTGGGAGGCCAAGGTGGGTGGATAACAAGGTCAGAAGGTCAAGATCAGCCTGGCCAACATGGTAAAACTCCGTCTCTACTAAAAACTACAGAAATTAGTTGGGCATGGTGGCACACGTCTATGGTCCCAGCTACTCGGGAGGCTGAGGCAGAAGAATTGTTTGAACCTGGGAGGTGGAGCTTGCAGTGAGCCGGGATCGTGTCACTGCAATCTAGCCTGGGCCACAGGACGAGACTCCGTCTCAAAAAAAAAAAAAAGAAGTTATGGATAATCGGCTAGGCACGGTGGCTCATGCCTGTAATCACAGCACTTTGGGAGGCGGAGATGGGCAGATCATGAGGTCGAGTTTGAGACCAGCCTGGCTAACATGGTGAAACCCCATCTCTACTAAAAACACAAAAAATGAGCTGGGCATGTTGGTGCACACCTGTAATCCTAGCTACTCGGGAGGCCGAGGCAGAAGAATTGCTTGAACCCAGCAGTTGGAGATTGCAGTGAGCCAAGATTGTGCCATTGCACTCCAGCCTGGGTAACAAAGCAAGACTACATCTCGAGAAAAAAAAAAAAAAAAAAAAAAAGTTATGGGAAACCATCATATAACAGTACTGGAAGAGACTATTTCTCCCCAGTGCTCTCAGATCTCACTGCCAGTTTTTCCCTGCCCTGGTCCTGCTATGATACAAGAAATCTTTTCCTCAAGGATAACTCCTATAAATCAAAACTCCCACACACGGACATAAAATTGGACAGGCCAAATTTATGAGGTTGATAAGTCACTGCCACTCAGACATGCCTGAAATGAGTAGAGAAGCATTCATTCCATTGTAGATTCTGGTGAGAGAATTTAGAGAAAGGCAGTGCAGCCCAACCCTTGCACATGCTAACGGTAAATGTTTTCTTCCTTGGTAAGGCTGGGTCCGGGTGAACAGGAACCAGAGCTGACCATAACTTTGATGACCAGGAACCGTCCACATCCACAGAACACTGCTTGCCACCACTCACCAAACAAGTCTCTCTAGTTCCCTCATTTGCTCTATTTTTATCACGTGTCTCTTTTGTCTTTTTCTCATATCTGAGATGTAAGTGACTGCAGGCACTCTTTCTAAGCACTCCCCAAGTTTCCCTGAGGCTTGGAGGCTCATTTTTCCAGCTTGTGCACAGTGAAATAAAAAATATTCAGAGCCTCTTCCCTGATAAGGGTTTGTTGTAAGACTGGGAGGGGCAAAGCTGGTGCGCTTTTGGGTGACTTTATTTGTAATCGGAAAGGATTGGCCTTCGTGGGTGGTTAATCCATACCCAGGAGAGGCGTTTTCCGACTTTCTAGTTTTATAACCCACAGTCCTAAAAGGAGCGAAGGTGATGGCACCAGGGGACCTGTGTTAAAACCCTGACTCTAAAAGTTTATGATTGAGTTAACGCACATTTGCAAAATACCACCAAGAAGACAGACTTTGGTGCTCAAAAATGGAAGACATCAACTCTGCTTTCAAGAAGCCTGCGGTCTCAGAGGGGTGTGACAAATGCAGTACAATGGGGTGGAAGAATGGGGTGGACTTCATCCCAGGCACAGGAGGTGGCTGGGCCTGGCTGGGGGCTCCCAGCTTCCACCATGAAGTGGGATGCCAAGGTGTCCGCCCCTCCGGAGGGCCTCGGCATCCAGAAGAGGCAGTTCCTCCTACAGGGTCACCCAACTCATGCAGGAGAATTCAGAAAATGATTGTTGAAGGAGGTAGCCCTGGAACTATAGAGGAGGTGGGGTGGGTGACTTTCCAGGCAGGGAGGACAGCACAGACACGGGCAGTGTCACCTATGAATTCATGTGCTCAATTACACTGCACATGCAAATCATCTCCGGATCATTCACCCCTGTGAGACCTTGATTCTTTGTCTGCAAAATGAAGACAACAACCCTTGCCTGGCTACATAAAGAGTTGTGAGGATTCAATAAAGAATATGAAAGAGCTACATCAACTGGCAAGTCCTATCCTTATGAAAGAGAAGTGTGGTACAGGACCTGTCAATATTCAACCCCAGATAACAGTGCTATGTGGAGAAAGAATCTAGCCCCAGCTCTGCCACTAACCTCCCCACCACCACAGGCCTCAGCTTTCCTCATCTGTCCGATTAGTGGCTTGGAACCAGATAGGCTAGAAGCCCTTCCTGTGCTGGTATTTTTATTTGTAAGTCCCCTTTAAATCTAGCTGCCAGTAACTAGCACGTGGCTCCCGCCCCCAGACTGCTTCTTTATTTATTCCTAACCTTTACCTTGGCAGATGAAATATAAGATTCATCAACCACATTTGACAGCCCATGGCAGGTTTCCTGTTTTCCATCGTCCCTCTGCAGGTTACAGACACACAGAACCCAGCCGTGGCAGGCTCAGCCAGGGTCCCCGGCTGCTCACAACGGCTGCATTCCTCCCCGAGGGCCAAGGGAAGTCCTGAGGGCAGGCCAGGGTTGTTTGGTTTTGAGGTGTGCTGGGATGAAAGGCACCCTGGAAGTGGAAGGTTCGGTCATTCATTAATTAATTATATCTATAATTGAGGGTTTGTTCTTAAGAGCGAGTCCTTTGAAAGTACTTTCCTTCAAACAGTGACTGTCACAGAGGCATCAGATATTCACCATCTTCTCAACTGCCTCAGCACAGCGAGCTTTATTCCAGGACCCAAGATCCTGTTCTGAGCTGGCTCTCCCTTCTCAGGCTCACTCACCCTCCCTTTAGAGGTGGAGATTACTGGGGGTGGAAAAACGTGTGTGTGTCTCTGTTGTTTAATGTCTGTTTTTTGGCGTTTATTGTTTGTTTGTTTGTTTTTTAAGGAACTCTATACTACACCGAATATGCTTTCTTTTGGGTGTACTTTAACCTAACCCTTTCCAGGTAAATGAACAATGGAAAAACTTCCCAGCAAGATTAGAAAGATACCTGAGCCTAACACCCGCCTGATGTCGAGCGCCACACCTCCGGTTACCAGGGGAAGGGAGGAAGCAAACTGTCACATTGATGTGGCTCTAAACAACAACAGTGTGCGAAGGCCCGGGGCACTGTGGGATTGACCAAGAGGAAACACAGGTTGCACAATGATACGATCTTGTCGGTACAATTGTCAGAGAAGGGAACTCCCACAGCAAAGGCCATAAAACCATCCAGGGCAGTCTGGGGCGGCTCAGTTCTGCGGTACCAGGGAGTGGAACAGAGCCCAGCCCCATCCCAAACACAGATGGGACCATGAACTCCAGAAGCAGCTTCAGCCAGACCCCCTCGGCCTCCTTCCACGGCACCGGAGATGGCTGGGGCCGGCCCAGGAGCTTCCCCAGGGCTCCCACCGTCCACGGCGGTGCAGGGGGAACCCGCATCTCCCTGTCCTTCACCACGCGGAGCTGCCCACCCGCTGGAGGGTCTTGGGGTTCTGGAAGAAGCAGCCCCCTCCTAGGCGGAAATGGGAAGGCCACCCTGCAGAATCTCAACGACCGCCTGGCCTCCTACCTGGAGAAGGTTCGCGCCCTGGAGGAGGCCAACATGAAGCTGGAAAGCCGCATCCTGAAGTGGCACCAGCAGAGAGATCCTGGCAGGAAGAAAGATTATTCCCAGTATGAGGAAAACATCACACACCTGCAGGACCAGGTAAGAGACCGGGTAACCCGGGAGCTCCAGGTGGGGCTGCTTTGCCTGGGAACCCTCGGGAGGAGGAATCAGTCCAGAAGACAACTTCCAGGAAAATGGCAACAGCGCTTGAAGTAATGGTGCACAAAGGTTTTGGGGGATGTTTTCTTATGATACCTTAAATTTGGAGTTGGAATCGTCTGTTCTGTATAATTAATCTTCTGTCCCTGGATAATGTAGAAAAAGAAGGCAGCAAAAATGACAGAAGTGCTGCAGACTGTTTCGAAAATGAGACTACCTGATTTCTCACACACCAAAAACATCTTTAGAATGTGAGGCAACCAGCTGCTGTTTAGTGTCACTTATGACCCAACGATGTCATAGAAATGATAAGGGCCAGTATTCGTGCTGCATGCTCAGCGCACCAGGGATAAGAGAGTGTTTACCTTCTCATTACCTCAGTTCTGCTCCACCTCAAATTTTTTTGAACAATGTGGTTATCCGTTAACAAAAGGCTGTTAGATGATTTTGAACATTACACCTAAAAGTTGTCACCACCCCAGCATATAGGTCACCGTGACATCCCTAGATATTTCCGCTTGTGGGTTGGTTGAAGATAAAGTTGCTCACGGTTCTGCGAATGGCATACCACTAGAAACAATAATAATAAAACGAGCATAATTTTTAGAACCTGAGAGTTGGGATGGCTATAAAGACCCTCTTCAAAAAAACACTAACTCTGTAACCAATCCCCAAAAAAACTAAGCACACACCTTCCGGGATGTCTCATAACATTAGCTAGAAGTAGTAGGAATCCAATCATCTTATAGGTTATTTTTTAAGGCTATCTAACTCCCCTCTTATATAAAGCAGTCCCAGAAAATTCTCTGTAAGACCATGATTTAACCTCCCCTAGAAAGAGCATCACAAGTTTCCAATATTTATACCATATTATTTCACAACGCTCAGTCATCCTTGCTTGAATGTAGGAAGGACCAGTCAAGATAATATAAATCTGTCCTTGTAATGAACCCTAATTATTGAATAATCAACCTAATAACTGACTGTAATTACCTTAACTATATAGTGCATGGTTGCCTTTATGAAAAAAAAAACAAGGTGACTCAACAGTCCTCGTCATGTTTTTTTGTTTAGTAAAGTTGCTTTGGTTGTAGAAAGGAGGAATTGAAGATTTTTGCAAATGGAGAGCAAAGGGAGACCATGACTCTCAAAAGAAATACAAGGTTAGAACCGGTCAAATAATGTAGGAGCTAGCAGAAGAGATTTAACCAAAAAAAAAGGGAGGAAAGGGAGGGAAATGTTTATTGAGCACTTATTATGTACCTAGGCATCCTGCTGAATATTTAATACACATATCAACACCATCCAAGAGCATTCTGCAATGATGGAAATGTTCCATATTATTTTATTTGATTCTGCAAGAACCCTGTAAGGAAATGGAAGCTTGGAAAAAAGTGAAATAGCCATCCAAAGCCATCAGCAAGAAGCAGAGGTGGGATTCTAACTCAGGCCTGTTTCTAGTAGTCTCATAAATTTCACTACAGTGTGGTGCTGCCTAGCCCACCTCATACAAAAAATGACACTTAGGATGAATAAAGATAATGCGTTATACTTGCATCATTAACCACACAACACATATTTCATACACATTATCTCATTTAATCCTCACAACTGTGTGGAGCAGGTATTTTTATTCTCAATTTGTAGATAAGGAGACTGAGACCTAATCATTGTCTAAATCCTTTGGAACAGAACTGAGAAAAGTAAGTAGGTGCAATGGGGGCTTGGGGAGCAACCTGCCCACCCTTCAGAAGACCTGGAATTCTGGGTTCTGAGATTAAATAGGAAACTTCTTTGGCTTTGAATTTCATTCTTTTCTGGATTTTTACGTCTAACACTGTTTTCTCTACATTTGAAGAAAGCAACTCTTTAAAGTTGAGATTGTCTATCTACCCCAAACTCCCTCATTTGAAGATGAGAAAACAGAGGTGCAAGGAGGTCCCACAGTTACCTGAGGCTTATGCTTCCTGGATCTTGGTGAAAGGCTCTGAGTGGATACAGCTCTCCCGCACCCTCACTTTAGGTGTATTAAATGTCACTCAAAAAGTTGATAAGAAGTTGAGTTTAAAAATTAATTCAATCCTTTTGAAATCCAGAATTGGACATAGTCATAGGAGTATCATAAATAAAACACCTTGAATGATTCTCAATCGGACTATATTTGGCGTTTTGGTTTACAGTCAAACATTCTATTTCCTCTCCCTGGTAGGAGATCAAACGTCCTGAAGCAACAATGTTGCACGAATATACCAGCTTGCTTTTAAAAGAATTAACTCAGGGCCTTCAGGAGAATCTGGAATGTGCTCCATATCAAGTACATTTCAGAATTCACACTTGAGTGCTATGAGAATGATAGCTGGGGAAATCAGACACTTGAGGTGGACTTTGCAACGGATAAATTACCAGTTTAACTCAGAAAAGCTAAATAAGCCCATAGACAGTATTTTTGATTTTCTGATTCTCTGGATGTAGGTTAACACCTCATAGTATGTGTCAAATAGAAGTAGAAAACCTCAGTGCACAAGTAAGTAAGGGTTACCCCACAATGGTCCCCAGGCTCTTTGGGATAGAGCTACTTTTCATTCTGCATGAGCTTACATAATGCAAAGAATAATTGGTCCCGAGGGAGAAGTATTGGTAAGAATGCCCCTAAGCAGCACTGTGGAGAGGAGAACAGTGAACACCTGAAAGTATCCTGTTTTATAGCAAGGGAAGAGGCCATAGTAGCACTTGGAATCCCACAAGGGGAAAAAGAATGAGGCAGAAGCAGCCAGCCTGGCTATGTCCCACCATGAACAGAAAAAGTCTGAGCAGGCATCTCAGCATATAGAACCTGGAGATGCTCGCAGTGTAGTCAGTGACTCTACAAAAGTGCCAGATTTTAAAAAAGAAAAGTGTATTTTTTACTTTTTTCTTAACTAATTCAGTTTTGACCAATTTTTTTATAATATGCCAAGAATATGCTATTTGACATTATTTGATGTACTCTCTTCTAATTCTCATAACTCTTTGATGAAGTAACTATTACTATTGCTATTTTATGGATGAAGAAACTGAGACTCAGCCAAGTTCACCCAGCCAGTAAGTGTGGAGCAGGATCCCAGGCCCTGCTCCTTGAGTTCCAGACCCAGCATTTGTGCCATCTCTAAATCCTGCTATTGTGCATTCATGATACCAAATTCCATGGGATCAGTGGAGCTTTAAACAGGACAAGATTTTTAAAAGGTGCCTTTGTATTGAAGTATAACTTTGTCCTAAGAAAATGCTTTCTAAATAAAGGAATGAGCTATATAAATATAATGGGAATTACCCAGGATTCTCTGACTCCAACTAAATTACAGAAATTTAGGCCTAAGACCTCTAAGGTCCTCTGTCTCTAGTGCAGACTCCTTATTTGACAACGGATGAAACTGAGGCCTGGAGAATAGAGTGATGCAGCCTGATGCATCCACTTGGATGATCAAGAACAGAGCCAAAACCAAAAAAAAACTCCAAGTTTTTAGTCTAGCACAACACTTGGTGTAAAAGCATTATTACACTTTTGACAATGAGACGTCTTCTACCCTAAAGACAGTGACATACATTGAATGTGAGCTATTTCTCTGACTATAACATATCTACAAGTATATATAAATCATAAATGTATACACAATTGCTCAAGTAAGTGCTTTCAATAATATTTTTATTTTTAAAGTAAAAAAAATTATACGAACATCTAGTGAAAGTCTTTAACTACAGGCCTTACCACTACTAAAACTTATTAGGCATGTTCCTTAGATGGTAAGGAATTATTTCAGTTAATATTTTAATAGCTACAATGAGAGCATTCTCATCCCAGAGTAAGTTGCAATGACATAAACACATCTACAAGTTATGTGTATGGTTATAGTCACTTTAGGCAAAAAAAAAAATTGTGTTCTGTGATGACTATTACAAAATACATTGAATATTAGTGTTAGCTTTGCTCAGTAACACTGATTAGAAACATGAATGCTATCACAAGTAAGAATTATGTTCATCTAAAATAATAATTTTTGTACTTTTGGAGGGCTGAACTAATTAAAAGTAATGGCAAAAATCACTTTGTCACCAACCTAACACAATAAGAAAAGGATCAGAACCTAAAGTCCTTTTAACATCTTCAGCTGTGGATGAGCTTAATTAAGCAAAATGCTATGACATGTCCATAACCTAGAAAGTTAGAAGGCATTTTGAATAATTACTGTCCTTCCCCTTCCTATATCATTGTTTCAGCAGTTGCATCAGTCCAAGCCTGTCAAAACTCCATGTAAAAAGAAGAAAGGCAGTAACACTGACTGCAGATCATATTCTTACTTTAAAATCATTCTGCTTTGCACCTAGTATGTGCTCACTAAGCATTTACTGAGTCGGTCATTCATTGTTCCACTGCCAGAACAAGAAGTGGTCTGTACTAACAAGTCAAATATTCAGGAAGCTAAAGGACAGACATGCAGCGGTCATGTGTGGGTGTGTCCAAGCAAGATAACCTTTTGTGCATGTTTTACAGATAGTGGATGGTAAGATGACCAATGCTCAGATTATCCTTCTCATTGACAATGCCAGGATGGCAGTGGATGACTTCAACCTCAAGTAAGTTCCTTCTTCACAGTGTTGTTCGGGTTTTTGTTTGTTTGCTTTACAAAAGAAAAACTTGGCCGGGCGCGGTGGCGCACGCCTGTAATCCCAGCACTTTGGGAGGCCAAGGCGGACGGATCACGAGGTTAAGAGATCGAGACCATCCTGGCCAACATGGTGAAACCCCATCTCTACTAAAAATACAAAAATTAGCTGGGCATGGTGGCGCACGCCTGTAGTCCCAGCTGCTCAGGAGGCTGAGGCAGGAGAATCACTTGAACCCAGGAGATGGACGTTGCAGTGAGCCGAAATTGTGCC
Source organism: Theropithecus gelada (assembly GCF_003255815.1). Taxonomy (NCBI): domain Eukaryota; kingdom Metazoa; phylum Chordata; class Mammalia; order Primates; family Cercopithecidae; genus Theropithecus; species Theropithecus gelada. The sequence goes on along the minus strand of NC_037684.1, from coordinate 28,995,659 downwards.
ACTGCACTCCAGCCTGGCAACAGAGTGAGACTCCGTCTCAAAAAAAAAAAAAAGGAAAACTTGTCTTGCCATTACCTGGAACTAAAATCTTATAATGAAAAGGCATAGCAACAGCAAATGCACTGTGTGTTACTTGAATGAACCTTAGTTTAAACAAACCAGATATAAAGCACATGTTATGGGGAAATTTGAATATGAATCAAGAATTAGATGATATTAAAGGGTTGTTATTAATGTTTAGGTGTAGTGTTATGTTTATTTTATTTATTTACTTATTTATTTATTTATTTATTTATTTATTTTTGAGACAGGCTGGAGTGTAGTGGCGCGATCTTGGCTCACTGCAACCTCCGCCTCTCAGGTTCAAGCAATTCTCCCGCCTCAGCCTCTCAAGTAGCTGGGACTACAGGTGCGTGCCACCACGCCCAGCTAATTTTTATATTTTTAGTAGAGACAGCGTTTCACCATGTTGGCCAGGACGGTCTCAATCTCTTGGCCTCATGATCTGCCCGCCTCAGCCTCCCAAAGTACTGAGATTACAGGCATGAGCCACCGTGCCCAGCCTGTTTATTTTAAAATATATTTTTCTTAAAGATGCATCCTGAAGTATTTAGTCTTAAAATGTCATCATGTCTATAATCTGCTTTGAAATACTTCAGCAATGAAATAGGCAAAGTAAATACGGCAAAACATTCACGGTTGCTAAATGTAGGTGATGGGTATGTGACTGTTTATTATCCTGTTCTCCCTACTCTATTTAAAAGTTGGCATTGAGTCACCATCATGGAAAAGTGTAGCATGAAACTGACATACAAAAGACATCCTATATGTATTCATCATCTGTCTTTAAACCTAATAAGTAAAAGATTCACCTCTAAATGAAAATGAATCCTTTCAAAAACCATGACCTTCCAACAAACGGGTGCACTCTTCTCTTCCTTCTCACCAAAGGTATGAAAATGAACACTCCTTTAAGAGAGACTTGGAAATTGAAGTCGAGGGCCTCCGAAGGACCTTAGACAACCTGACCATTGTCACAACAGACCTAGAACAGGAGGTGGAGGGAATGAGGAAGGAGCTCATTCTCATGAAGAAGTGCCATGAACAGGTAGGACTCCCCAGGAACTCCTGGTAATGAACACAGGTCTTAGCAAGAACATCTCAGGCTGATTCGACAGCTACAGAAGAAACCACCACCTGGATGCCAATCCCCTTGTCCTTTACCCTAAATAGTCATTAGAAAAACATACAAATATCTAAAGTTTCTAATTTCAAGGTTAGCTACTCACATGTCAAATACAACCACCAAAATGCAATCATAATTCATGATGAATTGGTCAACAGTTTTGTTAACACACAATGTTTACCTAGATGTGCTTGTTAATATGTTACTATAAGAATCAATGTGTGAGACTGGACTTCCATCGTTGGCCCAATGTTCAGCAAATTAGGGGACAATATAATGAAAAGAGTCTGCTACCAACCAAGACAAGTGTGATGTGGGACAAAACTAAAGAATCCTAATTTCCAAAAGCATTTAACTGACTTTTAGAGTTACCATCCATCACAAGTCCTTGAGACTCTGATAAAATGATAGAAAAACAGTTCCCATGGTAGGAAAACAAAATTGCGTCTGAACATCAAAGAGCCCAATTTCTGAATAGCTGGTTAGACAATAATTGTTAATTAAATCTTTCCTGTGGCTGCTTGGTTTTCATGAAATCCTATGGGCGTCAGCCCCACAGGGTCACAAGGCATTGACGAGATTTTGAAAGCCTCTACCCCTTTTTTCTGCCGTTTGCCTCTTGAACGGCTTCCTGAAAGCTTTGGCCTATAGCCTGGAAGGTTCTGCTGCCTAACTTTGTTGTCACTTCACCAATCCACATCTGCCAAATGGGACTTTACACACTATGGAAGCGTAATTCTTTCTGAAATATTTTCAACCACGGATCAAGTCAGTAATCATGGAGGCTATTTAATTACCTGCCTTATGAATTTTTTTTTTTTTTTTTTTGAGACAGGGTCTCACTCTGTCACCCAGGCTGGAGTGCAGTGGCGCGATCTCGGCTCACTGCAGCCTCCACCTCCCAAGTTCAAGGGATTCTCCTGCCTCAGCCTCCCAAGTAGCTGGGATTACAGGCGTGCACCACCACACCCAGTTAATTTTTTGTATTTTTAGTAGAGATGGGGTTTCACCATGCTGGTCAGGTTGGTCTCAAAGATATTCTTTATTTTATAAAATTATTAGAGACAAAAGTATACAATGTTTTATCATCAACAAGTAACATTTGAGAAACCAAACCAGCGACAGTGGAGCAACCACATAATCAGAATGTTTAAAAGATCCATTGACCACTGCCAATCAACACGGCAATCCAGCCTTCTGATTATCAAACCCAGTTCATTTCCTTTCTCTGTTATTAAACAGGAAATGGAGAAGCATCATGTGCCAAATGACTTCAGTGTCAATGTGAAGGTGAATACAGGTCCCAAGGAAGATCTGATTAAGGTCCTAGAGGATATGAGACAGGAATATGAGCTTATAATAAAGAAGAAGCATCGAGACTTAGACACTTGGTATAAAGAACAGGTAAAAGAAAGATGCACAAACTTCCCAAAGGTTGCATTTCCATGAGTTCCCAATGCTGATGCCTTCACCTTGCTTGGTCCTACAGTCTGCAGCCATGTCCCAGGAGGCAGCCAGTCCAGCTGCTGTGCAGAGCAGACAAGGTGACATCCACGAGCTGAAGCGCACGTTCCAGGCCCTGGAGATTGACCTGCAGGCACAGTACAGCACGGTGAGTCGAGGCTGGGAAAATGCTGGGTCCCACACTACCTCCTCCATGAAGCCTTCTGAGACCTCTCTCCCAGGCCCTGACCCTCAGCTCCCTTGGGACACCTCTCACTTTCCACTTTCCATCCAAATCGTTTATGATGAGAACCATAATAAAGGGCTACCATGTATTGAGTGTCCAGATGGTGCCAGGCATTGTGCCAAGTAGTTCATGATATTAAATGTCATTAATCCTTACAGCAACTTTTCCAGATAGGTCTTAGTGTCCCCATTTTAGAGATGAGGAAACCAAAACTCCAACAGTAAAATAAATTGGCCAAGGTCACACAGCTAGTAAGTGACTGGTGGTGAAACCATGTGATTTATTTGGAGGAGGGGGGATTCTAGACCCCCATAATTTCTATCAGTGCCCTCTCCACTTACAACCAGGCTACCCCCCTCAAACCCTGATATAGAGAAATTCCAGTGCCAACATGGTAGGTGGCAGATCCAGGCCTGGCTCACTCCAAAGCACTGCCCTATTCATTTAGGTATGTGTCTTATCACCCAGAAAACTCTTAAGTTCTTGTGTCCAAGTCATTTCTATCATCTTCACAGTTTAGAAAAATGCTTAGCATGTGTCATAAGCATTCAAAATTTATGAAGGTCTATCATTTGATTCCCAGTATACCCTACTGAGTCTTCTAATCATTCATCCTTATAATTGCCAAGTGCGATTCTACCCTCAGTCTTGAGAGGCAATGATTTGTTCATTTATGTGGCAGGTGCACTTGGGTAAATGACCGCTGTGTTTTAAGCATCCGTGATGGTGAACAGACACTGCAAATGTGCACTGTAGAGATCATGAGTACAAAAATAATTATAGTGTCTTGCAGCTTTCAAAACATTTTAACATACAGTATTTCACAATGGCCCTGTGAAACAGGTGAGGCATGTATACCCATTTTCATGCATTCTACTATCTGACACCAATTCTTAGCACTGAGGATCTTTTAACGAAGGAGTTTATATTCTAGTAGGAGTGATAGATACTAAATGTGCAAATCATCAAAATGTATATGTTAGATGGAGAAAATTGCTACAGAGATGAAGCAGAGGAGGAGGGCAGACGCACCAGGGTGAAGAGCTGCTGTCTTAAACAAGGGGGTCAGGAAAGGTTTTCCTGTTAGAGTGGCAGTGAGCAAAGAGGTACGGAGGTGCTTGATGTGGCGATGGGATGTGTTCCAGGAGGAAGGAACAGCAAGTGCAAAAGCGACAAGGCCCAAGTGTGTCTGATGAGTTGGAGGAGCAGCAGGGAAGTCCATGTGGCTGCAGTGAATGAACGACGGGAAGAAGAAAGGACAGAAGAGGAGGGGAAGGGAGGGGAAGAGGGAGGAAGAGAGGATAAGGCCATGGGGTCCCAACAGAGCCAGACTGTGCAGGGCTTTGTAGGCTACCTTGGAGGGGATTCAAGAGGAACAGCAGGTATAGACCACTCTTTGAGGAGAAGTAGCTGAAGGAGAGCAGAGAAATGGGACGATAGCTGAAGGTAGATACGGGTTTAAGAAAGATACATTTTAAGGTAGGAGGAATTATTCTATTTGAAAGCTGGTGGGAATAATCCAGTAGAGAGGAGAACACTGATGATGCAAGGAGGCCGGCAACTGCCGAGATGACTGGAGCACAGACAGCTCACGCAAAAGAACACAGGGAAGCCAGCACCGGCACGCAGATTCAAGCATGTGCGTGGGCGCAATGGCGGGAGCAGTGGGCGGTCTCTCCGGATTGCTTTCGTTTCATCAATGAAATTAGGAAGCGAGGCCATGGACTCAGAGGAAGGATGGGAAGGACAGAGGAGAGGGAACAAAATAACCCCCTGGGAGAGTAGGAGAGTGGCTGACCAGGGAAATGTGCTCTAACCACCAGGGAGCATGAACGGCCCCCCTGAAAATTAGCAGCCACGATAAAGGGAGAGTATTCAGCACAGTTATGAGATTCTCTTTAAGGTTAAAATTATGCACTTCAGAAAAGCAGGTGTTACATGCAAACAGAACTGGGCCTTGAACTCAGTGCTCCATATTCTAGCCCAGAAACTTCATTTGGCAGCTGTTAGAATTTCCTCAAAAAATGACATTTCTTTTTTACCATCATCATAATCAAAAAGCATTGCTTGAGACTAGGGTTGCCAGATTTGCCAAATTAAAATATAGGACACTCAGTTTAGTTGGAATTTCAAATAAAAAAACAATTTTTTTTTTTTTTTAGTATACGCAGGTGGAGCAATATTTTGGACATAGTTACACTAAAAAATTACTCATTGCTCATCTGAAATTCAAATTTAACTAGATGTTCTCTATTTTATCTGGCATCCCTAATCGAGACCCTTCTCCGAAGATACAAAGAGATAGCAGTCCCAGTTGCTGTCGCTCTTTGGGAGTTTTCAATCTGGTCAAAGATAAAATGTAAGGAGTTAAAGAACAGTTCAGAGCAAAGCAATGGACTTCAAAAGTCCCAGCGTCACTCAACTCCTGACTGCCCAAGTCCCAAACCTGTAAGTCAGCCTACTTCTCACCTTGGTGTCCTCAGCAGCTACCAAGACACCTAGCCAACTGGTCGGCATCTGCTAAGTACTCAACAGTCACCTGTTATTGACTCAATCAAGCCATCAGTTAATTAACAAAAGATCATTTCCTCTTTCAGAAATCTGCTTTGGAAAACATGTTATCTGAGACCCAGTCTCGGTACTCCTGCAAGCTCCAGGACATGCAAGAGATCATCTCCCACTACGAGGAGGAACTGATGCAGCTACGCCACGACCTGGAGCGGCAGAACAACGAATACCAAGTGCTGCTGGGCATCAAAACCCACCTGGAGAAGGAAATCACCACGTACCGACGGCTCCTGGAGGGAGAGAGCGAAGGGTAAGGCAAAGGCTGGCATGACAGGAGCATGCAAGAGGCATCCAGCTCCTGTGGGTATATGTGTGCATCTTCGGGTTCTGTTAGCAAGAGTCACTCTAGCAAAAGAAAAGCTGTGTTGAGCTTCTCCAGAAGATACCTATAGTCAGTTGTATTTCACTAAGCAGCAAGTGTAATTAATCAGCTAATACTCACAGGACCCTAAGATTTACAGTCAGAAGAGTTAAGGTCTCTAGAAGGAAACAATTCAAAAGGTTTTGGCCATCGTGTTTCCCAGTAGGAATGCACCCAATTTTGGCTCCAAAAAAAAAGAAGGCAGGGGGAATGTGTTAGTCCACTAGCAAAAAAAAAAAAAAAAAAAAGATGCATAAGAGATAGAGATGTCTAGACTTTCAATCTGATATTTCTGGCCACCCCAGGAAATAACAACAGTTGGCCATATAAAGGGCATGTATATTCTATGACCTGAAAGGAAGGGATAGAAGTTTTATAAAAATACATAAATAAAACATCACCAGACCAAACTCTGAACAGCCTGAGAAGCTCAGGGGTCTCAGGCTTGAGACCTGACCCTGGCAGGCATCCTGGAGGAAACCAAGCTTGCAGCTGGCTGAAAAGAGGCTGTGGTTTGTGGACTTCCCCTGACTCCAGGGTTAACAGGAGGCGGTACCCAATGCCTTCTGCATCCAGTCCGGCTCTCCCGTGAACCTATGACTGTGAGGCTACTAAGCTCAGACAATTATCCTCATGAAAGAGCTGAGGATTTACAAGCAAGAGAAGGAAGTTAGTCCATCCTGAGAAGTTGTTATGATCGTTGCTAATACTAAAGTGAGCTTTAACCTTTATCACTTTTATAGGACAATGGAAGAATCCAAGTCGAGCATGAAAGGTAAAAAAATTTCCTTCATTGTTTGAATCTCTATTTTTAAGGAATTAGCATGGTTATCCATGTTGTAGTAGTCATAATCCTTAGTGTACTCCCAAATGTCCTGGGTTCAAAATTTATTTCACTCCCAAATGGTCAGGAATTTTCAGTTAACAAATTAGCTAATACAAAATGATGTAAGCTCTCATTATTGTCCTCAATATATATAAAAGCAAGCAGTAAAGAAGATTAAAATGATAATTAATAGTATTATGTCTCTATTAAGTAATGGAATCGGTTAGTCAGTTTACTAAACCCCTGGAAAATTAAGAGGCAAAGATTTCATGTCATTTCTCAGATGATTCTGTTGAACACTCGTGTTCCATGAGATTTGAATAGTGAATTATGAACACTGTGTTCTATGGCCAGATGAGGTTAGAAATACTGTGTGCCATGATCCTCTTCTTGAACAGTCCTGTTGTGCAGTTCAGTATGTTAAAGATGGAACAGGTGCTGCTCTGAAGGGGAAAAGGAACAAGAAAGAGGAAGAAACGACAAAAGTTTAACTTTGTTTCACCCAGTATTCCCAAACACCTTTGACCTGGAAACATGCTTTCTCAGATTACCTTTAATATCTCACAGAAAAGTTCCAGGAGGCTGTAGTCTGCGACGAGTGGCACTTTCTGATTAGTTTGTGATAGATCTATACTAAGGCACTGGAGATTCAAAGAATCAGGTGGAGTAATCATCACAGAACAGCTGGTCTAACTGCTACCCATCTACAAAATAAGACAAGGGTCTTTGAGCCTCTCTTCACACGTGTCCTAGGATGGGGAACCCATACTTGATGGGATGGCCCCATTGGAGAGGTTTTAATTTAACAAAATTCTCCCTTGTAATTTTATTAATGATTTCAATTCTTCCCTATGGTCTAGAATTGGTTTATTGATGTTTCAACAGGCACTTATTCAAATAAGTTATATATTTGAAAACTGCCACAGTAAGCATCCCTGGCTTCTCACCCATTCCTCAGGTGGCATGCTTTCTAGACCTTAAAATGAGGTACCCTGAATAGCACTAAGTGCTCTGTAAGCTCAAGGAATCTGTGCAGCGCTACAAAGCCCACAGACAGAGAAAGAACTCCTCAAATGCTTGTGGTCAGAGACTAGGTTCCATATGAGGCACACCTATGATGAAGGCTTCACCTCCAGAAGGTGACACTGTTCAGAGACCCTCATTTCCTGGAGAGTGGGAGAAAATCCCTCCTTGGGGAAATCCCTTTTGCCTGCAGCAGAGCCCGCCATATTGCTTAGTGATCGTTTTGGAAGGCACTGAGAGCCTTCAGGGGCTGACAGCAGGGAACTGAAAATGAGTACAGTTCAGATGGTGGAGGAAGCATGGCAGTGACATCTTCCGTGCTCTTTTTCTCAGCGTCTGCAACTCCAAAGATCAAGGCCATAACCCAGGAGACTGTCAATGGAAGATTAGTTCTTTGTCAAGTGAATGAGATCCAAAAGCATGCATGAAACCAGTGAAAGTTTCTGCCTATTGTAAAATCTATTTTCCCCCAAGGAAAGTCCTTGCCCAGACACCACTGAGTTCTAAAAGATATCTTTGGAGTTATCAGACTCAGAAACTTGTATTATTTTTTTCTGTAACATTCTACAATCTCACCAGACTTCTCATAATGCTCTTAATATATTGCACTTTTCGAATCAAAGTGTGATTTTATGGGTGTAAAGCTCTACCTTCCTACGGCAGCCTTCAGATTCTCATCATTGTGCGTCTATTTTGTAGCCAATAAAACTCCTCACTAGCTGCATGGTGTCTTTTTTTTAATGTCATGAGGCAAAACAGCACCTCAGTGTTTCATCCTAACAAGGGGTTCTCAAAACATTTTCCGTGGAAGATCCAGAGAAATCTCCAGACATCAGACATGTTCACAGCAGCCAGACACTGGGCAGAATTGTCACCCTGTAGCCAGGCAACCTAGGCATGAGTCATGGGTCATGAGGCTCTCCACAATCCACACTTCTGCCAGCAGGAAGGGAAGGGAGGAAACAGAGAAAGGGAGGCCCAGAAAGCCTCACTGGGAGTGTGAGATGACCAAAAAGTATGCTATCTCACTTTTATAAAGGAAAAAACCGAAGGGCCTAAAAGAGTAACTCTCTTTTAGGCTACTCTAAGCTAGAAAAGGAGATTAAGGGAAAAAAAAAAAAATTCTCATTACAGACAGATACTAAGGCTCTAAAAGGGGAAGTAACTCATCCAAAATCCAAATTGCAAATATTAGGATCCAGAATATCATGCCATATTAGTCTGTTCTCACGCTGCTAATAAAGACATACCCGAGACTGGGTAATTTATAAAGGAAAGAGGCTTAATTGACTCACATGTGGACATGGCTGGGGAGGCCTCACAATCATGATGGAGGGCAAAGGGGAAGCAAGACACATCTGACATGGCAGCAGGCAAGAGTGCTTGTGCAGGAGAACTCCCCTCTATAAAACCATCAGATCTCAGCCGGGCGTGGTGGTTCACACCTGTAATCCCAGCACTTTGAGAGGCCGAGGTGGGCAGATCACCTGAGGTCAGGAGTTCGAGACCAGCTTGGCCAATATGGTGAAATCCCGTCTCTACTAAAATAGAAAAATTAGCTGGGCGTGGTGGCAGGCACCTGTAATGCCAGCTACTTGGGAGGCTGAGACAGGGGAATTGCTTGAACCCAGGAGGCTTAGGTTGCAGTGAGCCAAGATCGCACCACTACACTCCAGCCTGGGTAACAAGAGTGAGACTCCGTCTCAAAAAAAAAAAAAAAAAAAAAAAAAAATCAGATCTTGTGAGACTTATTCACTATCAGGAGAACAGCGCATGGGAAAGACCCGCCCCCGTGTTTCAATTACCTCCTACCAGGTCCCTCCCATGACACATAGGAATTATGGGAGCTGCAATTCAAGATGAGAATTGGGTGGGGACACAGCAAAACCACATCACATGCTGAGCTGTAGCAGGTGAGTAAACCACTGAGACTACGAACCTCTGTCCTCTGAAGAAGATGCCATCTTCTCAGATTTAGGAGTGTGGGCCCCTGTTCTGAGACTGGTGCAAAGGAGCACTGCTGGAGAAAAGGAAGGGGGGAAATCCACAAATCCACTAAGACATCGTCAGAATACTGCACATGGAATTATAGGATATTAACCATTTAAGAGACTGTAGACACAGGATAGTCAAAATCTCCCATTTTACAGGCAAATCAACAGAGGCCCAGAGCAGTGAAGGCATTTACCCACTCACTCACTGGATTGGTGCAGCTGGATCTAGATCCAGGTCTCTTGACTCCTTTAACAGCTGTTAAACCAAAAATGGGTGTGATTTAGTCCCATTGTCATCTGATACATTGGCAATGCCCTGCATATTTTTTGTCTCTATGCTTAATACTCTTTTCTAAAGGGTTGCTTTTGATATTTTCTGAATGGAGCATCTGTTAAAATTGGATTCATCTTCTCTTTAAGGCAACAATTGGTGTTTCTGATCTTTAATGCCAAAGAATAGAAAACCAGCCCCTTAACGATCTGAAATTAGGCAAAAAAAAAAGAAAGAAAAAAGAAAAAAAAAAAACCAGAATAACCACACCCTAGCAAAAGTGTACTATTGGTTTAACAAAAATACTTTAACTCTCTGATGTAAAATTAATAATTTATCTTTACTATTTCAAAGAAACTCAAAAATAACCAGTATACAAACATCTTCACTAAGTTTTCTTTGTGCAGTATTTGTATGTGGTGACTTTTTTTTTTTTTTTTTTTTTTTTTTTGAGATGGAGTCTTCTCTGTCGCCCAAGCTGGAGTGCAATGGGGTGATCTCGGCTCACTGCAACCTCTGCCTTCCGGGCTCAAGCCATTCTACTGCCTCAGCCTCCCAAGTAGGTGGGATTATAGGTGCCCGCCACCGTGCCCAGCTAATTTTTTAGTAGAGATGGGCTTTCACCATGTTGGTCAGGCTGGTCTCGAACTCCTGACCTCAGGTGATCCACCCGCCTCAGCCTCCCAAAGTGCTGGGATTACAGCATTAGCCACCGCGCCCGGCCGTATGTGGTGACTTTTGATGTTATTTGGGTCAAGAATGGATTCATATTAGACTTCATTCGGTTCTCTTTTTCTACTTCATTTTACTAAAAGAACTTCTTTATGTTGCTAGGTATTGTATTCTCCAAGCAGATCTAAAAATGATTTTTTTCTCTGTTTTAGCACCAACTCATCCTGCTGTTTTGGACATTATTATCTCTTTCCTGAAATCTAGAAAATGTGCATAAAATAGACATATTTTTCTCAAGGTGAATTTTTTAATACTGCTGGAAAAATCTTTTGAGGAATATCTAAAAATAATATGACAACCCGAAAAGAAAGTTATAATACCAGATCCAGAAAACAATCACAAACCTTCCATTTACAATCATAGTTTATATATGATTTGGTAATGTAAATCATAACATGAATAATTTTTCATGCAAGGACCTAAAATATCTTTAAAGTCTTATTAATTTTCACTGTATCAATTAAGGTGACCAATTCATCCCAGTGTGCCCAGAAACTCATTAGTCCCAGGCAAACTGGGGTGGCTAATCATCCTATCAATAAATTGCCTCTGTTTCACTAAGGAGAGGAAAGAAGAGAGAAATGAAACCATTTGCCTGAATAAAGAGACAATTGCATGATTTTTGGCTCTAGGTAACACAGAATAATCTTCCCCCACACTTAAATCAGCGTAAAAATGTTTCAAAATGCCCATTACAAACCAATTAATGCCTATGCATTCAGGTGAATTACCAACCAAAGAAATTTTTGTTTGTATTTGAATTTGTCCAACACACACCCAACCCACATAAAGGAGTGGCAATACGTTCTATTGTTTTCATTCCAGAAACACTTTGAATATATAGCAATTATTGTTCTATAACCCAAAATCCAACTAAACAAATCGATGACTAATCCAGAGAGGTATAATGTATTACTTTGGAATTTAGGATTTATGTTAGCATATTTACCCACAGTGTCATAAAATGGTGGAGTGGCTAGATAGATCCATCTAATATTGTTAATCCAATCAAATGCACACCTTTATAGACTCATGTCTTCACCATTATTTTTACACACCTACCCTGCTGCTGATGTGTAAATCGGGAACTAAACATAAAAATTCATTATTAAGGAATGTAGCAACAGTATGTGGAGGGAAGAGGTCATAAAGTCGAGCAGGGAGTAAGGACTCAAATTCTGGCAGCAAAAGGTGGGGAACAGAAGGAGACCCAAGGATGTTTCTTTAGTGCAGGGGTTCCCAAACTTGGCTCACATCAGCATCACCTGGAGGGGGTGAGAAAATTCTAATGCCCAGGCCACATTCTAGAATAATTAAATCAAGACTTTTGGCCAGGCGTGGTGGCTCACGCCTGTAATCCCAACACTTTGGAAGGCTGAAGTGGGTGGATCACTTGAGATCAGGAGCACAATACCAGCCTGGCCAATATGATGAAATCCCATCTCCACCAAAAATACAAATTAGCCAGTGTGATGGCGGGCATCTGTAATCCCAGCTACTCAGGAGGCTGAGGCACGAAATGCACTTGAACCTAGGAGGCAGAGGTTGCAGTAAGCCGAGATTGCAAGATCATGCCACTGCACTCCAGCTTGGGCAACAGAGCCAGACTCTGTATTAAAAGACAAAACAAAAACAAAAACAAAAAAAAGGACTTGTGGAGGTTGGGACCCAGCAATCAATTTGTTTTAAAGAGTCCCAAATAATTATAATGTGCAGCCAAGTTTGAGAACCTACTTTAGTACCTTCAGGTGAGTGCTTTTTTAATCTGTTTGTATGTTCCCCATATTACTAATTTTTTCAATACCCCCAACAGGAATTAATGACAACTGGAAAAAAAAAAAAAAAAAGGACGTAATTCCCAAGCACTTGTGATTAGAGTTTCATTTTACAGAATTGCAGAGAACTACTTCCAGGAAATACAGCTGAATTAAAACTTAGAATTGAGACAAATACTTCACTTAGAAAAGTATTTTAGTGGCCAGGCACAGTGGCATGCACCTGTGGTGCCAGCACTTTGGGAGGCTGAGGCAGGAGTTTCACTTGAGGCCAGGAGTTTGAGACCAGCCTAGGCAACAGAATGAGACTTCGTCTATACAAAAAGTTTAAAAATTAGCCAGTGCAGAGGCATGCACCTGTGGTCCCAGCTACTCGGGATCCAAGACAGGAGGATGCCTTGAGCCCAGGAGTTACAGGCTGCAGTGAGGTTTGATCACAACACCGTACTTCAGCTGAGCAGCAGAGCAAGATCTGTCTGGAAAAAAGAAAAGAAAAGAAAAGAAAATCAGAAAAGTATTTTACAAAATTCTGCAAGCATACTTCCACTTAAGTCTAGCAAAATTCTTCCAGGTACTTAATCAAATATTTTTCCAAAGTGTTAGGCTCCTGTAGTAAGTTTCTGTTATGGAAATTTGCTGTGTTATTTTAGCCGCCTCATTTCTTTTACCTCTTAGATTTTTTCAAAGCAAAGTAAAATAGTAATGTATGCAAATAAGAGACCCATCAAGAAAACATCTCTAAGCCAAGTGACTAAAAAATTAACTTAAGGGACAAAGAAGCAATTTTTTTCCTTAAAGAAATATCAGATTATTTTAGTATTTTCCAAATGAACATTTTATATTTCTCTAAAGTTAATTAAGGCATCACATGTAACTTCAAATCAAAAATATCAGCGTTAAAAATAAACATATAAATCAATTGATCGAAGCTTCTTATTTGAGAGATAAAGAAGCAAAAGATTAGAAAAGTTGTCCAGGCCGGGCGCAGTGGCTCAAGCCTGTAATCCCAGCACTTTGGGAGGCCGAGACGGGCGGATCACAAGGTCAGGAGATCGAGACCAGCCTGGCTAATACGGTGAAACCCCGTCTCTACTAAAAAATACAAAAAACTAGCCGGGTGAGGTGGCGGGCGCCTGTAGTCCTAGCTACTCGGGAGGCTGAGGCAGGAGAATGGCGTAGACCCGGGAGGCGGAGCTTGCAGTGAGCTGAGATCCGGCCACTGCACTCCAGCCTGGGCGACAGAGCAAGACTCCGTCTCAAAAAAAAAAAAAAAAAAGAAAAGAAAAGTTGTCCAAGCCCTCCTGGGACTCAGGTCTCATTCCTATCCATTCCAGCATCTTCAACATATGAAAACAGCAGAATTGAAGAAAGCATACTGTATTTTTTAATTCATAGTAAATTAAAAATAGCAATTATAAATGTATGAACTACCAAAAGCCAAAATAATTTATGTACTCTCTAAGCTGGAACCAATATGAAAAAATGTCAATAATTATAAGAAAAAAGTAAGCCAGAGGTATGTATGAAAGGTTGGATTTTTCTTTACAGATCTATAAGTGCGTTAACACAGACTACATCTAGACATTTAGTGCTTACAGACTTCTTCTTTACCTTTTCCTTTTTTTTTTTTTTTTTTTGTAACAGGGCCTCCCTCACTCTTGTCACCCAGGCTGGAGGGCAGGGACATGATCTCAGCTCACTGCAGCCTCAACCTCACAGGCTCAAGCCATCTTCCCACCTCACCCTCCCAAGTAGCTAGGACTACAGACACACACCATCATGCCCGGCTAATTTTTGTATTTTTTTGTAGAGACTGGGTTTCGCCATGTTGCCTAGACTGGCCTTGAACTCCTGGGCTCAAACGACCATCCCACCTTGGCCTCCCAAAGTGCTGGGATTGTAGGCGTGATCCACTACACTTGGCCTAGCTTAGAGATTTTGAATAGTTTACTTTGTGTGAAATAATACAGCATGCCATTTCTTGGGGATAAAATAACATATTTCTAACCATACCTTTCATGGACATGAAGCAATTTGTACCACAGTTTCGCATATACCTATTTGGTCTTGCACAACAGAAAACGGATAAATAATACCACTATTTATAACAGTAAATTTAAAAATTTATAAAAGTATATTTAAATTTCTCATTTAAACAATGGTTTTATTTTCTGGGTACGCTGTAGGTATTGGTGGCCCCAATGAATCCATGCCTCCAGCAGTCATGCCTTTCTCTAGCGCCTCCCACGTTGACGCTGGGCTTGGTCATGAGACTTGATTTGGCCAATAGGAACATCAACAAGCTTGACACAAGCAGAGGCTTACTAAATGCTTTCACATTGGGGGTTATCCTCTTGGAATGCCCTATGGGCAGCCAGCTACCATGTGAGAAGTTCAATTACCCTGAGACACCATACTATGAGGAAGTCTAAGCTAGCCTCTTGGAGAGCCCACACCAAGGAAAGCTGAGGAATCCAGGCAACAGCCTTAACTGAGGCTCCAGGCATATGAATCAGCCAGTTCCCAGCCATTCAAGACAGTGCCGCTGCCCCCAGATATCACAGAACAGAGACAGGCCATCCCCACTATTCTGAATCCAAAATTCTGGCCCACAAAATAATTGTGAACAAATCAGTGGTAGTTGTTTTAAGCCAATAAGTTTTGGGGTCATTTTTCATGCCACAATAGGCAAGTGAAACAGAGTATTTTAAACAAAAGACTCTATTATTTGCTCAGTGACAATAGCTGATTTAAGGTGAATTAGTTCATTTGCATCCCACCAAACTTTTGATCAGCATATTAGTCATTTGAACACTGATGTGGACTTCTATGAAAGTCCTGGTCTAACAACAATAGATGAAGCATCAAAACTTTCAAGAGGAAAGCCAGGGTCTACCCTCTTCAGAGATGGTAGAGAGTAAAGCCATTGCACATGATGGTCACAGCTCTCCTCTCTGCTCCTTCCCAAGTGGGACCAAGCAGGGTAGCTCCAATCTGGAGTCAGGGCATCCCCTGCTCCTCACTGAAGCATACTGGGATGCCCAAGGAGATTCTTTTTCTTATCTTTGAGTTTCAATTCCTTTTGACTCCCTCTTTTAGTTCCTCATTCCAGGGACATTAACAATTTCTCTACAAATATTTGTGTCTACAATATCACACAAATCAACAGTTTCACTGAAAGGTGATCTCTTTTCAACATAGGTAAGCAATGTTCTCCTTCACCAAGAAACTATAAGTCATTTACAAATTAAGGTGATCATAATTATAACGTAGCTTCTAGTCATAATATTTAAAAGTCATTAAGAGTATAATTCATTTATTCTAGCCATGATTCTTCACAATGCTATACTCCAAGTGCTATACTTTTATACAGCCTTTAATCAATAAATACTTTTCAGATTTTTGGCATTTACATGTCACCCGAAGTATTTTGTTGGTTATTTCCATAAGGTAACAACATTGGTTTTCCGAATGAATACATGCCTACTTTCATTCCCATGTGTGACTCATTCCCATCTCATCTATTCTATTACAACATCTACGTGTCACCATCTCTCTGAAGAGGGTTAGAGAGTTTCTAAAATACACTGGAGGTGAGATCATGCAAAAAGGAAAAGACTGTGTTTCTGATACCTAACGATCTGATGATCTAATCATACTCAGAAGTTTTACCTTGAAATTGTGTGTGTGTGTGTGTGTGTGTGTATAACTATTTCAGTAAATGGATTGTCCTACTCACCCAAACTTCTCTTTGAAATTTAAATGGGAATTCATCTAATAAAACTATGAGTCATCTAATAGAAACTACAAGCCGATTTTTGCTAATTTCATGGTATGCATAGGCAACATAGCATGTATGCATGTGACATAGATACACATGGACCAGAAGTTTTTTAAATGACAAGTACCCTTGACTGAGTTTTACATTCACCATCTCATTTAACATTTATCAAAACCCTGTGGCATATCGTTATCTTTATTTTATGATTGGGGAAACTGAGGCTCAAATGGACTGCATTAACTTGCCTGTGGTCATACAGCTATAAAATGGTGGAAATAGAATTTGTACCCGGTATATTTACTCTTTGTGCCACACAAGTCAAAAATGCTTGCTAGAGAGTTATGTAAAATCTGAATATGGGCAACACATTTTGATGAGCCCTTGCCAATGACTTTTATCTAAGGTAAGAGCCCAGCGATGAGAAATCTGGATTTTCTATTTGAAAATCAGAACTCGTATTTTTCGGAGGCAATGGGTAGTTTGACGTCATTTACCTTGTACTAGAACAAGATCCATGAGTCAGAAATAGACACTCAGGACCAGAGGACAGGTTTCTATGACCAAAAGCTACCTTCGCATTAATCAAACCTCAAACATCCACTGCTTTTACACAGAGGTGTGTTCTTAACTTCTTTTAGCCTAAAACCAATCAGCATCAGGGACGGTGACTGCTTCCCTGAGAGCTTAGCAAGTTCCAAACCTGGAGGACCTCAGACCCCAACCTGTCCAGTTAGACTCCACACTCACTCCTGTTTTCTATCAAAATTTTCTTTCCCCACACACTCACAGAATATGATAGGACAAGAAAGACAAAGAGAGGGTAGTAATAATGGACAGGCCACGGATACACCCAACACCATCAACAGTCATCAGCTGAAAATATTTTATCCAGAGACTCATCACAAAAAAAACATATTGTGAAAATGTTCATGTATCATCCCCAGCACTCTAGGAAGCAGTAGTTTCAGGTCACCACCCAGTCCCAAGTCTTGTATGTCAGTACTTCTGAAATCTTAATGTGCATACTTATCATAGGGGATCTTGTTAAAATGCAGATTCTGATCTAATTGTTCTGGGTTGAGGCCCAAGATTCTGGACATCTAACAAGCTCCCAGAGGATGCTGAGGCTGCTGATCCCCGAGTCACAAGATTATGGGTGATTTCGATCAATTGGCGATTCGATGCATTCCCCACAGTGAGTGTCGTGTCTATAAACCGGTCTCAACAGGTCCTCTATCGACTGAACAGGATAAACAACACAGCAGGAAAGGTGGCATCGTTAGAATCCCATTAGCACAGTCTTGCTCCAAGCAAGCTAAACCTGCAAGAGCACTAAGTCAGGCCTGGAAGGAAGATGTTTCTTAGGTTCTCACCAAGAACAGAAGACAGAATGAAGTCTAGAAGTTAAGATCGATCACTTTGTCCCAAATTTTTCCTAGACTCCATGCATAGCACAAGCCATGAGAGGTTCACAAATCAGATTCACGGTAGAGAATGGAAAACACTTGTCCAGGATTACCTACTGTGTTAGCCAACTAGCACTAAAAAGTATACTTCTATTTACGTACAAGTGAGTATTCACTTATAAAAATCTTTCTAAATTCTTTCTTCAGTGAACCAAACGATGGCTGAAGTTTTAAGAAAAAAAAAAAACAACAGTAACTCTAACTGTGAAATTGTGTCCTATTCCACACTAAATTAAATCAGCTTAGACGGGCTGCTTTCATTTGTGTTATGGATGTCATTATTCTTTGTTTTCAAGAAATTTGTATTGGAATGAATGGAGTTGGAATAAAGAACCAATGAAGAAGTGGTCATTAAATACCTGCTTCCTGCCTACTGCGACGTGAGTCACTATCAGGAAGACAAAGTAAGGAAGCTAGAACTTCAGGGAAGGAAATTAAAATATACAAAAGAGTCCCTTTGCCCAACTGCAATTCCTGTCACCCATAATCATGGTAAGTAATCCTAATAATTATTACCTTTGCTTGTATCATGATAAGGAAATTGATTTGAGCTGGGAAATAAAGAAAACATGTCTCTTCAGTAAAGCTCTTTCCACTCTCCCACACTCAACAAAAGCTTCATAAAGCCACCCGTAACTCTTATGCCCCGATCCACCAAGTCAACTCCTGTGACTGGCCTCACACCCTTCTCAAGTATCCAAGGCCTTGCCTGGTGTGGTCTCAGCTTGTTTTTCCAGAGGGCGGCCGTCATTACCTGAATGGCAGGTTTGCTACGCAAGCGCCTTAATGTGGGGCTTTGTAGACATCACATCTGGGCTGTCATTAGTGTCGTCTGAAAATAATAATCAGCCAGCAGACCAAAGAAGGGCATTCCAAGAAAATTCACTCCTACCAGTGTTTGGGGAAACCAGAGAATATCTAATTTATGTATTTTTAGTTAATCAAAGAAAGGGCTAACTTACACACATCACACAAGGATAAGCTACCCCAAAGTTTACTTATAACTACACCTGGCTGCAGTGCTAAGAGTTGGGGGAGGCTGCACACTTGTAGCTGGCAGCCCTGGGGAAGGAGGTAGCATTTCTAATCATTCCCATATGGACAGAAGGCTGAGCCAGTGGTAGGAGATCTTATTGTGGGAACATGGTTTTTTATATTTCTCTCTCAATCTCCTATTCTCCTCCTACAATGTTAGGTGCTTGGAAGTTTCCGAAAGAGGCCTTTCTACAGGAGACAAGGCATTCCCTGTCTCTCTCCTCTGTCGACACCTCAAGTGCAGATCCACCAAAGGTCAATAGGGCCCTAAGGAGGAGATGACAGCACGCAAACCTTCTCTCTTCCACCCACCCACACTGTCTCTCAGTCAGCCAGATGTCAGAGTGGCCAAGACCAGGCTCTGTCTCAGACCACACTGTGGCTGTCTTAGCACAGCAGATGTCCACAATCAGACCCCTCCCCATCGCATGAAGCAGAAGGAAGAAATAAGTCCCCTTGTGACAAGCACCTGCCTGCTATGTTTTTACAGCAAACAAAGTTTAAAACTATATCCTTCAGAGAGGCACCCCTGAGACTTCAGGCGACTGGAGAAGGGGAGCTGGGAGCTTGCACCTCTGAACAAGCCAGAGACCCATCCTAGGGGTTCAGAGACTGAGCAGGCTGGGCAAGAGGAACCCCAGACACCTGCAGGTAAGGATCATGGTAGGTAGAGTCTACAACTGGGAGTTCAAGGCTTTGATCTACTTCCAGTATCTTCGTGGTATCTGATCCTCGCCGTTTTGCCCCACCAGACATGAGTAAGGAGGAGAATTCATAGCCAACTCCAATAATCCTTTATAATAAAAGTTTTCAAGTGGTATCTGCTACCTCTTTTTTTTTTTTTTTTTTTTTTTTTTTTTTTAGACAGAATCTCACTCTGTCGCCAGGCTGGAGTGCAGTGGCACAATTTCGGCTTGCTGCAACCTCTGCCTCCCAGGTTCAAGCGATTCTCCTGCCTCAGCCTCCCGAGCAGCTGGAACTACAGGCACATGCCACCATGCCCAGCTAATTTTTGTATCTTTAGTAGAGACGGGGTTTTACCATGTAGGCCAGGATGGTCTCGATCTCTTGACCCCGTGATCCGCCCGCCTCGGCCTCCCAAAGTGTTGGGATTATAGCCGTGAGACACCGCGCCTGGCCTGTGCTACTATTAAAGGATCCAAAGGATATCTAGAGGGATTCATGTGCTCATTTGGGTCCCACAGTAGACAGAGGTCTGGGAACCTCTCAGATATTTGCTTCCTGTCCTCAATTTTGTTTGGGTGCCTCCAGTAACCTCTGATATTTATCTCACTGTAAAAGGGGCAAAGACCTAGACTTCTGCCTCCAGGGCTTCTCCTATGGTCGTTTCTCATGTCCTCGCCTTTGTGTCAGCCCCAGCTAAATGTTTCTTCCAGAGGAGGAAAAGGAGCATGTAACCTCTCGCTCTCAAAAATGGAGAGGGGAAGAAGAGGTTTAAGATGGGTGAAGAAAAACTAATACTGCAGGCAACCATCTTGTTTTCTCAGTCTCCCCTAAACCCACTCCAAGCTGGAAGAACCATGTGTTCATAGAAAAAGTACAAAGGAAAGAAGGGTTTGAGAAGGTTGGGTAGTAGACAAAAAAGTTTCAGTTCCTACCCTTACAATTATCCCTTCTCTAAGAGCTGGCTCCCATTACAAGACAACTCGTCAGAGTTTATTTCCGTATTGGCATTTATGTCTTTAAGGCATCCAAGTATCTTGTGGATCTTTCAACAGATCAAAAGGCAGAAAGAAAAATGTTCTTGGATCAACTCCTAGAAAAATCTGAAACCAGATTTTCCTGGGATATTTCAGGCCAGTCAGTGCCTGTCAGTTTTATACATGGCACCTTTCTTTTCAAATATGGATTAAACCCTGCGATGAATGAAAAGATTAAAAGCTCACCATTCCAGCAGCCTTAGTTTCTAAATTGTTGTGCTATTTCCTTAAAAACTTCTGTGCATTTGGATCACGCTGACTGCTCTTGGGGGCCACTGCTTGTGTTGCAGGGAAGACACAAAGCTTGACAGTTACGAGCAGTGGGCAATGATGCTTGTTAAGAGTGTTATAAGGGGGACCAGGCACTGGGAAAAGAGTTGAACCTGAGGGACTTTCAGATTCAATTATTTTCCTCTTAATTGGAAAAGAGTTTGAGTTTATAAACAACATAAAATAACAGATATATGGAAGGTGTTGACTGTTTTGGAAGGCTATCAATAAGACAGGGCATGGCCAAATTATAAATAAAGTTTTATTAGGACACAGTCATGAATGTTTGTTTGCATATTGTCTACAGCTGCTTTTGCACAAGAGTTGAGCAGTTGCAACAGTGTCTCCAGCCCACACAGCCTAAATATTTATGACCTGGCCTCTACAGAAAAAAAAAAAAAAAAAAAAAAAAAAAAAGTCAATCCTGTACTATAGATACTAGAGCAGGAGAAAATTAGTTGACATTACAGCAGAACAGTCTGGCCTATCTCTATCAATATCTCTGCCAATTGAAGGGGGCAGGCTATTAAATCTAAAGTTGAGAGAGCCTTGGCCCCTTCTCATGCTATTAAAGACGACTGTGGGTCATTTCAAAACACCTGGATGGTTTAGAATTGGTGCAATCATTTAGAAGATTGAAAAGCATCTACTTTTCCCCGCAGGTAATTCATGTTTACAGGAAAAGTTAAAAATAGAAGATATATTTCGCTTTTTACTTTTAAAATTGTATAGCTTCCCAAATATTTTTCAAGATAATTGGTCAACTGTTGCTCACTAAGAAGTAATGTTGTTCTTGACAAAATGCCAATTTGAACAGAGAAAGAAGGATGGTAATGGTGATTTACAAACCAGTTTCGCCCTGAGCCTAGGAGAGGTTGCGGCAACCTTTTGGAATAGGAAGGGCACGAGCACCCCCTGCTGGCTCTAGGGCAACATAAACCTGAACTCATCCCTTTTCCTGATCCAAGGTTCGGATTGGACAAAGATCGATATCCACACAGGTCTTGTGATGGAATCAAGGAATATCAAACATTCATAATTCATGCCCAATGGATGGTAGCATCTTGAAATTTAAGTAGTTTGTGTTTACATGTACAGTAGCAAAGAACCACTACTAAAACAAGAGATAATCAGGTTTTCCTTTATCTCCTTTAAACCTCCTAACCCCCTTTTTAAAAAAAACTTTTTACACTACAGCCTTCTACATCTCATTAATTCCTATAACAGTGAAAAAAGAACTTTCTTCCTCGTTTGAAATAGATCCTAGCCAAGGTTCTTGTTCAAAATAGTTTTAATCATATGAAATTGCCAGGATCCTACTCTGCTGACCCTTACAAAAGGCAACCTGAATATAATTGGTCCATCGACAATTGACAAAGATAGGAGAGACTGCAGCTGTGAAGAGGCCGCGCTCCTTAACTGATGGAGACAGGGATTGTAGGCTAGGGACTCAGGACACAGCCTTCTGTCCTCACGATTTTCCTGAGCCTCCTCTGAATTCCTCTGACTGATGAAAATAGAGGCTGTGATTTCAAGTATCTTATTGTCATTTAGGCAGGCCTGCTCCACGTGATACAGAAAATTTTTAATTAAGCTTTTTGTTGTTGTTGTTGGTTTGTTTGTTTTTCCTTTTTAACACCAGTGTCCCAATAAAGAAGCTCCAGGAAAGTAGAAACGTTAAAATCGTGATCTTGTCATTGCCTCACTCTCTGAGGCTCTAAGAACAGAATGTTTGCCAACAGATGGAGGAAAGGCCCTGTTGACTGTAACTGTGGGACTGCATGGGGATTATGCTATACAGAGCAGTGGAGGTTGAGGACTGAGGCTGGAATAGATGCAGACTGTGTCAAAAAAAAAAAAACCACACACACACACACAAGCATTAAGAGGTCAGGGACTTCTGACTTGAAATCGCAAGGGCCTGAGAAGCAAAAACATTTTAAAAGGTAAGAATACTAAGCAAATTAATGTGTGGACTCGTGCATGCATCTAAGTTTTGCAATCATATCAATGTGAACCTGGGTTTCATGACCACAGCGGCCCAAATAATAAGCCCTTCTGTTGGCCCATTTTTCAGAGGAGTGTCAATTATGAGAGTAAAAACCACACACACGAGTTACAGGAAGAGTCTGAAGTCAAATAACAATTAAAGAAAAAGGGTAGGATAGCAACTCAGTCCCACAATTGCCTTTTTAAAATTAGGCAGAACTTTGAAAGTAAATTCTAAGTAGACTAATTTGAAGGATAAAGCAAGGAGAAAGTATGGGTGCCCATACCCTGAGCTCATCAAATACTTTGATCTATTTCTTAAAATGCCCATGAGGACTCAAGGCAATGGACCCTAGATTAAAAACACAAAGAACTGTGGCGTCTGATTTTTCAGACTTGAAAACACTGTGGCCCGATTCCATCCTCCAGGATATGAACACAGCACGCTTTTATAATTCAGTAAAAGCCTGAATTACATCCTTAGCCTACAACATTATGTCTCCCAGGAGATTCTAACATGCAGTTTACGGATGAGGATCACTGGCTGAAAAGTTTCTTTTGAATCTAATTATAATTCAATATAAAACTGGGGATGGAAAGAAAGGAATGAAAGAATGAAAGGAAGGAAAACAGGAAAGGAAAGAAAAGGAAAGGGAAGGGAGACAGAGAGGGAGGGGGAAGGAAGGAAGGAAGAAAGGAAGGAAGGAAGGAAAAGAAAGAAAGAAAAGAAAGAGAGAGAAAGAAAGAAAAGAAAGAGAAAGAAAGAAAGAAAGAAGGAAAGAAGGAAAGAAAGAAAGAAAGAAGGAAAGAAAAGAAAGAAAGAAAGAAAGAAAGAAAGAAAGAAAGAAAGAAAGAAAGAAAGAAAGAAAGAAAGAAAGAAAGAAAGAAAGAAAGAGGCAAGCAGGGAGGGAGGGGGAAGGAAGGAGGGAGGGAGGAAGGAAGGAAGGAGGGAGGGAGGGAGGGAACTCTACAGCCACACAGCATATCCATCCATTACAGGAGCAAATAAGAAAGCCAATCGTCCAGCAGAGGGCACCAGAGCTAAATAAACACTTTAAATGTCTTGGAATCTTACGACTTCAGAACCCAAATATTCCATTTTCTCTTCAATGATACTATTTCCTTAAAGGTCATGGTAACAGAGTTATCCCACGTCTCTTGACCCCATATCCTGTGTTCATTCCCAGAACAAAGCTGACATGAATGATTCTTATATGATCATTTACCAACAGAAACATGGAATCAAATTTCTTATTTTAATTAAGGAACATGGCACGATATATTTTAATTGGTAGTAGACACCATAAAAACAAGAAAGATTAAAAACACAAAGAAATGTCTTCCTCTTTAAAACAGATAAATTGGACTCCTCCTGTTCATCCATGCATTCGCTTAATAATCATGGACAGCATGCTTTCTATGTTAGACACTGTATCCCTTAACACCCCTTTACAGCTCTTTATTGAAGCCAAGATATTTTGGCCCATCCTTCGGATGCAGCATTTCATGGGACACCCTGCTGGATCTCCTGTGCTGTGCTTCCTTCTGTGGCTGCAGGCGCCACGCTGGAGCAATGCATAGGAGAAGCGGAGTATTTCCACCTGAGCCCCTACACTCACTGCCCCTCCCATGCCCACTCTTCAACACACATTTGTTGGCAAAGGTCCAGTCCTCAAGCTTCAAGGTTCAGAAATTTTATTTTACCAAGGTTGGTCAGGAGTTAAGGGAATGGAGCCAGCTAAACCCAAGGAACAAGAGGCCCCTGTTCATTTACAATGGAAGTTGTCTTGTTGTTTTGCCATTATACCATGCACCTGTCTTGGGATCAATGTGCCTGCACACTGAATTCGGTATCAGAAAATTGTTTGGTGATCGCGAAATGAGGGTAAAGGATTGAAAGGCATTTTTCTTAGGAATGTTTTTACACTGTTGGTGGGAGTGTAAATTAGTTCAACCATTGTAGAAGACAGTGTGGCGATTCCTCAAAGATCTACAACTAGAAATACCATTTGACCCAGCCATCCCATTACTAGGTATATACTCAAAGGATTATAAATCATTCTACTATAAAGACACATGCACACGTATGTTTATTGCGGCACTGTTCACAATAACAAAGACTTGGAACCAACCCAGTTGCCCATCAATGATAGACTGGATAAAGAAAATGTGGCACAGAGACACCATGGAATACTATGCAGCCATAAAAAAGGACAAGTTTGTGTCCTTTGCAGGGACAGGAACGCCTGGCTGAAGTGGGCGTTCAGCCCACTTCAGAGGCTGGAAGGCACAGCAGAGTGCTGTGCAACAGATGCCATCTGGCAGACACGGTGCTCTCATCACAAGACACTGTTATTTGGTACTGAAGTAGCCTTCACATTCCGTAGAAAAATGTCTTTCTATTTTTTATATTATACTTTAAGTTCTGGGGTACAGGTGCAGAATGTGCAGGTTTGATACATAGGTATAGATGTGCCATGGTGGTTTGCTGCACCCATCAACCCATCATCTACATTAGATATTTGTCCTAATGCACTCTGCTGTGTCTTCCAGCCTCTGCCTCATTCCCACTTCAGCCAGCTGTTCCTGCTTACATCTGTGGCAAGCACTCAGCTAGCTTCTCCTCCCAGACTGAGAATCCTCCTAAACTGCACCTCTCGCCATTTCCCTCCAGGGGACAATAGACTTCTTCATCTTGTACCTGGGTGATACCAGCCTCTCAGAATTCCTAAGGATCAGAGGAGTGGGTAGGACAGGTGGATCAGGTAGATGCATGAAGAGAGGTAACACCAGTTACTCAGACTCTGCCTGAGCTACCAGAGTCCTGAGCTTCTTGCCCCCATTCGGGAGGTGTTAGGGGTCTCACTCTGAATCATTAGTAGTTTGTTCTTCAGCTTTTATTTCCATTTCTTCTGTGTGTGTGTGTGTGTGTGTGTGTGTGTGTGTGTTGTGTGCATGCTGCCACTGATACTACTTTTCCCTCTTAGCGATTAAAAGAAAAAAAGATACATTTGAAAAAGCGGTGTATTATCTATTCTGTTAATATGATGTCAGTATTTATGAGGTGTGGTCCTTGTGCCTCTTTTTAAAGATATAGGGAATTACTCCATGGCCAAAATTCAGTGGCTTCCCATATCACAGAGTAAAAGGCAGAGTCCCTGCCGAATGATGCTGTCCACATCCCTCACCATTCACCTCCGAATTGCTGGTCCTTTTCACCACCCTCCCTTCCATCCCTGAGCACCCGCACGTCCCCACTGCTCCACCCACACTCACACCTAAACTGCTGTAGACCTTTGCACCTGAGCTGCCATATGGCTCTTTCCTTCCTGCTGTCATTCAAATACCACCCTCACAGGGAGGCCCATTCTCATCTCTCTACACTCAAGGGCAACTTCCCCAGCCCTTCCCAGCCTTCCTTTTTCTCCTCTGACCTACTCTCTTCACCTCTAGCTCCCTCCCCTGAATCTAAGTTCCACCAGGGCAGAAACATTTGTGTTTTTTTAACTATTGTATCCCCAGCATCTGCAACAGAACCTTGCACACACTGATATTTACACAGACTTGTGGATTCATGAATGAATGTGTGAGTGAATGAATGAATACATCAAATACTATACAAGGTTCACAGTAAAAAATAGCAGCCCCTGGTGTCCCCACTCCTGAATCTTTTTCTCTGAAATCTTTTAGCTTTTGTTTCTGGTATTAACTTGAATATCTCTAAGGAATATGCTTACACTGCTATTTCTTGGTCTATCAACTTAAGACATTAAAGACCTAAATTCCCATTGTAGAAGATGGCATTACAGGATTCTTACACCATCTCACACCTCCGGTTGCCATTTCTCTACCTTTCCAGTGTGATTACATCACATTGTCTTGTAATTTACATATATATTATCTATGTGGGGTTTATATCCCGCTGCTAGAATGAAGCCTTGTCAGCAGGAATTTCTGTTTGTCTTACTCATGGAAGTATCCTCATGGCCTAGAACAGTGCCAGGCTCTCAGCAGGTACTGAGTAAATATTTGTGGAATGAATGGATGAATTCTGAGATGTATGGGCTGTAACTTATCTGCCAGTTTCCCTCATCCCCTCCCACCACCACAACTCATCGCTGCACTTTCGGGATGAGTGGGCCACCCCCATGTCCTTGTGCTTTTCCAGCTAGGACTTTCCCTCAAACTCTGCACCTTCAGAAACCTTCAATGACTCCCTCTCACCCAGCTTTACTCAGGGATCCTTCCTCTATATCCACAAATCTTTTCATGAACATTATACACAATTCCCGATTAGTCACCTTCTCTAACTAGGCTGCTGCTTCCTTGGCATCATGGACTGTGTCTTGATGATTTCTGAACACTGTTGTCTATCATGGCATCCCACCTATTGTAATTGATTCTCAAGCAGCTCTGAGTGAAGGACACACGGTCCCTGCTTACCATTTGGAGGCAAGAGAGAAACGACATCTTCCTGTTCCCGGTGAGCCCTAAGGTGAGTCACTTCACCATTTACAGAGATAACATGTGGCTCGATGGCTTCTTCTTTCACTCTTCGTTTCCCCAGGTTAATAATTGCCAGATCATTTCATACTCTTTATTTGTCCAGTCATTTCACTTCTTGCCATCCCTTTCCATGTCCAAATCTCCCTCTGAAATAAAAATAAATTTCGAATGAGAGCATCGTGACTTCTTTCAAAGTTAGAATGACTGCCTTATGAAACATGCGATTCCATGTGTGGCTCCGCGTGACAAGATCAAGCATTCCAAACTAAAATGTACAACCAGTGGAAATCTCTTCCTGCTCTGTGACTACTGGTACTTTACAGCGTGGTTCTCCCACTTTGCCATGCATCCGAAGCACTGGAAAGACTTGCTAAGATGGAGCCACAGACTCTGGGGCCCCACTCCCAGAGTTTCTGATCCAGAGAATCAGAGGTGGAGTCTGGGAATTTGCACTGCCACAAGCTCCCGGGTGCTGCTGATGCTGCCAGTCTGAAACCCACACTTTGAGAACCCTCGCTTTCCCATAATGCTTCAAGAAGTCTTAGGCACTAAGTTAATGCACCTGCGAAGGGGTTAGATTTCCCTCATCCCCTCCCACCACCGCCAAGATAAGTAGCTGCTGAGTACAGCGTTACAGCACTTCTCAAACTCTAACAGGCACACAGATCACCTGTAGATCTCGATAAAACACAAATCCTTATTCAGCAGGTCCGCGGTGGGGATGGGTGGGGGGGGTGGTCCAAGATCTTGGGCCGGGGGCGGGGGGGGGGGTCTAATCAGCCCCCAGGTGACGACAATGTGGCTGACTCTCCGCCTAAACTCTGAGTTGCAGGCATTACAAATGATACCGAGTCCATTAGTATTGAAAGGAAGTGACTTTCTTAGGTCTCAGAGCTTTGAGTAGTTCATCTGATTCAGGCATTTGATTCAGGTCTGAGCTCTAAAACTACTAATACACTTTTTTTTTTTTTCCTCATGACCCAACTTGAGAATATCCTTTTATTCTTCGTTTACAATTTTGACAACCTAGAAACAAGTTAACATTTTCAACTTTCACCCATATAAAACTTCCAGCCTGAATGGGCCCAGCTGACTCATTGTCACTGCCCAGAGATCCCTGAGCTCTATTCAAACACTGCAGATAATTGTAAACCTGGAGACAGGGCTGGGAGGGTGGGGCTGTTTATCCTTGTTGATTGAGAAACCTACTCTTTGTCCTGTGCTGGTGTTTTGTTACATAGTTACAGCACCTAGCCTTCCATTGAAATCCTGCCTCACAGCACCATTATCTCATGCATTATTGAGCTCAATTCTCCCAAAGGCCTGTGTTATCTCTTTTTCATTTCTTGGCTATAAAGAGATTGTGGTGATGGGGAAGTGAAAGAGAAAACACCTTCCAAAACCTACCTGATCCAGCTGATCCAGGACATATCCTTTTTTATTCCTTTTTTCTTTTTTTTTCTTTTTTTTTTTTTTTTTGAGACGGAGTCTCTCTCTGTTGCCCAGGCTGGAGTGCAGTGGCGTGATCTCGGCTCACCGCAACCTCCACCTCCCAAGTTCAAGCAATTCTCCTACTCAGCCTCCCAAGTAGCTGGGATTACAGACACATGCTACCACATTCGGCTAATTTTTGTATTTTTAGTGGAGATGGGGTTTCCCCACGTTGGCCAGGCTGATCTCGAACTCCTGACCTCGTGATCTGCCCGCCTCAGCCTCCCAAAGTGCTGGGATTACAGGCGTGGGCCACCGTACCCGGCCCAGGACATATCCTTTATATCATGATGTTGTGAACACATGTATACATACATATGTGTATATATACACCCACCGCATATATATAATATATACCCACACATACATATACACACATAAAGAGAAAACGCCTCCCAAAACCAACCTAATCCAGTGTGACTCTCTTACACCTGCAGGTGGATAGTAGTAAGTGAACATTTAGGGGAGGCAGGACAAGCTACATAATTTTCAGGGCTCGGTATAAAGCAGACATGCAGGACCCAATTGTCAAGAATTTCAACACTGCAACAGCAGAGCATTAATCCAAGTGCCAGGCCCTTCCAAGCTCATGTGCTCATGAGGCTAACCCTGGGGGAAGAACTCTGACATAACGAATACCTCATGAATTTGGAAGCTCTCACTCTCTTCCCTTCCTCCCTCCTCTCTCCCTTTCAAAACATATGTCAGAAAAGAAGAGCTCCAATGAGAATGGTGATGTCATTTGTTCTGTGGTTAAATAAACACTCGTATCTCTTCTTTGTCCTGTCTTTCCTTCATTTTCTGCCAAATAGCTCAACCTTCCGACTAAGAAAAACCCAACTATATCCCACTGGTTCCAGTAAGGGCTAAACTGAACTCTACCTTTGGTCCAACTATGATAAGATGGTTTACCTAATCTACGATAAGGAAATGTACTGCACAAATATGACTAGAAGGGAGGGTGTGTAGTTTCCTCAAATGAGATTTTCAAGTCATCAGACAGCCCCTCCCAAACTCTGAGGGCTCACCATGGATCTTGCTAAAATGCAAATTCCAATGTAGGAGGGGTGGAAAGGACATAGGGCATATCTGCGCTGTGAGGCTGTGAGGCCAAGAACCACACTTTGAGTAGCAGAGCTCTAGAACTACCCTGTCCCTTAAGGTAGACACTAACCACAGGTACCTATCGAGCCCTTGAAATGTGGCTTGTCTACATAGAGATGAAATCTGAGTGTAAAATGCACATCACTTTTCAAAGATGTAATTCAAAAAATAAAATAAATATCCCATTAAGAATTGTATATTGATTCTATGTTTTAGATATATTGGGTTAAACAAAGGATGTTATTAAAGTTAATTTCACCTGTTTCTACTTTTTGATTTGGCTACTAGAAAATTTAAAATTACCTATGTGGCTCACTGTTGGACAGCATTCTTCTAGGAGGTCAGGTGGAGCTTGAGTTATCCATCCTCTCCATTTCATTATGAACTCTTTGGGGTGAAAGCATGGAACCAGCCCTGGACATCACCCAGGGAGATGAGTTCATCTGTTATGGTCTCATCCATCAAGTTTTCTTCTCTGGCTCTCACCACCCCAATACAGATACACAGACGCAAATACACACACACACACACACACACACACACACACACACACACAGAGGAGTGGGAAAGACTGGAAGACAGGAGCTCGTCTTATGTATCTTTCTGTCCTCAATGCCCAGTACAGAGTCTGTTATCTTAAGTAATCCATAAGTATCTGAGATGTGGATCCTCTATGTAAATCATTCATGGCTCCTCCCACTTATACTTCTGGGTCACTGTAAATGTTTGAAAGTAGTCATGTATTTTCTCAATTATATTTTCCTCTGGGTTGTCCTTCAGCTTACCTTGTATTAGCTGCACGGGCTCAATAAGCATCCATGACACAATGCTACTAGCTCAGTGCACATTGAAGGGTGAATGTTAGTGGCCTTTTTCTTGCCACCATCACCAAGTTTACAATTACAGCACTTCAACTATGATCACGGCTGCTAGTAAGAGCTACACCTCACTGGGTGCGTCCTACATACCAGGTGCTGTACCTGCACTTCAGATATGGCATTTCATGTAATCCTCACACCACCACCATGCTGGCCATTATGACGGACTTCCACTTTCCATAGGAGGAAAGTGAGGCTCAGGGAGGCTAAGAATCTTGCCCAAGCAAGTGGCAGAGAGAGGATTCAAGTCCAGATCTCCAAAGTCTGTGTTTTCAATCCTGGGTATCTATAACATTAGCAGAGTGCTCAGAACCATCAGTGCAGCAAAGAGGAAAAAGGGAAGTGGGGTGGTTTTGAATAGCGTGTGAATACGCACACCAAGATGAAGGCATTCTTTCATTTTTTCCCTTGGTCTATTGTTAAATGTACATATACAGTATTTCCCAATAAATTAGAAAACAGAAAAAATAAGTCATCAACCTTTTTTCTCTAAATCAAGGAACATATAAATCTGACATATCCTTTATATCAGAATGTTGTGAACACATGTATACATATATATGTATATATACACTCACCACATATATGTAATATATACCCACACATACATACACATACATAAATCGTGACTAGACGCACATGGTAGTAAAAACTGTGCTTTTAAAAAACCACTAGGTACATCTTTAATAAAGCCTCACATGATGTAGAAACAAAATGAGTCCTACAGTAGGCAACAAAACGAATTATTGGTACAGATCAATAGTTAATAACGGTTCAGTTACTAACATGGGGCATGTCAGAGTAACACATTGGGGAAATACACTTACAAGGAGAAAAACAGAAGAATAATTCAAAATAAATTACCAATAAATTGTTTTATGATAAAAGCATAAGTTTTGGAAT
Organism: Theropithecus gelada; assembly: GCF_003255815.1. NCBI lineage: Eukaryota > Metazoa > Chordata > Mammalia > Primates > Cercopithecidae > Theropithecus > Theropithecus gelada. Next base: position 28,964,089 of record NC_037684.1, on the reverse strand, counting down.
GGTCTTTAAAAGACAGATTTAAAATGTTTGAATCAGGCTCAGGTTTGAAGCCTTTTTTTTTTTTTTTTTTTCTAATTGACTTTATTCTTTTCTCATTAAAAGAGCTGTTCCAGGCTGGGTGCAGTGGCTCACGCCTGTAATTCCAGCACTTTGGGAGGCCAAGGCCGGCGGATCACTTGAAGTTAGGAGTTCAAGACCAGCCTGGCCAATATGGTAAAACCCCGTCTCTACTAAAAATACAAAAATTAACAGGGCATGATGGTGCACACCTGTGATTCCAGCTACTCGGGAGGCTGAGGCACGAGAATCGCTTGAACTTGGAAGGTGGAGGTTGTAGTGAGCCTAGATCACACCACTGCCCTCCACCCTGGGCAACAAGTACGAGATTCTGTCTCAAAAAAAAAAAAGAGCTGTTCCATCCCAAAAAGTTTTCATGAGGACAGTTTTACTTTAGGGATTATTACCTCTGTGTATGAATATCTCAGTACAATTTTAAAACACCCAAGTTTTAAAATAACACACAAACTACTGTCACCAAACCAAACTAGGTCCGTTTGCCCTCAGGCAAGGGAACGTCAAGCACCAAAGCACTGGGTTTTGGCAGCGAGAAAGGTTTATTGTGAGTAGACTGACAAGGAAACTGAAGGAAACGCTCAAATCTGTCTCCCTGACCTTGAGGCTAGGTCAGGTTTTATAACCATAGGGTAATGAGGATGATCTGACTTGCAATGAGGTGATGCTGGGAGGCGTGATCTGACTGGACCCTGCCATGGGGTGTTCGCTTCTTAATTCAGTCCCCACTCCTTAGTCCAAGCACTTAGGTTCCTACACGCTTGGTTCACCTTGGCATGCTCAGGTTGTGTGACCTTCAACCTGGGGGGTCCATGAACTGAAAAACAACTCACAACAACTCACAACTCTGTGACATAAAAGTTGAATCAGATAAGTCTGATGACATTATGCTACTTACTAAGTCCGTGTCAGTAAAACAGTAAAAAACATAATCTTTAAAATCTTTCTTGTAGTTCTACCGAAAGAGATTTCATTCACATTTCCGCATCAAAAATGTCGGTTGGATAAAATTTCTGGGATACTAAGAAACAAAATGACAAAGACAAAATGATCATAATCATTATAACAAAGCTCAGTTTCTTTTGGGTTTTTTGTTTGTTTGTTTTTGTTTTTTCTTGAGACAGAATTTCGCTCTTGTCCAGGCTGGAGTGACCTGGCACAATCTTGGCTCACTGCAACCTCTGCCTCCCAAGTTCAAGCAATTCTCCTGCCTCAGCCTCCTGAGTAACTGGATTACAGGCATGCGCCACCACACCCAGCTAATTTTTGTATTTTTAGTAGAGACAGGGCTTCGCCATGTTGGCCAGGCTGGTCTTGAACTCCTGACCTCAGGTGATTCGCCTGCCTCGGCCTCCCAAAGTGCTGGGATTTAGGCGTGAGCCACCGTGCCAGGCCCAAAGCAGTCATTTTAATACAAGATTGTGACCAGCCAGAGTAACTGGTTTCCATTTTTACTCTTCGATTGATAGATCATTGCATATAGAGTCAAATTTGCTGTATAGTTTTTCAGTTTTAACAATACTAAGGCCCTATGTCAGTGTAATCAAGGGAAAGAATCTAAATTAGATTTTAAAAACCTGAATCCAAATTCTGGTCTAATGCCATACTTATTACGATCAATGAATATAAATGGTGGCTCCACACACACTGTAGTAAATAATGTGCTTTTAAAAAGCCACCAGATAAATCTCTAATAATGCCTCCAATGACTTAGGAACAAAATGAGTCTTGCTGTAGGGAAGAAAGTGAATTATTGGTATAGATCGAATTGCCTACAAACATCGTGTGTCAACATTAATGTCAGTTCCTTGGAACCAATAGATTGCTCCTTAATTACTCCATGCTTCCAGAACCTGTAGTCCTCCTGACAGCTCATTTCACAGAGATGCATTTATTTTGAAAAAGTATACATAGCTACCAGACCGTCCACTCTGTCAACATAAGGGTTGGCCATAAAAACCTGTTATATTTTACTCTGGGCAGCAATTATTGAATAGCCCTCAACATATGTGTCAAACACATAAGAAATTGCTCCAGGCTTTCCTACCTTTTCATTGCTTAAAAAAGTAGAAAACGCCCAACAATGAGGCCTTCGTAGAGCTAGAATCATCGTAGAACCTGAGGCATCAAAAATATTAGTTGCATTGTGAAAGCCAAAATAGGAGCAACTCATTCTTTAAAAAGAATACAATTAATAAACCGCATCTCCACTGACACCTAGTAAGTCCCCAGGAAGGTGTAAAGCCCCGGATTTATAAGGCTAAGAAACATATTATAGGAATAAAACCCTAAACCACAAAAAGGTGTAGTGTTTGCAACGGTTGTGGTCACTAGGGAATCCTGTTTCAACGCTGATGCTTCTCTGCCTTCCCTTTTCTAAATCAGGTTAAATGGGGCTCCTCACGGTGGAGCTGTTCCTCCTGACCCTCTGACACCCCAAACTGGACTCTCCCCGGACTGGTTACCTCATCACATGCTGCTGTCCAACTATGCAATTAACACATCACCTGGTCCCCTAAGCCTGCAGATTGACCTGATTCATGCAATTCTTTTTGTTGATTTTTTAGAGACAGGATCTTGCTCTGTTCCCTAGTCTGGAGTTTAGTGACACAGTCACCACTTACCACAGTCTCGACCTTCTGGGCTCAAGCAATCCTCCCACTTCAGCCTCCTAAGTAGCTAGAACTACAAGCACCTGCCACCACACCCTGCTTTTTTTTTTTTTTTTTTTTAATGTTTTGTAGAGAAGGAGTCTCACTATGTTTCCAGGGCTGGTCTTGAAATGGATTTAAGCGATCCTCCCACCTCGGCTTACAGGCGTGAGCCACCGCGCCCAGCCTGCAGTTATTTATTTTCAGAGTTCCCTGGAGGCTGGTAGAAGAAATACTAACAAGGGCCCATATGAAAGGAGCAAGCAAGAATCCCTGGGAAGTGCTGGGAAAAATCAGGAGGAAGTGAGGCCGAAAGCCGAAGAAACCAGGGAAGGCTTCCTAGAGGGGTGGCTTTCAGGGCAAGATGTTTTCTTACTGTTCTGCTCTCACATCCCACACCCCCTCATCTTCCTTACCACCTGCGTTAAAATGTGAGCAGTCTTTCTTTGGAGTTCTCTGACTCTTTCAGAGTTAAGACACGAAGAGATGGAATGAATGTGACCTTTTTAGCCTCCTTTCCTCTCTTCTTTACTCACCGGCTCCTTTCCAGCCCACCTCTGCTCATTTCCCTGCCTCAGGACCCTGTCACATGCTGGCGCTTCCCATCCAAGCCCAGGTCACACCTCCAGGAAAGGTCTGCGGCTGAGTGAGTGCCCTGCTCTTCCCCACCCGCGCCAGGACTGCAGATCCTAGAGAGACGCTGCACATCTTGCTCTGAAAGCCACCCGTCTAGGAAACCTTCCTGGCTTCTTCAGCTTTCAGCCTCTCCTCCTCCTGACTTTTCACAGCACTTTCTGGGGACTCTTGCTTCCTCCTTTCATACATGCCCTTGTGAGCATTTCCTCTGCCAGACCACAAGCTCCTCCAGAGCAGTGTCTGACCACCGAGGAGGAACTCAGCAAATCGTAAATAGTTTAATTTGTCCAGATACGTTTCTGTTTTTAACAAACAGTTGTCAAAACTTCATCTTTTGCCAACTGCCTGACTCAGAAGACGTTGATGTTCGTTTGTTTGTTGTGTTTGTTTGTTTGTTTGTTTGGAGACAGTGTCTTGCTCTGTTGCCCCAGGCTGGAGTGCAGTGGCATGATCACAGCTCACGGCAGCCTCAATTTCCCAGGCTCGAGGGATCCTCTCACCTCAGCCTCCTGAGTAGCTGGGGACTGCAGACGTGCACCACCATGCCTGGCTAAATTTTGTATATTTTGTAAAGATGGGGTTTCACCATGTTGCCCAGGTTTTGAACTCCTGAGCTCAAGCAATCAGCTCGCTTCAGCCTCCCAAAGTGCTGGGATTACAGGTGTGAGCCACCGCGCCCGGCCCAGAAGATATTGATCTTTACAGGCAGCTTTCCTGAAACCTGTTTATTAATACAGCTCTTCCTTGCAAAATTAAGTGTTGGGAAAAGCATTCTTTCCCTGTCTCTTTCCATCCCTTCCCCATTTCAAGCTCCATCCTGTACGCTGCAACAAATTTTCAACATGGAGCTTCTCTTTTAACCAGTCTGATGCCTTGTATGGTTTGTTTTTCCCTTTTTACTTAAGTGTGTGCACATCAAAAAGCAACGAAATACCCCACTGAGCAGAAATGTAAACACATCTGCTGTTTGTGTTCTGAAAAACTAATTAATAATACATCTCTTCATCTAGTCTGATGCATCCATATACATCGTGCCTTGCTCTAGGAGCATTCTGGAGCCGATGATCGCTGCCGTATCTTAGAGCACCTATTTCAATTTTGTGTGATTAGTAGCAAGGGAAGGACCACATTGAAAGAGGAGGTCTCTAGCCCCAAGTAGACACAAAAATGTGTTGAGTATAGACCTTCTATTCACCTTTCAAGCAGTAATTTCATTGATGAGAGTTTTCTTTATACATCAGGGTGTTGCTGGCAAGACAGTTTTCCTGGGTCATGCAAAAGGACTAAAAATCAATTTGCAAAGCAAATATTATGTAGCTTAATCTCAACTTTCTATATTTGTACTGTTGCTATAGGCAAGTCATTAACCTGGGTATGCCTCAGCTTTTTCATTTGTAAAGTGAGGATGGCCTACATGATTTTCAAGGGCTCTTTCAGATATGATAGCCTATATGGTTCTTTGTATTTAGAAACAAGCCTCATGAGAAATAAAAACACATGGTGAGTGATTTGTCACTTGCTTACTTGTTTTCAAAAATAGTAAGTTTGGGTTGTTCAGATAACATAAAAGCATAACAGAAAATTAAATCACTGATGATTTCTCCCTTAAAATATAGTCTAAAAAAGTTCGATGCTAACTGGTTATTACCATTTAGTTAGCTAACAATATTATAGCCTATAGCTAGGCAATATTTTCTAGAGCTTTCACAAATTGCACCCAGGCACCATAAATTCTACAGTCTTAGGTTATCACAATGAATGAAATGCTCAATGATGTGACAATGCAGCAGTTCAGGGAGAAGAAGCCTCCAGGCGGCAGCAAGGGCTATGCAAGACGGCAGCCTCTCCCAGGACATGCTGCTTCCTGTGGTCTGTCTGTGCAGATTTGACTCTGGAGTTTTGGAAGACTGAGTGAACTAGAATCATGGTGGTAATTTATGTATGAGGGATAAACATAAGAATCAACAAGACTGGCACGGGGCGCAGTGGTTCACGCCTGTAATACCAGCACTTTGGGAGGCCGAGGTGGGTGGATCACTTGAGGTCAGGAGTTCGAGACTGACCAACATGGTGAAACCCTGTCTCTACTAAAAAATACAAAAATTAGGCTGGGCGCGGTGGCTCACGCCTGTAATCCCAGCACTTTGGGAGGCCGAGGTGGGTGGATCACTTGAGATCAGGAGTTCGAGACTGACCAACATGGAGAAACCCTGTCTCTACTAAATATACAAAAAATTAGACGGGTGTGGTGGTGCATGCCTGTAATCCCAGCTACTCAGGAGGCTGAGGTAGGAGAATCACTTGAACCTGGGAGGCAGAGGTTGCAGTGAGCCGAGATTGCACCATTGCACTCCAGCCTGGGCAACAAGAGCGAAACTCCATTTCAAAAAAAAAAAAAAAACTTAGCAGGGCATGGTGGCAGGTGGCAGGTGCCTGTAATCCCAGCTACTCAGGAGGCTGAGGCAGGAGAATCTCTTGAACCCAGGAGGTGGAGCTTGCAGTGGGCCAAGATCACACCATTGCACTCTGGCCTGGGCAACGGAGCAAGATTCGTCTCAAAAAAAAAAAAAAAAAAATCAACAAGACTGGAGAAAACCTTTCCTATATACCTTACTAATACCTTATTATGCACCCCCAGCCTGGTCTCCAAATCAGAATACTCAACAGTCTTCCTCTTCATCCAGGTCTCCTCCACCTAAATCTGACACAAGTGCCACAGACTTGGCATTTCCACAAATAAACACACCATGTTCCCCTTTGCAATGAGATTCTATCATTTGCAACAACATGGATGGAACTGGAGGTCATTAGGTTAAGTAAACCATCTCCCAAACCATCTCCCAGTCCTGTCCCAGTGTCCCCCTTGCCACGGGGCACCACTATTACCACCCAGTCATTCTCATCTCATCCTATTCCCCATGTCCCACACCCACTCATTCCACAAAGGAATCAGGGCCAAAGCGCGTGCACACACTGTACCCAAGAGAGATGTGCACAGAAGAGATGAACGGGGTGACCAACTGTCCTGGGACTGACTGTCCCAGTTTTAACTCTGAAAGTCTCACATTGCAGAAAGCTCTGTATCCTGGGCAAACCAGAACAGTTGGCCATCCTGGAGGGAAGGAATTTGAGAGCACAGGGATGGCTTCCTGGAAGAGATGACATGCAGAAGAAAAGAAGGGGACGGAGTATACAAAAGCATGGAATGGAGGAATCGGTGGTGTGTTACTGGACTGTGCCATCTGAGGCATGGAGGGATGGCCAGAGGGTCTAGAAAGGTAGGCAGGGGCTAGATCTTGGAGAGTTGTATATTGGACTTGACTACATACCACTGTTGGTTTTTCACATAAACGAAATAATCAGATTTGCATTTTTAGGCAGGTGTTTGAGACTGGACCTCAACATTGATAAACAACATTGATGGCTAGAAACAGGTGCTAATATTATTTTTAAATTGTCGATAACTTCTTTACTATGATTCCAAGGGTAGGAACTAGAATTTGTCTTGGTGACAAATTATTCCTCTGTTTTGGGAAGAATTCAGTTGAGCTCTCTCTTAGTCAAGCTTGTGTAAAATAAGTACTCATTTGTCCTTGGCATAACATGGGATATTGGCAAAATAACACAGATACAGAGCCAATCACAGGGGTGAAGAGGACCATTGAGCCCCTGGTTTCCCAGTCAGAGATTTAAGATGTTGAATCCGAATGCAGCCCTATCTGGTTTCAGACGTCCCCTCTAGGATGAAAAGATTATATCCATCTTGGCCGGGCACACTGGCTCATGCTTGTAATCCCAACATTTTGGTAAGCCGATGCAGGAGGATCACAATTAAGATATCCATCTCATCAGTTAAAACTATGCCCTCACACCAGACCACGTAGCCTATAGTACACTAAAATAAGTTAGCATTTTTAAAATAAATCTTGTTATTGGTACAGGTTTATTGTATTAGGAGATTTTGTGTTGCAAATGGCAATGTAAAGGAAATATAAAGACTTTAAATATTTTTCAATTGTTTAATATACCAGGAGCTTCAAAAGATGGAAATGGTCTAGATGCCCCTCAAACCCTGAAAGGACTTGCAAAGGAGTGTGCATCCAGAGACAGGAGGAATCTGTGACCATCATTTGCAATCTACATTATCTATATGTGTATCTCTTAAGCATACATTATTTCATTTTGCCTGTTTTTATACTATATATCAATAAAATCTGGATGGATTCTGTTGTCTTCTTTCAGCATTATGTTTTTTAATATTTATCCATATCAATAATGTAATTCTTTTTTTTTTTTTTTTTTTTTTGGGCAGAGCCTGGCTCTGTCGCCCAGGTTGGAGTGCAGTGGCACGATCTTGGCTCACTGCAACCTGCACCTCCTGGGTTCAAGTGATTCTCCTACCTCAGCTTCCCGAATAGCTGGAATCACAGGCGCCCACCACTATGCCCAGCTAATTTTTGTATTTTTAGTAGAGACTGGGTTTCACCATATTGGCCAGGCTGGTCTCAAACTCCTGGCCTCAAGTGATCTACCCAACTCAGGCTCCCAAACTGCTGGGATTACCGGCATGAGCCACCACGCCCAGCTAATTTATCCATTTTTAACTGTTGCATAGCATCCCACTGTATGAACGTGTATGAATGCATTTATTCATTCTACTATTAACATTTGAGTTGTTTCCAGTTTTCTGTTTCTTGTGTGTGTGTGTTAGTACGTGCGTGTGTTATTAATATGAACAATGGTTCTGTGAATATTCTTGTACATGTCTATCATTCAATACTTATAAGAGTTTCTCTGAAGTGAACACCTAGGAATGGTTTGCTGAGTGACGGTTATGTGAATATTCAGCCTTCTAACATAATCTCAAACTATTTTACAAAGTGATTGTACCTATTTATACAGCTAACATCAATGCATTGGAATTCCCCTCAGTCATACTTGCTATCATCCAACTTTTTTTTTTTTTTTTTTTGAGACAGAGTCTCGCTCTGTCGCCCAGGCTGGAGTGCAATGGCGCGATCTCGGCTCACTGCAAGCTCCGCTCCCCGGGTTCACGCCATTCTCCTGCCTCAGCCTCCTGAGTAGCTGGGACTACAGGCGCCCGCCACCACGTCCGGCTAGTTTTTTGTATTTTTTAGTATAGACGGGGTTTCACCGTGTTAGCCAGGATGGTCTCGATCTCCTGACCTCGTCATCCGCCCGTCTCGGCCTCCCAAAGTGCTGGGATTACAGGCGTGAGCCACCGCGCCCGGCTTATCGTCCAACTTTTTAACTTTTTCCAATTGGCGGATGTGGAACGGGCCATTCAGCTTTCCTCGTTTCTGCAAATCTATTCATATTTTGCCCACTTTCTCACTGAGATGTTTGTCTTTTTCTTACTGATTTGTAGGGATTTTCCATCTTCCGGAAACTAATTTCTTGACAGTTACATGATTTCTAAATATCTGCTCCCTGTTTGAGACTTTTTTCATTATAATTATGGTATATTTTAATGAATAAAAATTGCTAAATCGGTATCAGTTTTGTACTTCACAGTCTTCACTTTTTGTGTCTTGTTAGAAATACTCCTTTACTCTAATTCCTAGAGATATTATTCTGTGTTTTCTTCTACATGTTGTATAGGTTTTAACTTTTCATATGTTTATCTTTAATGAATCTGGAATTCATTTTCATATATTTTAGGTAAGTTTTGCCTTAGAACAGAAATACAATTTCCATTTGTTAAATATGGGATACTCCATTTCTTTCCACGTTGATTTGTAATGCCCAAGCAGGACAAAATTGAGTTTCTGTATGCAACAGATCTGTTTCTGAGCTCTTTGTGCTAATTCACTGGCTTATTTCCAGATCAATGTAACAGCCATCATGTGAAAGGCAAAACCATAAAATTAGAAAACATAATATGCATTCTTTTTTTTCTTCAACTTTTATTTTAAGTTCAGGGGGTACATGTGCAGGATGTGCAGGTTTGTTACATAGGTAAACGTGTGCCATGGTGGTTTACTGCACAGATCGTTCCAACACCCAGGTATTAAGCCCAGCGTCCATTAGCTATTCTTCCTGATGCTTTTCCCCCAACCACAGGTGCCCAGTGTGTGTTGTTCCCCACCATGTGTCCATGTGTGGAAAATGTAATATGTATTCTTAACCTGTCAATATCTAAAGTTAATCTGTATGTTTGCTGTTTTCCTAAACAGTTGCACACTTTAGAACAATTTAACTCCATTCATCCCCTTCCAGCTCTCATCTACTTTAATTCCATATTGTTTTTGCTTCTCAATAGATAAATTATTTTATAGCCAATATTTGTCTTTACATTTACATTTGGTCACATGCTTAGCACCTTATTTGTTTATTATTTTCATTCTTTTATGCATGTCAGAACTTTCATCTGGAATCATCTTCCTTCTGCTTAAAATACATTCTTTCAGATTGCTCTTAGCGAAAACTTAGAAGTTGATGGCAAATTCAGTTTTTTAAATCTTGAAAATGGCTTTATTTTATCCTCTTTCAAATATAATGTTACCGAGTCAGAAAATTCTGGAATGGCAGTTATTTCCTCCCAGCACATTGAAGATTCTATTCCATTTCCAGTGTCCATTGTTGCTTTTGAGGAGTCAGCCATCAGTCTAACCACCATTCCTTTGCTGGTGATTTATTTTCTATCTGCTTGTAATTATCTGGTTTTCTGCCTCAATGTGTGTAGTGATTTATTTTTATTCCTTTTGCCTGAAATTCATTAGGTCTCCTTAATCTGAGAACTTGGGTTTTTGGGGGTTTTTTTTAACAATTCTATAAAATTCTTACTTTTTATTTTGTTGAATGTTTTCCTATTCTCTCATGTCTTCTCCTGGAACTCTGATTAGACATATTTAGACCTTCTAATTCTAGCCCTCATGCCTCTTGACTTCCTCCTTCATCACTTAGTTGCATTCTGGAAAATTTCCTCAGAGCTATATTTTGTTCAATAATCCTGGTTTAATCTGTTCCTGGACTCATCCACTGAACTTGTAATTTTAACGGCATTGTTTATTTCCTCTGGTTTGTATTTCAGATCTGCTTGGTACTTACTCCAATTTTCAAGTTTATTTTATTTTCTAAAAGAATTTATATTTATATTCTTCATCCAATCATACTGTAGCCACTATGAGACAATAAACAAATCCACCCAACTCATCAAAACACAGCTGAGAATTACCAAATAAGTGCAAACAAAAACCTAAATATGACAGATTAACTGTGCCGAATACAATGATGTAAGTTTACTATATATCGACCTCCTTGTACCCATCTCCTCACTTCAACAAATAACTCAGGGCCAAACTTCCAACTTCCTTCACCTATACTTCCACCCTCCTTCTCCCTGTCTGAACAAGACACCACTCCACAGACTGCAGGTTCTACGTCTATCATATGCGACTGCAATAGCTTGGTCATGGTAGAAAAAAAAGAAGAAAAAAGTTGAAAGTCCTCTGAAAACTAGTGCTTATAATAGTCTTCCCAACTACTGGCCATACTTAATATTAATCATTAACACTCTCAGTAAAGTGTCTCAGAGGTCAAAATGTCCCTTCTACTAGCTACAAGGAAGTTGGGATCTAATAAGTATTTATTTACAGATGCAGTCACTCAACAGCCTGAAATATCAGGGGCTCTAAATTCATGACTTTGTGTATGAACAAGGGTCAATAGGATCTTTATTCAGTCCCCGAGATATAACTCAGAAAAATGAATTGCTGTGAAAAACTCACTTGATTTCCCGTGGTCACATTATAAGATCAAATAATCTACGAAAGTACAAAACTCAGTGACATACAGAAGCCAGCAAATTCTCTTGCCCTTACATAAACAGGTGGGAACCTTTCCAGTAGAATTTTTTCTCCTGCAACAAATTAGTAGATTGAATGACTATACCTCATAATAACAACACTATTGTATCATGTTTTAGTTTAAATTTAAAACCTCAAAAACTTATCCAAACTAGCCAAAGATTTCTGGAATAAGAAATAGACAGTTATTTCTCAAAAAAAAAAAAAAAAATTGGCTGGGCCAGTGCAGTGGCTCACACCTGTAATGCCAGCACTTTGGGAGGCTGAGGTGGGCAGATCATGAGGTCAAGAGATCAAGATCAGGCTGGCCAACATGGTGAAACCCTGTCTCTACTAACAATACAAAAATCAGCTGAGCGTGATGGTGCCCTCCTGTAATCCCAGTTACTCGGGAGGCTGAGGCAGGAGAATCGTGTGAACCCAGAAGGCAGAGCTTGCAGTGAGCCGAGATTGCGCCACTACACTCCAGCCTAGTGACAGAGCCAGACTCTGTCTCAAAAAAATTGGCTGGACACAGGGGCTCACACTTGTAATCTCATCATTTTGGGAGGGTGGGGTGGGAGAATCACTTGAACTCAGGAGTTTGAGTCCAGCCTGGGCAACATAGTGGAATCCCGTTTCTGTCAAAAAAAAAATAAAAATAATAAAAATAAAATAAAAATAAAAATTATCTAGGCATGGTGTGCATGTCTATAGTCCCAGCTACTTGGGAGGCTGAAGCCGGAGGATCACTTGAGCCTGGAAGGTCAAGGCTGCAGTGAGCTGTGATTGTGTCACGGCACTCCAGCCTGGGTAACACAGTGAGACCCTGTCACAAAATAAAAATAAAATTGAAAACAACTAAAAATGGGATTTTTAACTCTTTGATATAAACATAACTAGGTCCAGCCATAAGGAAGAATCGTCCTACAAAAGAGAACAAATATCATCCTGTTTAACAACCACACTTATGTTCTTTCCTAATTATAAAGCTAACTATTGACTTAATAATGCTTCGGGCCAGGCACGGTGGCTCACGCCTGTAATCCCAGCACTTTGGGAGGCCAAGGTGGGCAGATCATGAGGTCAAGAGATCGAGACCATCCTGGCTAACACGGTGAAACCCGTCTCTACTGCAAATACAAAAAAATTAGCTGGGCGAGGTGGCGGGCCCCTGTAGTCCCAGCTACTCGGGAGGCTGAGGCAGGAGAATGGCGTGAACCCAGGAGGCAGAGCTTGCAGTGAGCCGAGATCGCAGCCACTGCACTCCAGCCTGGGCGACAGATAGAGACTGTGTCTCAAAAATCAATCAATAAATAAATAATGCTTCTACACACTTTGATCATGTGTTAGCATATGAAACTCTTGGCTGAGACCAACTTACTATAAAACATGTGTAATCTAAATAGTATAATTTTCCAATGACTTTAATCTAACAATCTCCTCCTACCCCATTAATCAACACAAAAAGCAATTCATCTTTGAATATATGTGTAAAGAACACAGTTCATGTGTTTATAAAAAGTTCTTCTCTGCTACAGAGTTTAGCTGTGACATCTATTAACAAAGTAATTTATAACTCTAATAAGTTAGCAAGGTCTGCTTGCTACCAGTCCAGTCATTGGTGGTGAGTGCTCAGTACTGGCTGATGAATACATGAATGGATAAAAATGTAAGAGCTGTCCACACATATACCATAAAATGCATAAAGTAGATCCCATTTTATCTCAATTTTTATTTCTGTGATATAACTGAGATAAAATCAAACACAATGTATTATTTTAAAGTATACTGTTCATAAGAGAGAAATAATGTGATCTGACCTTATTTTAGAAGAAAGTTGTCTGTAAAAAAATTTAAACTCAAAAGTAAAAAAGCCACTGGTTTCTAAAAGCTCAAAAAAAATTTTTTAAGTGATTGGCTTTCAGAACAACAGCAACAACAAATAAGCCTCTAAAATAAGACAAGTAAATTCCAATTTTTTATTTTTGCATTTACTTGCTTGCTTGCTTTAATTATATACAAATCTCAATTCCATTAAAGTATCAGGATGACAATTAATTAGATGTTTTTAGTGACTTTTCCAATCCCTTCTAATTAACTTGATTAAGGAAGTGATTTACTTGCTTCATGGGAGGTGTGAATTCTCAGCCAGGGGGTTTGAATGAAGGGAAGCAAGTGACTCAGGCATTTATTGGGTGCTTACAATCAGATTCCCACTGGTGAGATCACGCCCATGTGTCTGGAGGTCCACACGCAAGCAGCTGCCTCCAGCCCAACCCTGGATGCTGAGTGTAGTCCCAAGGCCCCGCCTGCCCCACTTCCTATACATACAGCCACTCCTGCTGTGATTGTGGGGACATACAAGGAAGATCAGGCTTCCGTGGAAGCTTCTGCAATTAAAATCCACTGGGGATTCTAGAAGGAGGACCTGTAAGTAGATTCCGGATGGATGGGGCAGAGTCTGTCTCATGGTGGGTGTTAAGCTGGCCTTATACAAAAGAGGAGACCCATCCTGGTACCATGCCAGGTGCAAAGCACTGTGCAATTTATTGTAAGTATCTTGGTAACAGGGCTTGAAGCCAGGCAGTGACTAGAAACCTAAAATGCATTATTTAGTCATAGAACATTAGAAATAGAAAGAAAATAACCTCCCAAATCATCTAGTCCATCACTCAGCTAAATTCATTTAATTCATATCCCCAAACTACATCTCCAAATGTACAATGGTTTCATTCCTGGTTTAGGGATTTGAGGTTTTGTGTCTGTACAAAATAGTCTTATAAAATAAGATGTCCAAAACAGAATAAACTTAAAAGCCAAACACAAGTAAAGCATGAAACAGAGGTTCTGAAGAGCAATTCCTCAATACAAATAAACCATGGTCCTTTATCTCCATTGTGACTTTCAGTTATGTAGGCACATCTGCCTTTGTACATACCTAAATTATACATGAGGATTATAAATATTCTTTATGTGTATGTTAGGATGAAAAAAACCTGCCAAGGCAGGTGCATGGGCTAAAAGAACACACCTTCCTGTTTCCTTTTGTTACCTGTTTAATTTAAAAAAAAAAAAAAAGTTGCCCCTGATAAAAGCCTCCAATAAATGCCTCTAGTGCTATTTTCTGGAATTGAATTAAACATATTAACATATTGTTATACAAAGGGGGGGGGCGTGGAAGCAAGGCAAGGTGGACCGTGGTGCCAATCCTAGTGACATGTCAGCAGAGGAGGAGTTTCTTGCCTGTGGACTTCATAAAAGGCTAGCTCAACACCCTCCATGAGACACACTCTGCCCCAACCATCCTGAAGCTACAGGTGCTCCCTCCTGGAATCTGCAATGGATTTCAGTCGCAGAAGCTTCCACAGAAGCCTCAGCAACTCCTTGCAGGCCTCTGTAGTCAGTACAGCGGGCACGCAGCGCCTCGGGATGACACCCAGCGTTTATGGGGGTGCTGGAGGCCGAGGCATCCGCATCTCCAACTCCAGACACACGGTGAACTATGGGAGCGACCTCACCGGCGGCGGGGACCTGTTTGTTGGCAATGAGAAAATGGCCATGCAGAACCTAAATGACCGTCTAGCGAGCTACCTAGAAAAGGTGCGGACCCTGGAGCAGTCCAACTCCAGACTTGAAGTACAGATCAAGCAGTGGTACGAAACCAACGCCCCGAGGGCTGGTCGTGACTACAGCGCGTATTACAAACAAATTGAAGAACTGCGAAATCAGGTGAGAGATGACGCCTGTGTTTCCTAGTCTGTGTTTAGCTGAAAGTTAAATCAAGAGGTTATCTATGTTAGGCAGGTCCAAATGGACGTTGTAAAGCCAATTAGGCTAAAATGTTACATCTACAAAAATTCTTTCATCTACCTTTAGACTGTATAACAGGATGACCTTAAATCATGCTATTTTTAATGCTTAATATAATTATATACAAAATATGAACATTTTATCCTCCGGAATAAAATAAATCTTTGTCACAGCTTACCACATCAGGGCTAAATGTATAGTGAGCAATCTTTCTGAAAAGGGCTAAAAATTAATTATGTGATAAATCTCTCTTAGTTTTTCATCTAGTCCTCAAGTTTTGAAACCCCAGTCAATTCAAAGACTTTTCTCCTTTTATTTAAGTAAATATTATAAGGTATGACCATTAGAATACTGTACTGCAGATTTAAATAACAAAGTGATTCTGGGTGGAAACAGTGTGGCAGGAATATGGGTCTTAATGATGCCTGGATTTTTAAGTGCCCTGTTTAATAACATGACCATCAGCATCAAGCAGTTCAGAAACTAATTCTACAGTAATAAAATATTCTATTGCCCCCAATTCATGTTTATTGCAATCATATCACAACCTCCTCCTATGTCATCAAAAAAAGGGTGGAGCTCTGTATTTTATCAGTTGCATGGAATAGAAGCAGAAGACTTTGCTCCTAATTGAACATTTCATATATGACACAGAGCACTTGCTTCGAATTAAAGTTCTTACCTAATCCAGAAAAGTGTTCACTGTCATTTCTGTGTTAAGATTCATACTCCTTTAGAGTAAAGCCCATTTACTTACCAGCAAGTCTATTTTTCTTGAGTTGTGCTAAACATCAGAGCAATTTGATTCGGACTCTATGGGAAGTTGCTTTGGAATTTTAGAAACTATGGGCGTGTGAAGCAATGGTATTTAAACTGCCCTTCCGGAATAAAGTTCCTCCTTCTTAGGCTCTCACTAAAAATGTTCGAACCACACCTGTCTCATGTTTCTGACTCTACTTTGGCTCATCTCAAATACACAGGCACAGGCCATCCGTTCCATTGAGCTGGACAGTCCCATCCGTAGGGAGCAGCCCTCTCCAAAACTGGATCCATTGAAAGAGAAATGTCATTGCAACATCCTCTGCAAGTAGATTTTTCATCTATATGCATCCATCATGCATTTAGTTCTTTTATGTATCATGTTCTTTCATTCAGCCAATACTGAATGACACTAACTAGGTGCTGGGCACCATGCTAGGCACTGAGGAATAGTATGGTGGACACAATGTGATTTATGAGGAAACAGGGATGGACAGAGGGACCAGCACACAGAGGGATAATGAGAGCACAGGCAGATCATCCAGTTCAGTTTTGAGAGCATCTGTGAAGGCTCCTTTGAAGCAATGTTGTCGAACCTGAGACATGAGGGAGGAATGGGAGCTCACCAGACCAGGGGGGCTAAAAGAAACGTTATAAGCCGAAACATCAAAGGCGAGGCACTCAGTAAGTTCTGATGACTCAAGTTAAGTTAAATTCTCCTTCTGTAAAATCACAAGAAAGTAGACCAAACCCTGGGGCATCTAGGGTTGCATTTTATGACTCTATTATGTTAAACACCCATGTCATTATTTTTTCTATATTTTCTTGTAGAAATGCTTGAAATAAACATCATTTTTTACATAATAGTCACTGCAGCTGGAGATAAACTAAATCCTTGTAAACACCTATCCATTTGAAAATGTCATTCTTGGTTGGGCGTGGTGGCTCACGCCTGTAATCCCAGCATTTTGGGAGGCCGAGGTGGGTGGATCACCTGAGGTCAGGAGTTCAACACCAGCCTGGCCAACATGGCAAAACCCCATCTCTACTAAAAATGCAAAAATTAGCCAGGCATGGTGGTGGATGCTTGTAACCCCAGCTACTCGGGAGGCTGAGGCAGGAGAACCGCTTGAACCTGGGAGGCAGAGGTTACAGTGAGCCAAGATCGCACCATTGCACTCCAGCCTGGGCAACAGAGCAAGATTCTGTCTAAATAAATAAATAAATAAATTTTTAAAAAAGAAAATGTCATTCTTTCTCATGTATTTTCCAGATTAAGGATGCTCAACTGCAAAATGCTCGATGTGTCCTGCAAATTGATAATGCTAAACTGGCTGCTGAGGACTTCAGACTGAAGTAGGTTCCCTAATATGTGGCAAAAGTTTCTGAAAAAGAATTCCTTTAGTAGTCCTTCCAGATAATCAGCTTTCCATATCATTGTTGGTAAAGGAACCACGGTTCAATGTTTCCAGAATCCTGAAGCCTAAAGGAGGTTAGAAGCTACGTGTTAGAAGCTAGCCCAGCACTCAGGGATGACCTTCTCTCTCTTGATCCCCTGGCATGTAACTGAACACCTCCAGTAACTACTATTCTCCTTTGTTATTACCGGTTGCTAAGTTTTTTTTTTTTAGTAACCTGGTATCTACCTTTTAACCCACTAAACCTAATTCTGCCCTTTGGAGTAATAAGAAAGCAATTTACAATTCTCCTTCTCCCTAAGTGCCTTTCTGTTATCTAAAGAGAGTCTTAAGTCTACCCTTGGTGATTCTCCAAGTAATTCTCCATGTTCATTCAAGTACCTGCAAGTGTATGGCCCAAGTTCCAGGGGTAACTCTTGATGATTTCTGGTTTGCCAGTGTTTTACAGGATGGTCTGGCCAACCAAAGAATCAGGACCAATCTATAATAATTAACCGGGTGTGGTGGCACATGTCTGTAATCCCAGCTACTTGGGAGGCTGAGACAGGAGAATCACTTGAACCTGGGAGGCGGAGATTTCAGTGAGCCGAGATCATGACATTGCACTCCAGCCTGGGTGACAGAGTGAGACCTTGTCTCAAAAAAAAAGAAAAAATTGTGTTTACTTTCTCTGTAGTCATCACACCACATGTGACCAGAGCTGTTCCTTACAAACAGCTTCCACACTAGAGCATCTTCATCCTGAATTTGTACAATGCATTAACACCAAAAAGCCTTTTGTGGTTAGAAGAGTAGCCTTTTAATGCTCCAAGAGATTAACTAGAAGGAAATAGGAAATCAAATCCAAAGATTAAAGCAGTAAAGGTGCATTAGTTACAATTTTACCTAGCACTGAGTGTCCCATTGCATTGTCACTTTTTAAAGCTGGATATTTTAGGAAATTGGGCAGGGCGTGGTGGCTAATGCCTGTAATCCAGCACTTTGAGAGGCTGAGGCAGGCGGTTTGCTTGAGTCCTGGAGTTTGAGAACAGCTTGGGCAACATGGCGAAACCACGTCTCTACACAAAAATACAAAAAAAGTAGCTGGGCGTGGTGGCATACACCTGTGGTCCCAGCTACTTGGGAG
The DNA here is from genome assembly GCF_003255815.1 of Theropithecus gelada. Lineage (NCBI taxonomy): Eukaryota > Metazoa > Chordata > Mammalia > Primates > Cercopithecidae > Theropithecus > Theropithecus gelada. The sequence continues at coordinate 28,945,806 of NC_037684.1, read as the reverse complement.
GCTAAGGTGAGAGGATTGCTTGAGCCCAGGAGGTTGAGGCTGCAGGGAGCCATGATCGCATCACTGTATTCCAGCCTGGGTGACAGAGTGGTACCCTGTCTCAAATACACACACACACACACACACATATATACATATAGTGAGAGAGACAGAGAGTGTATGTAAGATTGTAGAGGAGGATGTAGAGCTGTTTGAGATAAGTCACTTTGGATGCCTTAGTTCACAAAGTTATAAAAATAAATTGATCATGTACATTCATTAAGTAAAAGTATTTAATATCAATAATGAGAACCCTTTGCCAACACAATAATTAACACAATTTAATTTCTTGTAAGATAAATTCTAGAATTTAGAAGTGCTCAAAATTATTTCAGATTGCCTTTTTCCAGTCACTCCAAATTATAGAGATTATATTATTGAGCAAATTGTCTGATTCCTAGGTTCTTTTTTTTTTTTTTTTTTTTTTTTTTTTTTTATCTTGGGAGACGGAGTCTCGCTCTGTCGCCCAGGCTGGAGTGCAGTGGCCGGATCTCAGCTCACTGCAAGCTCCGCCTCCCGGGTTTAGCCATTCTCCTGCCTCAGCCTCCCGAGTAGCTGGGACTACAGGCGCCCGCCACTTCGCCCGGCTAGTTTTTTGTATTTTTTAGTAGAGACGGGGTTTCACTGTGTTAGCCAGGATGGTCTCGATCTCCTGACCTCGTGATCCACCCGTCTCGGCCTCCCAAAGTGCTGGGATTACAGGCTTGAGCCACCGCGCCCGGCTGATTCCTAGGTTCTTATGTACATTTCATGAATGTATAAAGGCAGACATTATAAAGTATTGAAATTGATCTCCTCATAAGCCACATTTAAAAACCTATCTCATTATATTAGATTCTCTCTCTTATAATGGCTACAGAAGGACCAGTTATCTCTGTATACTAATTAATTCCCAGGTATGAGACTGAGAGGGGAATACGCCTAACAGTGGAAGCTGATTTCCAAGGCCTGAATAAGGTCTTTGATGACCTAACCCTACATAAAACAGATTTGGAGATTCAAGTTGAAGAACTGAATAAAGACCTAGCTCTCCTCAAAAAAGAGCATCAGGAGGTAAGAAAATATTCAGAAGTGGTATTGGAAATGATAGAATGGTTCTATATAATAATAATAATAGGAGGAGCAGGAGAAACAGGAGAAGGGGGAAGAGTTGGTGGTGGTAATGACAGAGATGATGATGATGACAATAGTGATACAAGCCCCGCCTTCTTTTCATAATGTTGTTGTAGGTTAAATGACTTAGAGCAGTACCTGGACCACAATAAGCCCAACACAAGTTATTATTTTATTTCTTTTTTACTCATTGCCAATGAAAGAGGTCATGAGACTTCTTATGTCTTTTCTGCCCAACCTTATCTGAGAATGTGCTTCAGACTAAAATCAATCAGAATTTTCACTTTCATAGGAAGTCGATGGTCTATACAAGCATCTGGGCAACACTGTCAATGTGGAGGTTGATGCTGCTCCAGGCCTGAACCTTGGTGCCATCATGAATGAAATGAGGCAGAAGTATGAAGTCATGGCCCAGAAGAACCTTCAAGAGGCCAAAGAACAGTTTGAGAGACAGGTAACTGCACAATTGTAAAGTGTGAGCAAATGTGTAGAAGCTTTCCTCCAGAAAGAGATAACTCAGTTTCTTCTTCATTTGTTCATTCTTTCTTTCTCTTTCTGTCTTTTCTTTCTTATTTCCATCCCTCAACTGTTTTTTTTTTTTTTTTTTTCCACTCTCGGCACTTTGTAGACTGAAGTTCTGCAGCAACAGGTCACAGTGAACACTGAAGAATTAAAAGGAACTGAGGTTGAACTAACAGAGCTGAGACGCACCTCCCAGAGCCTCGAGATAGACCTCCAGTCCCATCTCAGCATGGTAAAGCACATCTAACTTCTCTTTCTCAATCCAGTATGTGTTTACCAAGGTCCTCTGTTAGGAACTTAGAAATGCAAAGACCTACAAGAAATAACCCTTCCCCTTGCAGAGCTGGCAGGGAAAGAGGCCGAACAACTGATTATAATCAAAGGACAGAGAGAAATCGAGGAAAGGGCAATGTACTGCATGTATGCAGAGGAAAGAGTAAATCTGGAAGATTTCACAGGGAAAGTGGCATTTAAACCAGATATTTTTATAACTTTTAAGTTCAGGGGTAATATGCAGATTTATGATATAGTTAAACTTGTGTCATGGGGGTTTGTTGTACAGGTTATTTCATCACTCAGGTATTAAGCCTAATACCCATTTGTTATTTTTCCTGATCCTCTCCCTCCTCCTACCCTCCAGCCTCTGTTAGGCCCCCGTGTCTGCTATTCCCCTGTATGTGTCCATTATACCAGATCTTAAAATTTAAGATACAATTTTAAGCTGGAGAATGAACTAGAGACATTCCAGGCCAAGCAAACCAGCCAGCCCACGACAAATTATGCTGTGGTAACCAGAATCCCTCAAACCACAGTGGCCTGCAGCCACAATACTACATCCATCATGACATTTCCTTTCCAAGGGCAAGGCTAAAGGGGTAGGCCCTACCTAGGACAAGCCAGTGTTCTGGCAGAAAGAAAAGAGCAATGGTTGGGCCACTTGATAGCTCTTAAAGCTTCTCCTTAGAAAAAGCATTTGTCCTTTGGGAGGCCAAGGCAGGAGGATCACTTGAGGTCAGGAGTTCGAGACCAGCCTGGCCAATATGGTGAAACTCCATCTCTACTAAAGATACAAAAATAAGCTGGGCATGATGGTGTGTGCCTATAATCACAGCTACTGGAGGCTGAGGCAGGAGAATCGCTTGATCCCAGGAGGCAGAGGTTGCAGTGAGCCGAGATCGCACTACTGCACTCCAGCCTGGGGAACAGAGCAAGACTCCGTCTCAAAAAAAAAAAAGAAAAAGAAAAGGCATTTGTCAGTTTGACCGGCATTTCATTAACCAAAGAGAGTCACATGACCCAGCCAGGTGTCAATGGATTAAAGGAATCTAATCCTGCAACTGAGAAATGCCACAGATCACACGGCCAGGTCTGATGAAGGAGTGAGAGGTATAACATCTTCACATGGTGGGGAAGCAAATATTGAGAACAATTCTACAATGTGCTGCACTGAGAGAACAGTGGGTGCAAAGCTACAAGCAAAGAAAAACCCCAAGAGCTAATGATCCTAGCTGGCTGGCTGAGGTTGCCTAGTTGGGAAGAGTGGGAGATGGAGCTAGAAATACACACCATGCCCACAGTGATGAACTGCAGAGACCCTTCTCAAAATAAATTAAAATTGACCCATCTCTTGAATCAAGTCCTTAGACAAGAAATGCCCTATTTTTCTTGTGCTCATAGAAAGAGTCTTTGGAGCACACCCTAGAGGAGACCAAAGCCCGTTACAGCAGCCAGTTAGCCAACCTCCAGTCGCTGTTGAGCTCTCTGGAGGCCCAACTGATGCAGATTCGGAGTGACATGGAACGCCAGAACAATGAATACCATATCCTTCTTGACATAAAGACTCGGCTTGAGCAGGAAATTGCTACTTACCGCCGCCTTCTGGAAGGAGAAGACGTAAGGTAAGGCTCTTAGAATCAAGGAATAGGTGTCAATGTCTGTATGCACTTCTATTTTAATGTCCCTGTCACTCATTACCCAGCACCAATGCAATCCCTAGGACAGAAGTAATTATACTCACACGCGCCTCACCACCACCACCAAAACGAAAATATACCAAAAAGTAGACACACGCCCAAAATATCAAGTACAGCCTTGAGATCATGTGATAGGACTGAGTTAGAAGATAATTCTCCAAATGATAGATTATGCTGATATTAATTTTCATCATTAATATATAATTGAAGGCATAACAGCCTTTTGGAAATTCTAATTGAGAGCTCATGAATTAGAAAATAAGTTGCTGAGGTCCACGGGAGCCAGAATCATCAGTGTGGCAGCAGCAACTGTCTTCAGATACCATACCTAAGAATATCAACAAGAGAACACAAGATTTAAACTTCCATTGTAATTTTGTTACTTTAATTAGAGGAACTTCTTAGCTTATATTAAACTGGTCAGTTTTAAAGCTATGTATTTTTCAAGTTAAAAAGTAAAACGCTCAAGTTTGCAATAACAAGCAATGTAAAAGGGAAAGATACATGAAAGCATTAAAACACATTCACTTGGACTTTGAAATATAAAAAACAAGAGTGCATTCCATTTTCAAAACAGCAATAATCCTTTTTTCTGTTTCTTTTTTCTTCTTTTCATTAAAAAAAAACAAAACAAAACAGAACTACAGAGTATCAGTTAAGCACCCTGGAAGAGAGAGGTAAGTTCTAAATTTTTGCACATTTTCTATGACACTCAGCTGCTGTCCAATAACTATCTCCCATGGATAAAAAGTAAAGTGAGGCTGTTTCAGTCTGTTTTCTGCTCCTGTAATGGAATACCTGAGACTGAATAATTTACAAACAATAGAAGTTTACTTGGCTCACAGTTCTGGAGGCCAGAAAGTCCAATATCAAGGTGCCAACATCTGGTGAGGGCCTTCTTGCTGCGTCATCCCATGGTAGAAAGTAGAAGCACAAAAGAGTGTGCATGAGAGCCAGAGAGAAAAAGAAGGCTGATCTTGCTTTTATAACTAGCCCACTCTCACAATAACTAACCCATTCCCATGGTAACCACATTAATCCATCCATGAGGGCAGAGCCCTCATCATCTAATCACCTCTTACTAGGCCCCACCTCCCAACACTGTTACATTGGGGATTAAGTTTTCCACACATGAACTCTAGGGAACACATTCAAACCATAGCAAAGGCCAATTCTCAAAAGAGCAGATATGACACCAGGGATTCTAAAAATCTTGTACATGGCATAAAGAAACCCTCTATGTGGGAACTTGGGCACACTCCTCAGAACGGGGTGATTTTCTTGGCCTGTGCTATTGCTATCTTGAGACATCTGAGATCCTGAAAAGGAAAAACACGACAAAATCTGAATTCCACTTAAATTCAAGATCATTTATTTCTTGAATTTATAAGAGTAGGATATTTGTAAATTTGGGGAGAAGCACATTTTCTGTATCTATTTATAAAATGGACTTAAGATTTTTTGAGAAAGAGGATGGGTTTAACATATTTTTCTAAAAGAAGGAAATAAGTAAAAAGAATAATAATTTAAAGTTGAATATTATAAATCAGTAGAGTCATGTGCCTGAATTAACATTTAATGTTTAATATGAATTCAGATATAAAGAAAACCAGGAAGATTAAGACAGTCGTGCAAGAAGTAGTGGATGGCAAGGTCGTGTCATCTGAAGTCAAAGAGGTGGAAGAAAGTATCTAAATGGCTACCAGAAGGAGATGCTGCTGAGGTTTTGAAAGAAATGAGGCTATAATCTTATCTGCTCCCTGCAAGAAATCGGCCATAAGAAAGCACTATTAATACTTTGCAGTGATTAGAAGGGGTGGGGTGGGGGAAATCCTATTTATCAGACTCTGTAATTGAATATAAATATTTTACTCAGAGGAGCTGCAAATTGCCTGCAAAAATGAAATCCAATGAGCACTAGAATATTTAAAACATCATTACTGCCATCTTTATCATGAAGCACATCAATTACAAGCTATAGACCACCTAATATCAATTTGTAGGTAATGTTCCTGAAAATTGCAATACATTTCAATTATACTAAATCTCACAAAGTAGAGGAATCTATGCAAATTGCAAATAAACTGGTTTCTAATTTTTTCCTATTTCTGAATTGTAAAACCCCCTTTGGGAGTCCCTGGTTTCTTATTGAGCCAATTTCTTGGTTAATCTCATTGATTTTTCAGCATCAGTACAACTCTACAACCTTTGAGCTATCTCTGCTTTTTCCCATTGTTTCTACTGCCTTTTAAAAGTCTACACAGCTCTTTGAATAATTTGAGAGTCAAATTCAATCACAAATGCAGAGCAGAATAAGAGTGAAGTACACTATACTTAAAATGGAAATAGATTTAAAACATTACCGAAACCCTTCTCAAGGCAAAATGTGTCTCCTTTCGATAGTAAGCTGCATATACTATCAGGTGCTCTCTTTTTTTATATATGGTGAACATATATTTTTAATGAAATTTTTTTAAATAACAGCTTTATTGAGACATAATTCACACACCATGAAATTCACCCTTACAATGTGTACAATTCAGTGGTCTTTGGTAGCTTAAAATATTTTGCAACCGTCACCACTACCTAATTTTAGAACATTTCATCATCCCAAAAGGAAATCTTGTACCTATTAGTAGTCACCCCCCATTTCCCTTCCTCTCAGCCCCTGACAACCACTAATCTACTTCCCCTCTCTACGGATTTGCCTACTCTGGACATTTCGTATAAATGGGATCATGCGATGTGCCCTTTTATACACAAATGTTCATAGCAGCATTACTCATAAGAGTCCCAAAGCAAAACACCTCAAATGTCCATCAACTGATGAATGGATAAACAAAATGTAATATATCCACACAATAGAATCTCATTCGTCAATAAAAAGGAATGAAGTACTAACACATGCTATAACAGAGATGAACTTTGAAAATATGCTAAGTGAAAGAAGCCAAATCCAAAAAAAAGAAAAACACACATTGTAACCTCACCCTTTCTGCATTTTAGTGAGCAATCATTGCATATGAATGTGTATGGGAAAAAATCAATGTGCGCTAAATCATTGTATTCTAGTAAATAGATTGGACTTAAAACTTGATACAGAAGTTGTAAATAAGTGGGAGTGAGTTTGATTATTATATAGAAAATACTTACATGATTCATTTAAGAATAATAATATCCACCATTTATTAAGCACTTACTATGAGCCTGTGTGCCAAACATTTCATGCATTTCTCATTTAATTTTCACAATAATCCTGTGAGGTAGAAGCTATTAGGTTGAATCATATGAACCTGCCAATATATGATAATTTCTAAGAGTTGGGAATTTTTGAGGATGTGGATGGTACCACTTTGAATTCCTAAGATTTAATATAATATCTAACATGCATCAGGCAGTTGATTCATTATTTTGAATTGAAAGAATAAAGTTTTTTAGAAGCTTTCCAATATATGCTAATTTCTGACTTTCAGAAATTGCAATTTTATATGCTATTATATAGCATATATAATAAGGTTCAACCTTATTATATTATCCCCGTTTTACATATGAGGATAAATGAGGACTCATATGAAGACATGAGAGAAAGACTTTCCCAAAGTCATGCAGTTAGCAAGTAGTAGAACGAGACTGAACCTCAGGGCTGTTTCTCTAAAACCATGACACCCTCTTAAGCAACCAATTACATAACAAAGCAATACATGATTCACAGTTGAAATAGGCACTTGCCTATCCACAGTTATTTTGTTGTTTTCTAATTGTCATTTTCATCAGGCAGACACAACAGCCAATTGTGGCAAATGTCCAGCTTTGCTGGCTAACATCACACATGACTTCATTCAGCACAACTTTTGTCAGAAAAGGTGTTTCCACCTATTTTCACTGCCTTCTTTTCCAAAGAGGTTTCACTCATTTTTTTCTTAATTTTCTTCCAAGTCACGCCAGCTAGTAAATTGCATTTAAAAATGTTAAGAATATTTAAAAGTGAATTCTTTTTCACCTACTCAGTCACATTCCAGAATGGTCTGAAACTTCGACTTGCAAATACCAGACTGAATCTGATTAATAAGAAACCTATGCAGATGGGTTTGTAACTGATTAGGACTGACCACTGTCATGTGGCAATGATGGCACAGTGTTAAAAGAAGTAGGGTTGTTATTCTTAATTTAGGATGGTCCTCTTTTAACTACCTGTTAAAAGAAGTAGAATTGTTATTTTTAGATCAGAAAAATGAGGATTTTTTTTTTTTCCTCTTGCTTCTTTGGTCTATCTCTAGTTTCTTCCAAGCAATCTTTCAAAGAAGTGGGTGAGTGCTACATACATGTGGACCAGATGGTGGAGTTCTACCTCCAGTTCTGCCAGCAGTTACTGTGTGAAAGTGAAGCGTTAATCTTTGTATCTATCTATATTTCTTATATGAGCTAAGAACCAGAATGACACAATCCTATTTCTGACAGGTGTACAAATCCAGAGAAGTCTTTATCAAAACACATTAGAATTATCATCAATGTATTTTTTCATTTTATATGAAATTGTCAGTGCAGAAGTGAAGCTACCAAACTCAGAGAGAGCCCCTAGAGATGAGGTAAGGATGGAAACCACTATTTTATCTGAGCTCTGGAGATTATTTCTACCCAGAGTTCTGAATCATCTAAAAGGGAGAATAACATGGAGTGATACAAAATCAAAACACGGCCAGTGACCCCCTCAGACACTCTGTTCTCACCCATATGCATCAGGATCAGCCTCAGGTACCTGATTAGACCCCCAAGTAACAATTCAAACTTCAAGCATTAGTAGTGATTTCTATTTTTGAATTCTCCTTCAAACATCTCTGTTTTCTCTCCCCTAAGCTCATTTCCAAGATTCCTCTCATCACGGTATTATTTTATCATCTTCCTGTCTCCTACCACTTTCAAAATTCTCCCCTGCTTTCAAGAACCATTGCTCTCTGGAGCCCAGAAGTCAATCTCACTCATGCCCCTTAGGATCCTTGTTTAACCCTCATCTCAAAAGTACAACACATAAAATGTAAGCAACCCAAAATTCTCTCAGTCACTCACAGGATTTTATAATGTTATCCGAAGCGAAAGATAGTACAGACCAAGGGATCAACGAGTTGCAGAAAATGACAGTTCTATCTTACGGGAAAAAACTCAGGTAGAAAATCCTGCAAAGACCAGGACACGAACCAACCTGACATGAAAAGATGAGTGTATGATTTACTCAATAAAAATCTAAAGATGTGTAAAAACCGTATACCTAATATTCTCTATTTTGAACATTTCCTAAACTCTACAAAAATGGAAGACATAATTCTTTTGAACAGTTTGCCCTGGCTATAATCATTTTCCTCTCTGCCTCAACTTATGTAATCACTCTGCCAACAAGCCCAAGATTGTTTATTTTTTTTTTTAACATCCCCACTGGCCTATACATTAATGTGCTGTCAAAGAACATTATTTTCACTTCTAAAACCTCTAAAGCAGAGTCTTGATGATTTAATTTAGCCTCCCACTTCAAAAAAAAAAAAAAGTCACTGAAGAAGAAATATTTCTCTTTTCAGCTTCTGAAGTTCCTCCCCATTCATAACCGAATTCAAAATAAATCTTGGTCAAAGAATACCAGTCAATTAGGGCACAGTCATTTTCAAATGAAATGAATTGTAAATGACACATTCAAACACATTAAGTCTTAACTTCTTTCAAATGAAATCATTTTAGGAGTGCAGTGATAAAGTTCAGCCAAACACCACGCCAGGACTCAGGCTAAAAAATAGACGTAGTACCTACCTAAAAAGCTGAATCTAGGATAATATGTAATATGTATAGAAATGTAAACAAATAATATATAAACATAATTTTTAGAGATTGAGCAATATTATTTAAATTTTACTGTAGGCATTAGAGTTGGAAAGTATATACCTTTCAGCACAAAATCAATTCCAAGTTCAAAAATACAACTGAATCTTATTCTCATATTATGTGATCAAATCACTGAGGTACAACTTTGAATTTGGCACATTTCCTTTGCTTCTGTTTTCATTTCGATGGCAGTAAAATGGAGTCTCTCTGTCTTGGGGGACACTTGGGACTGAATAATAGTTAACAACCATAACGTCAAGTTCTTGTGTGGGGAGTGCAAGTTTAACTTGTGCTTTAAAAGATCTCTGAAGATGTGGCTACAGCTCAAAGCTAAAACGAAAACCACATTTGCCTGTGTGTTTACAGAATTTCATGTGTCATGTTGTTGCTTATAAGCCATGAAAAGTCATTCTCTAGGTCTCAGCCCATACACTAAAAAATTCACAGAGAAAGCTGAAAAGAAAAGAAAAGAAAAAAAAAGAGCACCTCCTGGTGATGTGCAGGGCAGAAGCCTGGTGTCAGGTGTTGTAGCTAGGGGATATCAGAGTATCCTCTGCCCTTTTGATTGTCACTGCCATCAGCAAGGTTGTGGTATCTATAGAAGGCACTGCAGGCCCGAATCCTATCTCTGCCACCTCCCAGCTGCATGGGCTTAAATAAATCACTTAACAGTTGGACTCTCAGACTGCTCATCTGTAAAATGGGATTACATCTCAAGCTGTAATCCCAGTGCTTTGGGAGGCCAAGGCAGAAGGATCACTTGAGGCCTAAAGTTCAAGACCAGCTTGGGCAATATAACAAGATCCCATCTCTACAAAAAATTCAAAATAAATTTTAAAAAAATAGCCAGTGTCGTGCTGCGCGCCTGTAGTCCCAGCTACTTGGGAGGCTGAGGCAGGAGGATCGCTTAAGCTCAGGAGTTCAAGGTTTCAGAGCTATGGTCACACCACTGCACTCCAGCCTGAGTGAGGGCAACCAAGCAAGACCTTGTCTCAAACAAACAAACAAATAAAACCAGTACCACCTTAAGAGGTTACCATGAAGGTTAAAAAATAATGTCTGTAATTCACCTGGCCCAGTGTCCAAAAAGTAGTAAGTACATAATAACTGATAATTCAAACAAAGACAAGCTCAGTCAAAATGCTTATAATACAGATATAAGGAATCCTTGGTAAAAACCTCCATATGGGGCTAAAATCACTGGCATTTCCACTGAACAGATTTTCATTCTCTCAAGAAATCAAACAAATGGATCATGGCTTCTCTCAAGCTGAGACTGCCTTAGGTTGCGACATTCTTTCCGTATCTACAGCAAATGTGTGATTTCTGCAAATCTCTTGCTTAAACTCCCTTTATTTAGAAATCCCACTTGCTTGCTCTTTGTGACAAGTTTAGGTTGGGGAGAAATATGTCCCTTCACATTTGTCTCTTATGTAATAATATAAAAGGAAGTTGTAATTGGATTTCACCACGGGTTCGTCATTTGTGTCCCTGGGAAAGTGGCTTTTTTTTTTTTTCCCCCACAAAAAGTCAAAATATTCCATCCATTTGCCAGAATTGATCCCGGGTATTCCTTATGGAGGTTTGCCAGGGGCTTCAGGTGTGGCCCCATCTGTTCCCTAATCCCTAGTGGGCACTGCCAGTTCTAGCTCAGGACTCTTCACAAAGGAAGAACCTCAGTTTCAGGGAGGCTGTCATCAGGGAGATAATATCTGGATATGCAGGTGGACAGGAGGCAGCAGTAAACTGGCATCTGTCCCCTAATCCCCAGTGGGCACTGCTAGTTCTGCCTCAGGACTCTTCACAATGGAAGAACCTCAGCTTTGGGGAGGCTGTCATCCGGGAGATAATATCTGGATATGCAGATGGACAGGAGGCAGCAGTAAACTACAGGGAATCTAGTCTACAGGTCTGGAATTCCTCAGGAGTCAGTCTGTACTCTACAAGGCAAAACAAGTGCTAGCCATTATGAGACAAACTCCAATGAGATAAAGGCTAGAGAAAGAAGCTTTCTCAGGAGAAAGGGTTCCCAGAGAAGGTGGAGCAGCAGGGGCTGCAGAAGATCCCTCTGCAGGGAGCACCTGCACATTGGCACCAAGCAAAGACATCTGAGTGCATGTTTCTGGGTATATGTGTGTGCATGCACGTGTACATTAGAATGAGAGTAACATCTGAATGTGTCTACATTGTGAATCCACTAATACTTAAATTATTATACTTTGTAGCTTGCCTTTATATTGATACACTCTTTTTAATTTTGGAAAAATTTCCTCATACATAACACACATTAACGACCCAGCAGTTTGATTTATCAAGAGAGAAATCAAGAAGCATATATTGAATGCTGACTTTGTCCAAGACACTGGGCAAATGGACCAGACATTGAAGATGGAGATAACAGCAGACCCAGTACTTGAATACTTTCATGTTGGCTTGGTTGAAATACTTGATTTAATTTTCAAAAAGACCACATCATTTTGACATAATTCAAGTTGTGTAATAGTTACAGGCTTACTTTACATATTATCTCTGCCATTGAAATGTCCAAAAAAATCAGGTTATTATTTTAGTAAGAGAAACAAAAAGTACTGCATACGCTTATGGAAAAACCCTAAACAATGGCCAAGTATTTGCCAATTATTATGGTTAATTGTTTGTATTAAGTAAGTAGCATCTCAATGATCTCACAGGTATCCAATAATTTTGCTGAGAAATTAATCTTTACCAGATAGATTCAATCTCCACTTACAAATGTATAGAAAGCCTTCTAAAAGCCTCCTTTTGGGGAGTTAAACATCGGGCACTCATGGACATACAGAATGGCAACAATAGACACTGGGAATTACTGTGGGGAGCAAAGGTTAAAAAACTGTTGGGTACTATGCTTACTGCCTGGGTGATGAGATGAGTTGTACCCCAAACTGCAGCATCATGAAATACACACACATAACAAACCTGCACATATACCTCCTGAATCTAAAATAAGAGTTGAAATTATTTTTTAATCCAGTAATGGTAAGTAAATAAAAATATTCCTTTTTATGAAAGTTATGTATTATTACATCAAATAAGAATTCAATTTTATTTTAGAAATCTAGAATACTTGTATATTTTAAAAACTTTTCCTTAGAATAAAATAAAACACAGAATCCAAATATACCAAATTGAAAAGGAGTTTTAGTGGCCATATATAAGGAAATAGAGGTCGCTGATGGAGAAATGAAGGCCCTGTTTCTCACAAGGCAGGAACTGTATCTTTACAATGATTTTAATGTATTTTATTTCAATAAATCCATTCTACTCAAAATACATATATGTCTATAGCACACACAGTTAGTGCATACCTTATTAATGAAATCAGTATAAACATCTTTGCAAAAAAACTTATTTACACCCAGAAATTTTATTTCCTATCATCAAATACAGAGCAACCTGATTTTGGAAATTTGAATCCAATAAAGAATTTCCAAGAATCCACAATCCATGTTCTGTACCCAATTATTAAAATTCAAGTGATAGATAACTATATAATCTTAAGAGAAAAGCAGATTATAAAATATTATATTGAATCAATTATGTTAAAAAATGTATATAAAATACTCATATATACATACATCTTCTTTATATTTTCTGCATCTTCTAAATTTCCTGCAATAAATACATAGAGGGCTATATTTTTTTAAAAAAAGGGCTATATAAATAGAACTATTTTGCAATGAGACATGTAGAGACTTGGGCCATCATCTCAAAGAAAACATGTAAAAGAAAAATCCTTATTCCTTCTTATCCAATCAAAATGCTCACAATTTAAATTCCTAAGGGAATTCCACCACCCTGGAATTGTACTACTTGGTTTCCAGGTATCTACAACTCTCTCTGAAAGCAGGCTTCTTTCAGTTAATGCATTTCCTACAAGAACGTTAGTTTTCATGTTCAATATACAAGCCATATCAACTTCAAAGGTAAATAATACATCAAACAAGAAAGTACAAGAACTTTATGTCTTAAAAATTTAAAATACTGGATACAATTCCTTGAAGTATGCTTTGCAAAGTTTTCACAGCAAAGTTTAAAATATAACATTTAATGTATTCTATATTATATAATTTAACCTTTTTCATCATAGCAGTCAACTGAAATGGTTCACTAGCCTCTTAAACTTGGGGTTCTAATCACTTCTTAATTTAAACTGTGTTTCCACTTTCTCCTTATTGATAACGGCAATAAAACCTAAAGTGTTCACACAATCCATTCAACCAGTCAACACATTTATTGAGCAACCATTACAGGCAATATCTGTTGAAGGAATAAACATAATAAGTGCTGAGTGTAGAGCAGTGAGCAATCAGACAAGGCAAAACTGCTTAAACAACGATAATAAACTCTACTATAAACTCTGCTACAAACAACTCTACTCAAAAATAGTACTTTTTGGATTTGAAGAATCAGAGGGAAAAGAAACGTGCAACGTCCTAATGCCAAGGTTTTAAAATCCTTGAAAATGGAAATTCTGGCCGCGTGCGGTGGCTCACGCCTGTAATCCCAGCACTTTAGGAGGCCGAGGCAGGCGGATCACGAGGTCAGGAGATCGAGACCATCCTGGCTAACAAGGTGAAACCCCGTCTCTACTAAAAATACAAAAAATGAGCCGGGCGTGGGGGCAGCCGCCTGTAGTCCAGCTACTCGGGAGGCTGAGGCAGGAGAATGGCGTGAACCCGGGAGGCGGAGCTTGCAGTGAGCCAAGATCGCGCCATTGCACTCCAGCCTGGGCGACAGAGCGAGACTCCATCTCAAACAACAACAACAAAAAAAATGGAAATTCTAGTATCAATCTGGAAAATGTATTTATTTTCCACCTTTTGCCAGTGCATTTCACAGCTGCTTCTGAAGCTGTATTCTACTAAAAGGTATGCTTGATCATGATCGGATTTTACATCGGATTGGTTTTTCCAAAGGAAACAAATGGTTTACACTGGATTCTCCAAAGGAAACAAACAGAAAAGATGAGAGAAGAATTTTAAAAAGCATAAGGTTTAGGAAGAAGTATTTAACGTATCCATTCAGCAATTGTTCATTATCTTCCTGCTGTGTACAAGACGCTAGGCAGTGCTGGGAATACAGGCAACAGACTAATTTGGAGAAGAAAAATTCCTTATGACAAGTAGACTCTACTCCACCCAGCTTTCTTTTTCATATAACAAATATTTAATGGAAATGATTATTCAATTACTTCTGTATCAATGAATTTTCATTATACATAAATCATTCACTTGTTGAGCTGGCCAAAAACCTGGGGGGAGGACCCAATTTTGAGTGGAGAAAGTAAACTTTTCAACTGTGACACCCATCTCACAGCCTATAAAAGGTTAGCTTCCTGGCTTGCTGGCACAACTTCCTCTCCAGTTGTGGCCATTCCCCAGGCTATGGATCTCTCCAACAACACCATGTCACTCTCAGTGCGCACCCCCGGACTGTCCCGGCGGCTCTCCTCCCAGAGTGTGATAGCAGGCAGACCCAGGGGCATGTCTGCTTCCAGTGTTGGAAGTGGCTATGGGGGAAGTGCCTTTGGCTTTGGACCCAGCTATGGGGGAGGCTTTTCTGCTGCTTCCATGTTTGGTTCTAGTTCTGGCTTTGGGGGTGGCTCTGGAAGTTCCATGGCAGGAGGACTGGGTGCTGGTTATGGGAGAGCCCTGGGTGGAAGTGGCTTTGGAGGACTGGGGATGGGATTTGGGGGCAGCCCAGGAGGTGGCTCTCTAGGTATTCTCTCAGGCAATGATGGAGGCCTTCTTTCTGGCTCAGAAAAGGAAACTATGCAAAATCTTAATGATAGATTAGCTTCCTACCTGGATAAGGTGCGAGCTCTAGAAGAGGCTAATACTGAGCTAGAAAACAAAATTCGAGAATGGTATGAAACACGAGGAACTGGGACTGGAGATGCTTCACAGAATGATTACAGCAAATATTATCCACTGATTGAAGACCTCAGGAATAAGGTAAGATGATTTCTTTTGGAGGGGCTTTGGGAATTTTTTTCCTTTTTACCATTGCAATGTTTTACAGTGATAATCACCTACAACTTTGATATTTTCCAATTTGGCTGTACTTGCAGCAATTTTCACATCCCAGGTTGTTTCACTCCATTTCATCATTTACCAAGAAATGATTTTATTTCCATTATCTTTCTGTAGGAAATCTGTATTTCTTTACTTCTCAATATTATTTTATACAGATATTGTCTTAGAAAAATGAAACTGTCTTAAACTCTAAAAACCAGCATTTAACATCACCATTTTTACCTTTGTGTCAAAAATATATTTGTATAATACTAGTTTTTTAGGGCTTCATCTCATGTGTGTACCTCTTTTTTGCCAGATCATTGCAGCCAACATTGGAAATGCCCAGCTCCTCTTGCAGATCGACAACGCGAGACTGGCTGCCGAGGACTTCAGGATGAAGTGAGTGGAAGAAACGGAAGATCACGGCCATGTCCCACCATGTCTTCTGCCCTACTGTCCTGCCTTCATTGATATAAAATCTTCTGAAGTTCACATGCTCCATATATTTAGTGTTTTGGTAAATTCACATAGGGTGTTCTAGAAAGTAATTAGAATCTAATGCAATTCACATTAAATGTCCTTAAATTATAAGTTGCCTAAACCCAGGGCTATGGATCACTATATTTGTAGTGTGCTATTGACTCATGATGTGACTGACACCGTAATCCTACCAAAGTCCTAAACCTCAATTTTCTTTTTTCTTTTTTTTTGAGACAGAGTCTCGCTCTGTCACCCAGGCTGGAGTGCAATGGTGTGATCTCAGCTCACTGCAACCTCTGCCTCCTGGGTTCAAATGATTCTCCTGCCTCGGCCTCCCAAGTAGCTGGGATTACAGGCACCTGCCACCGAGCCCAGCTAATTCTTGTATTTTTAGCAGAGATAGGGTTTCACTATCATGGCCAGGCTGGTTTCGAACTCGTGACCTTATGATCCACCCACCTCTAAACCTCAATTTTCAATGTATCAACCATTGTTTCCTGATGACACATACAATGGAAAGATTAACCATGTACTAATTTTTATATTCCTTCCTCCTTTTCCATGCTCAACTCTCCCAGATATAAGGAAGAAATACTAATTTCCTTTTTGCTTCACAAAATTTCCACACAGGAAGTTGCAATGGCCATGGTCCTGAACCTGTAAAATTTTGGTAACAGCCACTAAAGAAGTATCAGTGTTTTAAGTTAAATCATGAAGAACATTAAGCAAAAAGAGTAACTTATTTTCAACTGCTTTTAGAAATTCCACTTAGAGAGGGCTGCTGCTATTTATAGCCACGGCAGCCAGCAAAGGGAAAATTATTCCCTGGGATGCTGTGGTATTGGGATTCATAGCTGGTAGGAAAGTACTGCCTCATTATTTTTTCACTTGTCTTCTCTCCAACCAAACGGTAAACAATGGTGGGGAAAAAGGAAAGGAAAAACACAAAAGCAAAATCTGCATCATACATTGCAATGCTGCCATTATGAAGTAGGTGCACAGATGTAAGCAATAACGAGCCCTGAAGATCAGTGGCCTTGTTCAAATGGTTGTGTTGATTCCCTCAACTGCTTTGCACTTGGTTTTCAGGTATGAGAATGAACTGGCCCTACGCCAGGGCGTCGAGGCTGACATCAATGGCCTGCGCCGGGTGCTGGACGAGCTGACCCTGACCAGGACCGACCTGGAGATGCAGATCGAGAGCCTGAATGAGGAGCTGGCCTACATGAAGAAGAACCACGAGGAAGTGAGTCAGACAGGGCAGCCTCACTCAGCTACTTTTTTTTTTCTCCCAGACCCAAAAATAACAATTTCAAATTTAGAAATCTGGAGTTGGAACAAGTATGGAGAATACATTGTCTCCCTGTTAAAATGGCCATTTGTTTTGGATTTCTGTGTGATGTGTGTGTGGTGTATGTGATGTGCATGTGGTGTGCGTGATGTGTGTGTGATGGTGGTGGTGATGGTGGATCCTGTTAAGGCTTAACAAATTAGAGGTACTTTCTGATTTTGTCATTTCCATTATAAAGCAATGACAATAGGAATGCTAACTGTCCTAATTCAGTGATTTTAAAAAAAAAAAAAACTGAGTATTTTAAAAGGAACAAAAGTCTACCAATAATATATAATATTATATGTTTTACAGAAACTGGTTATACTTAGCATAACACAGAGAAAACTCTGATGTGTCACAGTGCATATTGGAGGCTAGGCAAGGAAGGGACGCTGGCAATAGGAAGTTTCTACTAGATTTTCAATGATTGTGGCACAAACAGCGTGCAAGCCCAGGTACTGCCTGCAGCCCTCTGTTTGGCAGCTGTAGGTGAAAACCCCAGTGAGTGTACACCAGGCCTCCTTTCATGTAAAGGCCACGGCCCCTCAAGAAGCAGAGCCAACTTACCCATTAGGAACAGCAGGCACTGCTCCCGGGGTCTGAGGTAATTTCAGGGACCCATTAATATGTCTTAAGTTCCTGTAAAATCAGAAGAAAAATAAGAATTTTTAGGTTAAAAAAGTTTTAAAATATTACATTAATATTTATCTTTATACCAACAGTCATAAAATAGAATTTTTAAGTGCGTGTGTGTGTGTGTGTGTGTGTGTGTGTGTGTAGGAAGGGGCCCAGGAGGATAAAAGTATCCAGGGCCCACGAAAGTCACAATGGACCCCTGTGCCCCTCTCTCTCATGTGCTGTCCCCAGGAGCTCCAAAGCTTCCGGGTGGGCGGCCCAGGCGAGGTCAGCGTAGAAATGGACGCTGCCCCCGGAGTGGACCTCACCAGGCTCCTCAACGATATGCGGGCGCAGTATGAAACCATCGCTGAGCAGAATCGGAAGGACGCTGAAGCCTGGTTCATTGAAAAGGTAACACAAACAACAAAGGCTTTGATACATTCGCAGAAAGGCCTGCGAGCGAGCTCAGCGCTCGAGTCCCCTGGCTGTCTTTGCTGTTGCAGAGCGGGGAGCTCCGGAAGGAGATTAGCACCAACACCGAGCAGCTTCAGTCCAGCAAGAGCGAGGTCACCGACCTGCGTCGCGCCGTTCAGAACCTGGAGATCGAGCTGCAGTCCCAGCTCGCCATGGTAGGCTCGTACGCAAACAGACGCAGCATCCTTTGGACTTCCAAAGAAAATGCTGCATCCAAATTACATTAGCCGTTAACTGCCCTCCTCTTTTCTGTCCCCTCCATCGTTATTTCTATACCATTTCCCTCCCGCGTGCAGAAGAAATCTCTGGAAGACTCGTTGGCCGAAGCCGAGGGCGATTACTGCGCGCAGCTGTCCCAGGTGCAGCAGCTCATCAGCAACCTGGAGGCACAGCTGCTCCAGGTGCGCGCGGACGCAGAGCGCCAGAACGTGGACCACCAGCGGCTGCTGAATGTCAAGGCCCGCCTGGAGCTGGAGATTGAGACCTACCGCCGCCTGCTGGACGGGGAGGCCCAAGGGTGAGTAGACAACGAAGGCTGCAAACAAGCTTTAGGGGCTGACCAAGAGTGGACAGCAGAAATAGAAGGAATGGGGTTTTAGTTGACAGAAAAGCAAACAAACAAAGTCTAGTAAAGATATGCCTGGGATTTACTAAATGCTCTACACTTTGCAAAGTGTTTTCACCCATTATCTTGGTAATTCATAAAATGCTGCAATGAATAAAGGCACTACTGTCAGAAACAGTTTGTAAATCAGTATTCCCTATACTACAAAAGTCACTCAATTTCTGATATCAAAGACCTGATGATAAGAAGGACACCTAGTAGCCTCCTGAACCACCTACTCTAACAAGCTTTCCAAAAGTGATCAGAGGCTGCACTAGTTGGAAGAACTCAGGCCTACAAATTGGGAAATCGAATTTCTGAGACCAGCTCTTCCATTAAAAGCCAGGTTGCTTCACTTTTTGAGGTCATCTCCTTTGTTTTCTTACAGTGATGGTTTGGAGGAAAGTTTATTTGTGACAGACTCCAAATCACAAGCACAGTCAACTGATTCCTCTAAAGGTATGCAGAAACCCTAGAATCACTTAGAATAAGTCAGAATCACATTTATTAATGCAAAACCTGTAAGATCTCATTGAATATTGCATTATTATTAATTTTAATTTAAAGCATATTTATATTCTGAGCCAAGGAAAAACATTTATGCATTCCTGTACAAAATGAGTAGTCTGTACTATATTAAAACTTTTGGGGGCACGGTGACTCATGCCTGTAATCTCATAGCTTTGGGAAACTAAGGTGGGAGGATCACTTGAGGCCAGGAGTTCGTGACCCACCTGGGCAACAGTGAGACCCCATCTCTACAAAAAACTTAAGAAAAAAATAGCTGGGCATGGTGGTGTATGACTGTGATCTCGGCTACTCTGGAGGCTGAGGCAGGAGGACCCCTTGAGCTCAGGAGTTAGAGGTTATAGTGAGCTATGATCATGCCACTGCATTCCAACCTGGGCAACAGAGCCAGACCCTGTCTCTAAGAAAATTAAAATAAAAATTAAAAAATTGGCAATCCCAGGAAGAAAAAAAACCTACTCTGCTACAAGGTATTATGATCACCATAACCAACTTTGAAATGTTTTCCTAAAAAAATGTTTTCATATGTGTACAAGGCAACACTGAATACATTTCATTTTCATTGGATAAAACACATTTTTAAGAAGTAAAATTTACTTTTGAAAGTTTAATTATATGGATTGTATCAACCAATGCTTAATTTAGAAACCTGCATTAAACAACTAATGCTAGATTAATATTTGAAACACTAACTTTTGCCCCCTTATTCCATTTTTATCTTTAGACCCGACCAAAACCCGAAAAATCAAGACAGTTGTGCAGGAGATGGTGAATGGTGAGGTGGTCTCATCTCAAGTTCAGGAAATTGAAGAACTAATGTAAAATTTCACAAGATCTACCCCACGATTGGTTCCTTAGGAACAAGAAATTTACAAACAGAAATCATTCCTTTCAGAGTAACATGGTGTATTAGTTCAATCTCTATTTTTGTCTGTTCCATTTTCTTTGGATTCCCTATTCACACTGAATCCTTTTTGCCCTTCTGAAACAATATGCAATCACAAGTCATGTTGGTCACGTCGGTCTTTAAAACAAATCAAAATTACCTTGTATCTTTCTGGACCTGGAGTAGTCTTTTAATGAACTTTCTTCTGGTAATCTGGAATATTTTTTAATCATAGAGCTTTAATCAAGTAGTATTGTTTTAATAGAATTAATTGTAATAAAAGATGAATGGTAATAATGTGAAATGTATGCCTTCTTGATTCCAACAATAATGTTAAGAGCATAGAGAGAAGTTTTTGAAATACTAATAATAAAATAGAGGCTGGGAGTAATGACTCACACCTATAATCCCAGCATTTTGGGAGACTGAGAGGCAGGATGATTGCTTGAGGCCAGGAGTTCAAGACCAGCCTGGACAACATAGAGAGACCCCTATCTCTACAAAACATTAATAATAATAATAATGATAATGTAGATAAAAACTGGGATGAAGATGTCAAGGTTTGAGGATTAAGTTAAAAGAAGATTCTTTTAGAAGTGCTGGCCTTTTTATGTAAACCTATCAAGGTTTAGCAAAATTATACTGTCTACTACAGCAGTTGAGAATTGTCCTGTTCATTTTCTAGCACCATCTTTCATGCAGTCAAGAAACGCTGAGCCCTTACAGTGTGCCAGACTGGAGACTCAGTGATGAATATGACATGGTCTTTGCCTTGAGGAGCTCATGGTTGAGGGCAGAGATAAACATCTACCAGGAATGGTGATACAGTGAGATCTGTTGAATAGAAGTTCAAAGGGCTGGGCACCATGGCTCACGCCTGTAACCCCAGTACTTTGGGAGGCTGAGGCGGTGGATCACGCGCTCAAGAGATCAAGACCATCCTCACCAACATGGTGAAACGCCATCTCAACTAAAAATACAAAAATTAGCCAGGTGTAGTGGCAGGTGGCTGCAATCCCAGCTACTCAGGAGGCTGAGGCAGGAGAATCACTTGAACCCAGGAGGCGGAGGTTGCAGTGAGCCGAGATTGCACCACTGCACTCCAGCCTGGTGATAGAGTGAGACTCTGTCTCAAAACAAAAAGGAAAAGACCTTCAAAGGATGCATGGAAGAAGAAGTGAACAATTTTCCAGGAGGGGCAATGAAATGCTACATAAAGAAATCATCCAGGCAGACAAGGGAGAAAGGAAACAGGGCAAATACGTGTGAAAAGACAGAGGGTGTGAACAAACATTGTTCTGCTCTCCCTTCTCCTAGCTGGCAGCAGTGAGGCCCAGGGTGGGGTCTCCATTGGGACAGGTCAGACCCACAAGTCAATAACAGAAATCATGTTCTGACATTAGGGAAAAAGGCAGCCAAAGTCTCAGCCTGAGTAGATCGTGCTTCAACATGCGTTGCCAAATTCAAAACCCTAAAAGGAAAACGGGCAAAATTTAATGATTAAGAGCCTGGCCTCTAACATCATACTGGGTTCAATTTCTGGCTCTGCTACTTAATAGCAAGTAACTCAACCTCTGTGTTCCTCAGTTTCTTAAAGTGGAAATGACAGTGATGACTGCACCTGGTTCATGGCATGGGTTTTGTGAAGATGAAATGAGGTTGTGTACCTAAAGCACTAGGAACCTGGAAACTACTGGCACCTAGAAAGTACTCAATATTTGTGTCTTATTATTATTTACTATATAGAACCAAAGTGGGATGAAGAAACAAGGAGACATGGTGAATAAGGAGTGTGAAAGGAGCAGAAGGGAGAGGCAGGAGTTGTGCTAGACAAGAGGAATTCCAGAACTGAGTCCAAAAGCCAATGGCTAGTCAGCCAACTTAAGCTGATTTGCTTCAGTATGCAGTTTTTCCTTTTAATATTATTTATATGGCCAGATGCAATGGCTCACGTCTGTAATCCCAATACTTTGGGCGGCTGACATGGGCAGATTGCTTGGGCCCAGGAGTTCAAGACCAGCCTGAACAACATGGTCAAATTCTGTCTCTACAAAAAAAAAAAAAAAGAAAATTAATGGGGTGTGGGGGTGCACACCTGTAGTCCCGGCTACTTGGGGGGCTGAGGTGGGAGGATTACCTGAGCCTGGGGAGGTCAAGAATGCAGTGAGCTGTTATCATGCCACTGCACTCCAGCCTGGGCAACAGAGTAAGACTCTGTCTCAAAAAAAAGAAAAGAAAAAAATATTTTTTTAATGGTTTCAGATCCTCCACTCATCTCACTTTATTATACGCTCAGCTCTCTTTGTCTAGCCCTCACCTTCCAGCATACATCCTAGGGCAACCTTTACCTTTCAGACTCAAAAGGATTATCAAGGCCTCTGAACAAGGTCCATAGCCCCCAAGTAATAAATAAAGGATTCTACTTCCCTGGTGCTCAAAAGTGTCTGCAATAGTTACTGCTTTAAATAACATCTGTTTTCCTTACAACTACATAGGAATGCTGTGAGACCCAAAGGGGAAAGGATTTTGCACAAGTATAGATGCAGGGGTCATTTATTAGCTACTACCACAGTTTCTCAGCATTCCCTTCTCTTGGAAATTGTTTTCCACAAAGCTCCCAGAGCCATTACTCCATAAGCAGCTTTTTCTGAGACTTCTCTCTGTGACTGAATGTTGTCTCAATCCTCTTATCTTCTCTCTATACTCCCGCCCCAGGTAACCTCATCTAATCCCTCCACAGCCTCTCCTCCCTGCTCTAATTCCAAGGGTTTTGTTTGTTTGTTTGTTTTTTGTTTGTTTTTGAGGGAGCCTCACTGTGTTGCCCAGGCTGGATTGCAGTGGCGTGATCTTGTCTCACTGCAACCTCCACCTCCCAGGTTCAAACGATTCTTCTGCCTCAGCCTCCTGAGTAGCCGGGGCTACAGGCATGCACCACCACACCCACCTAATTTTTGTATTTTTGGTAGAGACGGGGTTTTGCCATGTTGGCCAGGATAGTCTCCATCTCTTGACCTCATGATCTGCCCGCCTCGGCCTCCCAAAGTGCTGGGATTACAGGCGTGAGCCACCGCACCTGGCCAATCCCATGGTTTTAAATAACATCTACACATTGGTGACTTGTGGCAGCCTCCAGGTTGGCGCCAGTGATCCCTGCCTCCTGGTCTTCATTCCCTTGTGTAGTTCCCTCCCACAGTGAATGAGGAGCAGATTTATTGAAGAAGTGACAGTATATGACCTCCAAAGATAGATCACAAAAGCCTTTCAGTTCTTCCTTGGTCTCCTGGACTATATACTCTCGGGGAAGTCAGCTACCGGCAAGGTTATATCATGGGGGAAAAAAACTATCTGAAAAAAAATTTGTGATTTCACAAAATTTCCCACTAAAGCTCCAATGGCTAGGATTTCACGGCACAGCCAGCAAGACCCAAATAATAGTTCTTTTCTGATACTATCTCAGCCAAAATGTCCTATAAGTCTTCAGTTGGCAAAGGAAGCATTACATTTCTTATTATGTAACTTCACTTTGCCCTGTTCTCACTGACAAGAAATGCAACTAGCACAGCATCTATCAGTCCCTTTGGGCGGCTAGAACAAAATACCTCAGACTGGGTGGCTTAAAAATGAGAGAAACTTATTTCTCACAGTTCTGGAGGCAGCTTCAGTGTCTGATAAGGGCCCACTTTCTGGATCATACACAGCTTCTCGATATATCCTCACATGGCAGAAGGAACAAAGCCATTCCCTGGGGCCTCATTGATAAGGACAATAATCCCCTTGGCCAGGGCTCCACCATCAGGACCTAATCCACTCGAAGACCCCGCCCCCTAATACTGGCACATTGGTGATTAGGTCTCAACATCCAAATATGGGGGGACCAAAACTTTGAGACCATAGCAGCATCCTTATCATGACAGTCTAGCCCTCATTCACTAGGCCACAAGCCCTCATTCAACACAGATGTGAGAGGTCCCTTTGGACTCGGCAAGCCATGAATTGCAGAAGTGGAAGGTCTGTCTTTAAAGAAAAGAACTGCTAAGAAAAAAACTGAACAAAGAATCCTATAGCAAAAGACAAGAGCATTGTTTATGATTATCCTAAAATCGAAAAATTTAGAAATTTACATTTTTACTTTGATATGCGTATGTTGTGTGTATAAGCTAATGGAAGGTCTGGAAAATACTGTATATATACTGAACTGTTATAATAGTTATCTCTTGGGGATTAGCAAGGGGTTTGAAGAATACCTTTATTAAAATGTTTAACAAACAGCATATATGACTCTGATAATTAGAAAAAAAAAATGTTATTCTCCCAAGCAAATGGCTTTGCAAATGGGTCACAGCAGGAAGGAACCACCTAGAAAAACAACCATAGGTTGCCAAAGCTTTATTTCTTAGGCTTTGTAAGAGTGCCATCTTCTGGAGTCTCAAGAAACGAACTTTAAACTAACCCTGGCTGGGCGCGGTGGCTCACACTTGTAATCCCAGCACTTTGGGAGGCCAAGGCACGTGGATCCCTTGAGGTCAGGAGTTTGAGAGCAGACTGGCTAACATGGCGAAATCCTATCTCTACTAAAAATACAAAAATTAGCCGGGAGTGGTGACCCATGCCTGGTGTCCCAGCTACTCGGGAGGCTGAGGCAGGAGAATAGCTGGAACCCAGGAGGCAGAGGTTGCAGTGAGCCGAGATCACACCACTGCACTCCAGCCTGGGCAACAGAGCAAGACTCCATCTCAAAAAATAAAATAAAATAAAATAAAAATACATAAGCTAACCATGTGTGTTCAAGCCACTTGAGATGTGTTGATACTAGAAGGTTTACCTTGTAAAACAAGAAAGAAGAAAAAAGCAAACCTTTTAAAATGATTGACTTAGTAAGTTAAAATTATCTTATTTAACTAATAATCAGTTTCCAAAAAGTTCACCAGTAAGGAGGCAGTTCTATAAGGCATAAAATAAAAAAGAAAGCAATTATTTAGAGTTAAGAAAACCAGCCAATCAATAACTACTCAGGCTTTAAAAATACACTCAAATATCAAATGAAAATGAAATTCTTATTCATATAGCTGAGTAAATGATTTTTTATGGGGTAGTAAATGTTTCTTAAATCTTGGAAATGAATCCAAGATTGTGCTGAGCTAAAGAAGCCAGACACAAAAGAATACATACTGTGTGATTCCATTTATATGAAACTTTCAGAAAGATAAAATGTCATCTATAGCGACAGAAATAAACTCAGTGGTCACCTGAGCTGAAAGGTGTGGAGGAGTGGGAATTAACTGGTTAACCTGCTAGAGGCACCTGAGAACCTTTGGGACTGATGGAAGCCTTCCGTATCTTGAATGTGGTGATGGGTCCATTTAGCAAGGCTCTTCAAACTGCACATTTAAAACGAATATATTTCATTGTAAGCAAATCTTAACTCAGTAAAGTCAATTTTAAACTAATAATTGAATATTCTTTCTTCAGATGATACTGTCCACAGGCGCAGAGAGGCCATGTAGGATGGTCAGAGGTGTACTACGGCAAGCTGGGTTTTAACCGCCGATCAGTAAATATTCAGGAGTTTTCCAAGCTCGCTATTAAACCACGGGAAGCTTGAAATTGGCCACGATGGCAGTATTTACACAATGGAACTTGGGTTTTTAAAATGTATTTCCCAGAAAACTGTTTTACAGCAGTACACCAGTGAACATAGAGGTTAAAAGCACAGTGCAGAGGTCTGAGTTTAGGTCCCAGCTCTGGCACTTTCTAATGGTTTTATTTACCCCTCTGTTCTTTAGTTCTCTGCTCCCTAAAATCAAGGCAAAAAAATACCCACTTCACACCCTAATTATGAGAATTCTGTGGCTCAATTCGCACTTGGCGTATAGTAAGCACTAAATATTACCTGCTATTATTATGCAAAGAAAAAAAAACAAAGTCTCTACAACTAAAGAAATTAACTGGTTTAGATATTTCCCCCAGATGTATTTATTCTTTTTCTTCCCTTCATGCACAATCCTAAACTATTCCAGTTTTGTAAAGAAAATGTGCACTTTTCTCAGCCAACATATGGGGAGGAGGGAAAAATATTTATCTTCCCTCTATCACAAGTTGTGAGCATCAAATAAGCCAATTTCTGTGAAGGAGCTTAACAAGCCATAAAGCACTTCGGAACTATAAGACAAGCTTTCTTTAGAGACGGAGTCACTCTCTGTCACCCAGGCTGTAGTGCAGTCATGCGATCATAGCTCACTGCAGCCTCAAACTTCTGGGCTCAAGAGATCCTCCCACCTCAGACTCCTGCCATTTTAGTCAAATGTGAGATGCCTGATGAGAGGTGCAAACCACAGGGCCTGTCTAAAATGCTAATATTAATGTAGCTGCTCAAATTGAAAGGGAGGATTCTACAACTAAATACGGGGTATATAAAATAAATTAAGAAAAACCGGAGCGGTGGCTCACTCCTGTAATCCCAGCACTTTGGGAGGCTGAGGTGGGTGAATCACGAGGTCAGGAGTTCAAGGCCAGCCTGGCCAAGATGGTGAAACCCCGTCTCTACTAAAAATACAAAAAGTAGCCAGGCGTGGTGGCAGGTGCCTTTCCCAGCTACTCAGGATGCTAAGGCAGAGAATTGTTTGAACCCGGGAGGCAGAGGTTGCAGTGAGCCGAGATCACGCCACTGCATTCCAGCCTGGCGACAGAGCAAGATTCTGTCTCGAAAAAAAAAAAAAGAAAGAAATACCGGGACTGGGCACGGTGGCTCACGCCTGTAATCCCAGCACTTGGAGGCTGAAGCGGGCAGATCACGAGATCAGAAGATCGAGACCATCCTGGCTAACACGGTGAAACCCTGTCTCTACTAAAAATACAAAAAATTATCTGGGCGTAGTGGCAGACACCTGTAGTCCCAGCTACTCGGGAGGCTGAGGCAGGAGAATGGCCTGAACCCAGGAGGCGGAGCTTGCAGTGAGCTGAGATTGTGCCACTGCACTCCAGCCTGGGCGGCAGAGTGAGACCCCGTCTCAAAACAAGCTTAGCATTCTTGGGAATTGTCATGCACAGTTTTAGGGTTTATTTCTTAAATTAGCATAATATAGCAGAATTATAAATAAATGCAACGCTTTACACACATGCAATAAATTGCAAAACTCAGAATAGATATTTTAACTTTATAGACTATAAAAACATGAGCATCAAGATTTTCAGGAAAAAAATTCTGCATACTACTCTTCTTTAGAATTAAATTCATTGTGAATTCTAGTTGCTAAAAGATGTCATTGTTGTTTCACTATGTACATATTCTTAATGAAATACAACTCTTCTTCAAAATGATGGGACAAATACGCAATTTAGAAGCAGACCTCTAAATAAACCACACTGATAAAACAGCCCACAGGCAGCAGCGGGCTCTAACAGAAGCCATTTCGATGGTATTTCAGGCTTTCTCAGTGAGTCATTATCTTACTCAGAACAAGTTACTCAACTTGAGATGACTCACTTTGTACAAAAAGACAACAATAATATCACATATAACCACATTAGCCTGGCATTTTGAAATCTTTAAAACACCGTAAACACAGGGCGCTATGACCTTGGTTGGTCAGAAGATGGTCATTTTAGTTACTGACTTGCACTTTTCGATCTCCTGAAGTTATATATACACTACTAAGTTTCTGCTAAGTTACTCATTTTGAAATATTTCATTTATTTGTAAGTAACATGGGATTTTAAAGAAATCGCGTAAGGCTGCAATTTCACATTTCAAATAAACAGAGCAACAAGTATAATTTTTTTGACAAGTTGAAGTGTCATTTTTACCTTTATTTTTTATTATTATACTTTACATTCTGAGATACATGTGCAGAACGTGCAGATTTGTAACGTAGGTATACACGTGCCATGGTGGTTTGCTGCACCCATCAACCTGCACCCATCATCTACATTAGGTATTTCTCCTAATGCTATCCCTCCCCCAGCCCCCCACCCCCTGACAGGCCCCAGTGTGTGATGCTCCCCTCCCTGTGTCCATGTGTTCTCATTGTTCAGCTTCCACTTATGAGAGAGAACGCGTGGTGTTTGGTTTTCTCCGCTGGCATATTTGTGTATACAAGTGGGACATCACATATGCATCTATTTGTGTATTCATTCTGTAGCTGTAATAGGTTCATTGCCTGGATGTTCACAGCAGGTCAGTACCCAGAGGCACCAGGTTGCAACAGAGACAGAGGTTTAATGGTAAGGCCGCCAAACAAGGAGAAAAGAGAAAAACTCAAATCCGTCTTCCCGAGGACTCTGGGGCTAGGGTTTTTAAGAGTTTTGGAGTGAGCCAAAGCATAGAGATTGTTGATTAATTGAAGAGTACAGGATGAAGTCACGGGACTGAGAGAGAAAGAAACTGTACTCTCATGCTCATTTGGTTTGTCTGTGGGAGTCTTTACATTGGTTGGCGTTAGCAGTTCCACAGCAATTCAGGATCCGTTTAAGCAATTCTTAAACAAAAGCCTCATGATTCTAACATTAGAATTTCGATCTACAGGAACAATGGGGATGCAAATGGTCAGTATCTAAGGTTATGTGATTTCTAGGAAGTGGGTCAAAGTGCAGCCTGATTACAGCTTCATTATAACTCCATTTCTATCCAGAATTCTTAATTCTGTGAGGATGGCTTCAATCCCTTCAACAAACTTTTATTTAGCACCAACTATATGTAAGTCTCTGCATAGTCTATTGAAAATAACCTCAGTTTTTATGAACTAAAGGCAAATACATAATAAAGTTTCATACCGTTTTTACATTGGATATTACATTTTACATTGGATAAAAAGTACCTCCCAAGGTGCTTTATGGTGTTTTCACTGGATACCCATTTTAAACAGCTTTATGTGCTGATTCTGGATGATAATTTTAACGTTAAACTTCCCTAGCCTATCTAATATACGACTGAGTAGGCTGATAAATAATAACAAAATGTTTATCATTTAAAAAAAATACAAGTATATATAATCAGCATCCAATACAGATAATCCTGGAACAAAAATTAGTACTGCAGAATTAGATCCAGGCTAATCAGAATCCGGCAGTGGTGTTATAGGAAAGCACAACAATGAAGTCCTTCTCAGTGTTATTACTCAGAGGCTGGGGGTAAGAAAAAGTCCTTCGGGTGATGTGAAGTTAGGAGAATTTTACTCAGTTCCCCTGTGTAACTCTGGAAGGTGTTTTTACAGCTTGCAGAGCTGAAGGAGATAGAACTGAACGCTGGCCAGTGGGAAGACAAGAACTGCTCAAGGGAAAGGAAGGTCTCAGTAGGGAGGAGAACCTGATGAAAGTTTTAGTCATCATTATCATGATTATCTGTCACCTCCAGAGTACACAGGGAACAGTTGCATGACAGAGGAGATAATTTCTGAGGAGCTAAAGGACAATATAATATTATAACACCAAAGACACAAAGCTGAAGTAGCAGGTTACACAATTATTTGTCAATTTGTCCAGAGGGAGACTTTTTAGCTGCATTTTCCAAAGCATCGGCACTCTGAAAACTTAATCATCTAAAACTACATTCCCAACATGTAGAATATGTATCATAAAACACTTGCCATACACATATATCCAAACATCTTATATCTTTATGATAATTTATCTCTGAACTAAAAATCTATTTAGGATCACTATGGATCATTTATGTTTCATTTTGTCAGAAAAAGATCATCAAATAAGAAAGCTTTATTTTGACTGACTTTTACCTTTCAGTCAAATTGAACTTTAACTAAACAATCCAAGAAAAATTATTCCTCTATCAATGTTGGTCTAAAAATCCTTCAGTTGTAGCTTTTTAACTAGGTCAAGCTCCAAGTCTCCTGAATCCCTAGATTTATTCATTCATTCAACAGATACGTATGCATATCCTGGACATACCTGGTATTTTGCCTCCTCATCCAAGCCACTATTCATGTCTCTCACCTAGCTGACCACACAACTTCCACCTGCACCCACCTCTCTTCCACTGTCTCCACCAGAGCTGGGGGGATCATTTTGAAAAAAGCTGATCCAGTCACTCCACTGCTTAAAACCCTTCAAAGGCTTCCTATCGCCCTTGGAATAAAGACCAAAACCCAGCAAGGTATGGCCTGGCCTGGCCCCCTCAACCCTCCTTCAAATTGTGTGCCTTCTCTCCCTCTATCTTCACCAAACCTACTGGCCTTGTTTACTTTATTTTTGTATATATCTAAGATGTACAGTATATGAAGTTTTGATATACATATACTGAGTGACAGCAATACTACAGTCAAGTAAACTCTAACGCCATGCTGCTTCCCACTCTGGCAGCTTCTCACAAACTTTCCCTCTTTAACCTAGAATGAGCCTCCTCCCCCATTTTGGCCTAGTTAACAATCCTAGTCACCAGTTAGGTCCTAACTCAAATGCCCCTCATTAACCAAGTCAGGTTCTCCTATTCTACCCTCTCATTCTATACTGTAGTTATGCTTCATAGCTCTTAGCACAATTTTTTGTATGAATATTGAAATAATGTCCGGCTCTACCACTGCATTCTCTCTAAGGGCAGGGGCCGTGTCTGTTTTGCCCTCCACTGTAGCCCTGGCATCTAGCACAGTGCATGAAACAGCACATATAGCCTACTGCATAGTAGACAATCAATACTTGTTGAATATATGTGCACAGAATTACATACAAATGTTAGAATATTCACTCAATAAAAGCTGGAATAATGTCTGTATTACTCTGCTGGGATCAAGCGATCTGTCCACCTCGGCCTCCCAAAGTTCTGGGATTACAGGCATAAGCCACTGTGCTGGGCCACCTGTATTACTCTCTAGGTACCATTAAAAGTACTCAATAAACATTGGTTGCACAAACATTGAATGGTGGCAATATATTTCTCCTATTATTCTCTTGAAATAGTCATTGAATTTTTATCCATTAATTTATTAACTCTAAATTTTCCAACACTTATCTCTGGAAAGACTGAACGAACAAACCCTACCTTATTAAGGCACAGCAGCTAAGGAGTGTCCATCACAAAGGAAGCAAAGAGGATGGTTTGCATAGATTCCATTTGAATCTATTTGTTTTGGTTACTCTATTTAAAATATGCTTGCGTCACATGAAATTGAAATCCACTTACTTCCTTCTCCTTAAGTCTGAATAAAGGAATTAGGCTCGCTGTGTGAGACTAAAAAAACCCGTCAAGAAGTTGTTTGCCTTTTACTGAGATATTCGTTGAATTCAATTAATATTTCCAGAAAACCCTCAAGATACCTGTCACTCTATGGGGACATAAAATGTTCTTATCTAATATGTACAATCTTTAACTTGACAATTTCACAAGGCATATTGATATAAATCATATTGCTCAATATCTGGTGACTCAGTAGAAAATGATCTTCAGTTTCAACAAACAGTCTTTTAATTCATGACGCTTTTTCTTAAGGAAATTAACCTGAGGACTTTTTCCCATACATCTAAAGAGTACTAGAAGTTGCTTTCAAAACATAGAGTAACTTGGTTTCTATGTAGTATTTATAAGAAAAAAAAAGTATCTGTAAAGGCAACCTTGGAATCCTCTAATTCGTCATTAAAGTGTGCTTTGTATGCAGACAATTGCCTAACTATAGATACAAAACTGAGTTCTCTTAAAACGATTGATGGAGCACTGGCTTTGCATGAAAATATTCAGTCTGAAAATGTAATACTCCTGCCAATCTAGATCAAAATAGAACTTGTTCTCCCTTAATAACAAGGTGTTCTATCTAAAAAACACTGTTCTCTCTCTTTGGTGGTCTAGCAGTTAGGAACAAAAATGAAAAATAAATAAGTAAAATACACTTTTCTCTCAATCAAACTAATATTTACTGGTCACTATGGAAGCAAATGGGAGCAGACTAGTCAGGTATGCAAATAACCTTGCCTTGCCAGGTATAAAGTGACCTGCCATAGAAGTTTGGAAAAGGGAGGTAATATAAAGGGCTAGGATATGAGGACCACTCTTCACAGCAGAAAGGCATCTGAGCAGAGCCTTGAGGAGTACATAGAATTTCAATATATGGTATTAAGTGGGAGTGGATTGGCAAGAATAGGACCAAAGAGCGTGTCCCTCTGAGGTGCTTTCCCATAAGACTAAGCAATCAACACATCAGCTAAGAACCTTAACTTCCTTGACCCGGGTAGTCTGCACTTCCTTTTTAGAAGATGAATTTTTGTATCTTATTCCTCCTCAAAGGCTGGGCCAGGTATTACTGGCCATCCAGAAATAAGTCCCCAGTACTTAATGCAGTATCTGGCAGAAAATGTGGCCATGCCAAATATATGTAGGTTGAAATGATGTTTAGAAATATCACATTAGGTTCGTACATTCATATCACATGATTGAAAAATTCAGGTAAACGGATTAGCTAAAATCCAAGGAAAATTATTAATTAAGGCTTTCATTTGGCACAATTTAAAGTAAAAGCCTATGTTGATTGAATTTTTCATTTGGATCCAATTATGCTGTCACATTAGGTAGAGCTGGAGTATATGAGTCACCCAAAATTCTATGAATCAAATCTGGAAATAATAATATAACAATGTGTTTTAATCATTCTAATACAGCAAATGAGACACAGAAAAACAAACCCAACAACACTGAAAAGTACCCGTTGATCAATCTTTATTGGGAACAATGTCCTATTCAGCAGTGGGACAACAGCAACACCTAAGAGTTGAACAACCCAGAAGAAAAAATATGAACCGTCAGGGAAAGTCTGCTTAGAGGGAAATAAAAATCCAAGGTGTATTGCTAGATTTTGTAATAACTAGATGTGGCAATACAGAAATGTGATTTTAACTGGAGAAGGAAGATAATTATAGCTTGCAAGCCAACTAGTTAATGTAAGTGACAAACTTTGGCCCCACACCCAAGAAAAGAGGGTGAACTCAAAATGGGAGTTTATCAAGTTTCCATTACAAATGTGTTCAAGACATCTGAGCCACCCTGAAACCAAACCCTGAAACCAAGGAGTTGGGGGGGGTTATATGTTACTAAAAATTAATTATTTAATTTAAACAGTTTCTATAAATTTAAATATGAAAACAATAAATTCTGTGTTATATTTTTGGAAGTAGCATTATGCTGATGATGAAGTACGATGGGATAAAACACAGTTAGCAGGCATTCCTTAAAAAATATTCCCTAAGCTAATACTAGAAACAGAAAAAGAGGGGTCAGATTAATCCTATGGATATAGAAATGATCCAACTAAAGGCAACCTACATGATAATGGAAGTGAAAACCACGTCATCTAAGGAACAGTTGAATGAACTGGTGATCCATAACCTGGAAAATTTAAAAGACTTGGAAAGACAGAGTAATCTTGTCAAATACCCAAAAGATTCTCCATCAGCAAAGCTATATTCTGTGTGGCAGATTTCAGTTAAATAGAAAGATAAACTTTCTAATAATTAGAGCACTTCAAAGGAAGGTGGAGTGCTTCGTGAGACAATGAGTTTCTCATCACTAGAAATATTTTAGTAGAGACTGGAGATACCTGATAAGGGGTTCTGTTTAGTGTTGAACATTTAACAAGAGAAGCAGAAAGGACAGACGTCTATGAGTACCCACCGTGTAGAACACTTTGTAGAAGAACACTTTGTGTTATCTAAATTGGTAGTCTCAGATTTATGAATTGGATATTATTTCTCACATGAAGATTAAAAGAGATTAAGCAATTTACCATACACCCTGTAATAGGCAACGCTGGAAGGTGAAGCCTGGTAATGACCTCTACTGTCCTTTGC
This sequence comes from Theropithecus gelada, assembly GCF_003255815.1. NCBI lineage: Eukaryota > Metazoa > Chordata > Mammalia > Primates > Cercopithecidae > Theropithecus > Theropithecus gelada. The sequence continues at coordinate 28,911,536 of NC_037684.1, read as the reverse complement.
AAATTCTGTTCTGGTTAAAGCCATAACAGTGAATGCATGAGTGGTCTAGATAATTCTATCCTGATAATTTGTCTATTTATCCAGTCTGGTATTATTTCTGTCAGAATATCCAGAGACTTTTGGCCAAAGAGCATATTTAGCTTCCCCCATGACATTAAACTCAAAAGATAAATCATCCTTTAGGTTCTTTCCAACTGAATTCTGTAATTTGGATGACCAGAATTTAGGTTCTTTCCAACTGAATTCTGTAATTTGGATGACCAGAATTCCTAGCAACTCATTTACACTAGAAAGGGCAGAGTTTCGGGGCCAGGCACGGTGGCTCACACCTGTAATTCCAGCACTTTGGGAGGCTGAGGCAGGCAGATAATGAGGTCAAGAGATTGAGACCAGCCTGGCCAACATGGTGAAACCCCGTCTCTACTAAAAATACAAAAATTAGCTGGGCATTGTGGCAGATGCCTGTAATCCCAGCTACTCGGGAGGCTGAGGCAGGAGAAACACTTGAACCCGGGAGGCGGAGGTTGCAGTGAGCCGAGAGATCACACCATTGCCCTCCAGCCTGGGCAACAGAGCAAGACTCTGTCAAGAAGGAGAGGAGAGGAGAGGGGAGGGGAGGAGAGGGGAGGGGAGGGGAGGGGAGGGGAGGAGGAAGGAAGGCACAGTTTTGTCATATGGGTCAATTCAGGCAATTGGTTGTGGGCTTCGCGGATTAATTTTATTAAGAATAATTCTCCAGCCAGTCTAGGTTCAGCAGGAAGATGTGTTATCAATTAGTAACGTCTGACATGAGTACAGGAGAGTGGCAGCAAGAATGACTTGTGTTTGTTCTCTCTAAGCTCCACATTTCCTAAAACTATTTTTCTATTTGTAATCATCAGCTCTTGAGCGAATACAGTGAGTAAATTATTTTACCAACTAACTGTCAAAAGTAATACTTACTGACATTTTTCCTAAACACCACTCATGGAGGGTACAGGAATATACCATGAAGCAAATGAAAAGCTGCCCACAAGACTAGACAGATTATCAAAAGGGGTTTTTTTTAAAATCTAAATTTGATATAACTTTGAATTACTTCAAAAAACTTACCACAGTCCAGAATCTGTTCCTCATAGCCCTGCAGGTCCAGAAACTAGACTTCGCCATGCCCAGAGGTAACCTGACACTTGATGACAGACTTACGGCGACTGTATTCACACAATGCTGATGCGTACATTAGAATGCCAGTTTGCTGGCAATGAAGCACGTATCTTTCCAGCTGTCCAAGGCCATTTTCCTGAGCACTCACTTCCCTGCACATTCGCCACAATGACGCTTCTAAAATGTAGAATTTTTTCAGTCATTTTGAATGATACCACCTGCCTATTCTTTATGATAAGTTCCCGATTATACAGTTTAATGGCTCATCCAACAGATGGTTTCCTATATTACTGATGTGAGCTCTTGCACTGTGTCTTGGACCACTCTTATTTCTGATTTCTGCCTCCTTCCAGGTACCTAGCTGTGCTATCTGGCTTATTGGCAACCTGAGTGTTCTCTTTTCTCTCTCCTTTCTTTTTTTTTTCTTTTTCTTTCTTTTTTTTTTTTTTTTTTTTTTTTTTTTTTTTTTTTTTTTTTTTTTTTCCTGAGATGGAGTTTTGTTCTTATCACCCAGGCTGGAGTGCAATGGCACGATCTTGGCTCACTGCAACCTCCACCTCCCGGGTCCAAGCGATTCTCCTGCCTCAGCCTCCCAAGTAGCTGGGATTACAGGCATGTGCCACCACACCTGGCTAATTTTGTATTTTTACGAGAGACAGGGTTTCTCCATGTTGGCCAAGCTGGTCTTGAACTCCCGACCCCAAGTGATCCGCCCACCTAGGCCTCCCAAAGTGCTGGGATTACAGGCATGAGCCACCGTGCCTGGCCCTCTTTTTCTTTATTTCCCAGAAGAAACATTTCTGAAATACCTCTAAAGAGCTGCAAAATTCTACTTGCTTCTGTTTCCCAGTATGTTCTGCACCCAACCATCTTGTCTTCACTCCACCCTTGCTTAGTTCCACACCATTCTTTTTTCTTTTATACTCACTGTGTGTGCTACAGCAGTGCAAGACTGCCTCAGCCTCCTGTGTCGTGTGTGTTTATGTCTCCTTTATACGTGCTGGTCCCTCAGCCTAGATTTTTTTTTTTTTTTCCCATACAATGAATTCTAAGTCATTCTTTAAGATATCATTCAAAAGACATCTCATTAAGTCCTCCAGAAACCTGTTTCTCTTTCCTAGTGCTTCATATACTTTAGATAAATCTGTATTTTCAGCCGGGCGTGGTGTCTCAAGCCTGTAATCCCAGCACTTTGGGAGGCCGAGACGGGCGGATCACGAGGTCAGGAGATCGAGACCAGCCTGGCTAACACGGTGAAACCCCATCTCTACCAAAAAAAATACAAAAAACTAGCCGGGCAAGGTGGCGGGCGCCTGTAGTCCCAGCTACTCGGGAGGCTGAGGCAGGAGAATGGCGTAGATCCAGGAGGCGGAGCTTGCAGTGAGCTGAGATCCGGCCACTGCACTCCGGCCTGGGCGACAGAGAGAGACTCCGACTCAAAAAAAAAAAAAAAGATAAATCTGTATTTTCAAACTCTTCATCCTATTTTGTAATTATTTGTGCCTTGTCTCCTACCCTTTGACCCAAAAGATACGACTTCCTTGAAGGTAAAGACCACATCTTACTTATCCTTGCATCCTTAGAACCCCAGTAAAATATATGGCATATAATATACATTCAGTGAACTGTATAAAAAGCGGGACAATTGCAGCCAAGATACTGTCCCTTCCCTCTAGAAGGCGAGGAAAAGAGGACTAGAAACAACAAAGTGCCTTTCTTGCTACACTTAATTTTACAGTCAAGTTGTATTAATTGGAAGAATACAGAAAAATCTTTTCTTCAAAATTTTTACCACCACAGTGCCTGAAATTCCACTTAGATAAAAGGTGTTTTTTGTTTTTGCTTTGTTCTTGCGGGGGTGTGTGTGTGTGTGTGTGTGTGTGTGTTTGAGACAGATTCTTACTCTGTTGCCAGGTTGGAGTGCAATGGCGCGATCTCAACTCACTGCAACCTCCGCCTCCTGGGTTCAAGTGATTCTCCTGCCTCAGCCTCCTGAGTAGCTGGGACTACAGGCACCCGCCACCACGCTCGGCTAAGTTTTGTGTTTTTAGTAGAGATGGGGTTTCACCATGTTGGCCAGGATGGTCTCGATCTCTTGACCTCGTGATCCGCCCACCTTGGCCTCCCAAAGGTGTTTTTTTAAAAAACATGTAAATAGCTTCAGTGAATGCCTCTCCAACCCTACCCACCTTTGGCAGTCAGTCAGTCAGTCACACCTTAGACTGAATTAGACTCACCAGATGGTTATCCTCCTAATACTTATTCCCACGTGAGGCTGAGAAGTCTCAGTAGAGAAAGAGGAGAAAACAGACAAATGGAGCAAGTCAAAGGAGGACAAACTAAACTAGAATGTGGCTTTGGGGTACCAGGCAGCAACTTCAGAACATAGGATAGCTGGCACGGGGTGGCAGAGTGGTGCGGCAGAGCGGAAGAGGGCAGCAAAACAAAGATGCATCTGCAATGATGGAAACCTCAGCAGGTACTGGTTCCTCTACTTCTCCCCAGAGACGGGGGAAACACCCTCTCACCCTGAGCAAAAGCGGCCCCACCTTGGCACACAGGCCTGGCTCTTCAGGGAAAGAGTTCATCATCATGGTTACTTAACTCTGTTAACTCCTGTAACTTAACTACTCTTCCCACCCACTGCCCCCATAATCTTCCCTTTTATCTAATGAGGAGACAAGCAGGAGAGAAGTGAGCTGGTTTCTGGAGTTCCAATAGATAAGGCTGTCACAGATCATTAGATCTCCTCTTATTTTATCACCGGATCCCACCTGAGATATTCTCTTTCCTCCTACCTTACCTGCAGCAGTGAACAGGCAGCAGAGAACAGAGAGAAGGATTGGAAGAAAGCCCAGAAAGTTTCTGAACAGCTAACAATATGCATCCAGGAGTGTCTTCTGCTCTGTGAAGCCTGCACCAATACATTTTAAAGAAATTGAAGCAAAAGGCTGACCATGAGAATGTACAACCATCATTTCTGATTCAGTATCTGCACTTCTAAACCACTCTTTCTCCTGGCTTTCCTATTCTGCCACTTTCTAGGTCTTGACCACCTCAATATCCAATCAATAATCAAATAATAATTATTACTCTTTCAATTGGCTTATTTTTTCTGTGTCCATGATGAGATATCTAGACACTAACATTCTCCTAACCGGTTCCCTTGCTCCGTCTCTCCCAAACCAATTAGAATACTTCCAACAGGCTAATCTTCCCAAAGCAATGCTTTTCTTGAGTGACTGCCCCACTCAAAAGCAATCTGAAGCTCCAAATTGCTTATCAAGGGTTCTCAATTTTTTTTTTCTAAAGCAGCTCAAGGACACAAAATATTCCCAATAGTAACAATTTATTTGCAGTGGTGCTTGGCAGGGGAGGGAATGAATTCTGAATCTCTGGGTGGGAGTGTTACGTTGCATGTGATTTGCGAAACTTCCCCAAGACAAATGAGATAAGTAGAATAATAAAGGCACATACAGAGTATTATGGGTACAGAAAGAAGGTGATGATGTCCTTTTCCAGCCACTTTTTCTCTTCCTATGACAGAAATCTCCATATCCTTTCCTAGGAGGGATAAGGAAAGGAGGGAGCTTCAGGGGAAAATCTGTTCTGAGAGCATCAACATGTTTCTGACCTCCATTAGGCCAAAAGGCAACTGCCAGGCTGACTTGAGGGTCCACGTACTCTACTGGCCTCACTCTACCTCTGACACAGCCTGAACACCAACATAATCAGAAGGACTACATTAAACAGAAAGAATACCACTCCTTGGTTAAGATGTGGTCTTAGACAAGTCACGCCCACCATTTTAAAATTTCATTTACTCTTCTTTAGAATGAGGAAATCGGAGATTATCTCCACAATCCTTTCCAGCTCTAAAATGTGAAGATTCTATAGACCCTTTTTTGTTTTGTTTTGTTTTGTTTTTTTGAGACAGAATCTTGCTCTGTCGCCCAGGCTGAAGTTCAATGGCACAATCTTGGCTCACTGCAACCTCCACCTCCCGGGTTCAAGCAATTCTTTTGCCTCAGCCTCCCAAGTAGCTGGGTTTACAGGCGCCTGCCATCACGCCCAGCTAATTTTTTGTATTTTTAGTAGAGATGAGGTTTCGCCATGTTGGCCAAGCTGGTCTCGAACTCCTGACCTCAAGTGATACACCTGCCTCAGCCTCCCCAGGTGCTGGGATTACAGGCGTGAGCAACTGTGCCTGGCCTAGATCCACATTTTAAACCATTAAAGGTTTGGTATCAGCAAAAGATGCAATATATAGGGCATGAAATTAACATTACTTGATCCTGAAAGAAAAAAAAGATTATCAAGAGTTGTCTCAGAAATCAATTCTTTTCACCTAAACTATTAAAATACACATATATCTGTGTTAAATCATTTCCCTAAGGTCATGAACATGTTAGCATTTCAAAGTAATAAAAACCATATGAAGTAGAATGTAGCTGCTGTCTCCTCAGAAGAGGCCCCTGAAAGGCGGCGTGCAGTACTAGTGTGTGCAGTACGAGGAGATAGTAGCCCATCCCACCACTTAGACTTAGCCAATCGGGACAATGAAATTTGAACAAGAGACCAATGTGTGGAACATACACTGAAGATCATATCAATTGTTTGCCTTTTGCTGTGGTTTGTGTAAACTAGCCCTCCAAAGCACCCCAGCTTCTCCTTGTCCTCCAATTCCTATATTCCTACCTTCCATTGATTCTAGAAGCCAATGATATCCTTCTAGTAAATTCTCTCCTTGTTTAGTGCAACCAGTCTGTTTCTGACCAACATAATTAGTTAAGCTGTGAAGCCACCTGAGCCTTCCTGGAACAGCTTCTCAACTCCATCCTCCATTTGTCCCCACCCCATATACATACCTCTACCTTTCCACATTGGTAGGCACCTGCTCTGTACCTGGCACTACGCTAAGTCTCAAGAAAGAAATGTGAATAATGTGTGGTCTACCCTCAAGGATCTTACACTTTGATAAGCAAGTATTAACCCTTATTGCATGGTGTTGCAATTATTCCTTTTCCTATCAACCTCCTTGAGAGTAAAGACTCTATACAATTCCTATCACACAGTAGGGTCTACACAGGAAACAACTGGCACACTCAAATTAGGATAAGTCAAGGCAAATTTAAGAAAAGGACTATTTACAGGCTGGGCGTGGTGGCTCACGCTTGTAATCCCAGCACTTTGGGAGGCCGAGGTGGGTGGATCACAAGGTCAGGAGTTCCAGATCAGCCTTCCCAATAGGGTAAAACCCCAACTCTACTAAAACTACAACAATTAGCCTGGTGCGGTGGCGGGCGCCTGTAGTCCCAGCTACTCAGGAGGCTGAGGCAGGAGAATCGCTTAACTTGGGAGGCGGAGGTGACAGAGTGAGACTCTAACTCAAAAAAAAAAAAAGAAAAAGAAAAAAAAAAAGGGACTATTTACAAAGGTGTGGGTATGGCGTAGGGAAACCATCAGGGGTAGCTAGTGTCACCCCCATGCCTAAAGAACAAAGGAAGGTAATTTAGGAAGGGAAAGTCACAGAAAGGGCCATGTCAACAGGAGCTGTGGTGTTCAATGAAAGGATCCAACCAAGCTGTAGAGGTGGCCAAAGGAATAAATCCCCCAACTCATTCTCCTCCCGCCCTCCACTGGAGTCGCTACTGGGCAAACATAATGAAAGCCAGAGGGCAAGGTTATATTCATGGTGCAGAGAGCAGAATGGAGAAAGGTGGAGAGAGGATATGGAAGGGCAAACAGCTTTGTAGGGTCAGCACTCAATACATGTATGTAGAATTAGATTATTGCTACTACATGTATGCGGACAATTTCTAGTTTCTCTTTCCTCATTTTATTTTAGTTCTCAAGTAACTATATTAGTGTTCTTGTTGGCAGATTTTCCTGATACTTGCAAGTTTAATTCTCATCTTCCTCTCTGCTATAGAAACATATGCACCAACGCTAAAAGGAAAACTGTCCTGAATCTACCTTCCCAATAATTAGTGTCTCCTCTTGAAACCCTGATGAAAACTAAGACTCCTCTATCTTTATCTTTCCATGCTCTTCTCCCCTCATCCTCTGAGGGATTCCTTAATCATGTGTAACTGTCGTCCTCTCCATCCTGTACACCTAAATGTAACAAAATCATGGGCCCTTAGGGCCATAGGAGGCTGACCTGGAAAGACAGAACAATCTCCTTGCAGTGGGGACAGGGTGCAGTGGAAGAGATGGAGATCATGGCAAAGGGAGTGGGGTGGCACAGAGCTTCCACTTGCAGACATTTTGGATCCTTAGGATAGACTGGGAGATACGAAAGGAGTAAGTCACAGAAGGAAGTCCGAAGAAGAGGTAACTTCCTGAAATTCAGAAGGAACTCCAGGAACAGAACTCAGATGTGGGCACAGGAGACGGAAGATAATCTGTGTATACAGTAAGGAGGAAATGCATGCCTTCTCTTCAGTCTACTCCCCCACATGTATTCTAAAAAGACAAAATCACACTTTTGCTTAAGGCCGGTCTTTTAGGCGGGCAAAGTGCAATTTCAGCAGATTTCTGCCCAAAATAAATTCTCTCCTCCTCACCAAGAACTGAAATTGCTATCACAAGAAACAATCTTTCATTTCATAATTAAAGGAAAAGTTCAAAATTCAAATGCCTAGGTTCCTGAATGACATAGAGAAAATAATACTGTTTCTACTAGTGTAAATGAATAATATCATGTCTTTTCCCTACACAGAAAAAGTGAGTTAAAGCACAAAAAAGCCCATGGCCTCAGATGAAGTGCAGAGAGAGATTTCAACCTAGAGAAGATAAAGGAAAGTGGGTCTAGACACAAATGGCAAACTTTGCCAACTTCTTAATTTTGTGTAAAGGCAACTCTGTCCAGTTTAGGGTATGCATGGATATCCAGAATCAATGCGCAGACACTGAGCTTAGGAGGGATTTTGATTAAGACGCATGTATCACAACTGTATAAAACCAGGAAGTCCCATAACACTCCCTGGTACATACTGGGCATTCAATAAATATTTCTTGAATGAATGTGTGGTATAATTAGGATTATACTGCTGTGAGCTAGAGTGGGGACTAGGGAGAGAAGAGAAGGGAGAGAACAAGCATTCATTGAGAGCCTGGTATGTGCCAGATGCTATTAACTGTTTCTCATTAATCCTCCAAATTCTTCTGTAATTTGTACAGATGAAAAAACTGAAATTCAGAGAAGATAAGTAACTTTATCCAAGCTGAGAAACAGTAGACTAGAACTCAAAGACCTATTTAACTCTAGAGCAGCATGCACTACTCAACTTAGACTCCTCGGAAAGGGCCCTGTAGCAAGCCTGGAAGGTTTCATGGGAAAACAGACACAAACTGAGCAAGAGCATGAGAATGTTAAGACTATAGGGTCAGAAAGAAAGAATGTGTGTTAGAGGAATGCCTGCAGTGTTTTAAAAAATCATCACTCAACATTGTTCAAAAGATGAAGTCATGAAATGATGGTCTTCTCTGTTTTTTCCTGCTCACAGTTTTCCTGGATGCACCCAACACCCTGAGATAGCACTTGAGCGTGTATGGCTCATCGATCACTAAAATAAGAGGTGAAGACATTGTTAACCAAAAAAAAAAAAACCTATACTTTAAAAAAATTCATTAAAGATGATGTAACTTTACACAGATAATGATAGATGATAGACAGATGATAGATAGATAGATAGATAGATAGATAGATAGATAGATAGATAGATAGATAGATAGATAGATAGATAGATAGATAGGTGGATGGATATAGGCTCCATAATGGTCCCCATAATTCACCAACTTTGGGGCTACACTTTAACCTTAGATCTCTGCTACACTTCCACACAGTGGCTTGTTCCTCTGGGTTGTGGCAGCACGGCAGCACTGAAAGTGGTTGTGAGTCTGTTAAGTCTCAGGGGGAACCTGTGTTATTGTAGGGGGCTCAAGAGAGCACAGAGGGCCACGGTAGTGGGCCTTCTGGTGGCTTTTATGGTGTTGAGGGTAGGCTGGGTCCTGGCACAGGGTGGAGTAGCCTGAGTGCTGGACCAAATAGGGCCCTGTGATATTCTGGTGACTCTGATGGTGGTGGCCTTCTTTCAAGTAATGAGAGGAAAACAACACAGAATGTAAACAAATGCCAGGCCTACTACCTTGACAAGTTACATTGCCTGGAAAATGCCAGTGCTGACCTTGCAGTCAAAATAAAAAGAAGGCATGGGAATTTGGGGGAAAAAATTGATGGTCAACCTCGAGACTACAGCAAATATTACAACACTATCAAGTACCTTAAAACTCAGTTGTCTTAAATGTAGAAAATACAACCCTTTCTCCTGGCCAACATATACTGTATCTGATGCATCTAATGTCGAGAAAAATGTCTAATGTGCATAAAAATTAATATGAAATGGCTCAACATTCATTTGAAAAACATTCTTCTGTATTTCAGAAGCTCTAAAACAATGTATTTAGCTGAAAAGTTCTGTAATAGTCCCGGAAAAATTTAAATTTACTGTTTATCTAATTTATATTTATACAAATATAATTTTTTGAGACAGGGTCTTGCTCTGTTGCCCTGGCTGGAGCATAGTGGCACGATCATAGCAGCCTCACCCTCCCAGGCTTGAACAATCTTCCCATGTCAGCCTTCCAAGGAGGGACTACAGACATGTGCCACCATTCCCAGCTAAATTTCTTTTCTGTAGAGATGGGGTCTCACTATATTGTTTAAGCTGATCTCAAACTCCTGGACTCAAGTGATCCTCCAGCCTCAGCTTCTCAAAGTGCTGGGACTACAGGCATGAGCCGCCATGACTAGTACAAATATAATTATGATTGACAAACTTATAATTGTTGAAATCCGTGAAGCATATAATCTGGACCTAAAGGCACCCAACATATTTTGTTGAATTATATGTTTCCTTTTCCTCCCTTGAAGGTAACAAATGTTACTTTGGAAAATGCCAACATTCCGCATTAGATCCACAATGCTAGGCTCACTGTGGATGACTTCAAGCTTAAGTAAGTTCAGAAACCATGTAAAGAACTGATTTAAAAAAAAAAAAAACCAACTCCCCGATTCACCACTTTAAACAGTTACTACAAAACTTACAATATCATTATTTCATATTATTAAACATCTCAACATAAAACAATCTATGTTTAAATTACAATAGTGGTCATAGGCTAGCAATGCGAAAACTCCCAGGCTAGAGATTTGAAATCTCACATATGGTGTATGACTCTCCAATCCATAGGTCAGAGACTGGTTTTTATAGAACTGCAAGAGGTCCCCCCTACTGTACTTGAATTTTTTTTTTAACTGGGGAGACACAGTCCTTGTAAAACAAAGGTGCATTCCCCTGTACATGAAAAGGAGCTTGCTTCCTTTCCTAGTCAAAGAGCAGAGGGGAGATTTTCACTCTTTCATAGCTTTAATAATGTTATTCTTACCATATACTGAACACTGATGCTGTGCTAAGCACTTTTGTACATTAACTCAATTCTCATAATATTCCCATTTTAGCCGGGCGCGGTGGCTCATGCCTGTAATCCCAGCACTTTTTGGGAGGCTGAGGCAGGTGGGTCACTTGAGGTCAGGAGTTCGAGACCAGCCTGGCCAACATGGTAAAACACCGTCTCTACTAAAAATACAAAAATTAGCCAGGCATGGTGATGCACACTTGTAATCCCAGCTACTTGGGAGGCTGAGGCGGGAGGATCGCTTGAACCTGGGAAGCGGAGATTACGGTGAGCCAAGATCACGCCACTGTACTCCAGCCTGAGTAACACAGCGAGACTCGGTCTCAAAAAAAATAAATAAATAAATAAAAATAAAAATAAATTCCCATTTTAATGATGAGAAGACACAGGTTCAGAGAATTAATTTGCCCAAGGTGATAGCTGAACATGGCAGAGGTGCAATTTGAACCCATGTCTTCACACCCCAGTGCTGTGCTCTTTAAGCTCCACTATGTGGGACATCTTATTACCACTGGATGAGGAGACCTCCATCTAAGCTGTATTGATTCTTCTAATTGGGCTCTGTTCAGATACCAGAGTAAAGCTGTCCTTTATCAGTGTGTTGAGGCTGATAGCAACGGCCTGCAAAGTGTCTTGGATGAGTTGACTTTGAACAAGACTAACCTAGAGTTGCAAATGGAAAGCCAGATGGAGGAGCTGAATTACCTCAGAAACAATCATGAAGAGGAGGGAACTACACAAAATGAATTTAAAGTTTCAGTATGTCAATACCTGCCAAGATATGGTGGTGGCGGCTATCATTGTAAGAGACATTCTTTTCATAAAACACAGGTAAAGTAACATAGACTGTAAGGCAAAACTTACCTCTCACGATGACAGTGAAAATCAAATAAATTACTTGTATTAAAATATTTTGTAAAAATTAAAAAATTATTCCTTTATATTGATCCCAAATATGTTCATAATAGGGTTGCCAGATAAAAACACAGAACTCTCAGTTTAAATTGTAATTTCAGGTAAACAATGAATAATATAACAGATACGTCCCAAATATTGCCTGGAATATAGTTATACTAAAAAAAGTATTCAATGTTTATTTGAAATTCAAATTTAATTGGCATTCTGTATTTTATTTGCTAAATCTAGTAACACTATTTTGTTGTCTCCTAGAAATTTCTTTGAAACCTTAAAAAAGATTTCTAAACTCTACATTTTCAGTTTTAAATTTTTAATTTCTTTAAATAATCATATTCCAGATGCAAGATCAAGTAACCTGTGGCATTTTATTTTATTTTGGATCAGGAGATGAAGGGTGACAATGATAAGGTACCTTATGTTGAGGTAAACATAGAAAACAAACGGCCCCAGGTGTGGACCTGACTGTCCTGCTGAACCAGACAAGAGAGTAATATGAGGCTTTGCCACAACAAAGCCACAGAAAGGCTAAGGCCTGATTTAATGTAAGGTAAGCCTATCACCACCAAAACAAAACAAAACAATACCCAATATTAAGCAGAAGCCATGAAAACTAGTATAAGTATTTATATTTTTATTCCACTCTAACACCTCAGAGTAAAGAACTGATGGGCAGGCCTCGGCTTCTGCTGACAACTGCCAACCAGCATGAGATTGCTGAGCTGAGGTGGACTCTCCAGACACTGGAACTGGAACTCCAGGCCCAGTGGCCTCTGGTAAGAATGCTGCAACGTGAGATCCTTGAGATAGATTGACTTGTTGAAGATGAAGAGAAAACTGAGAGCCTCCGGTACAGTTGTTGAAGAGCAACCACCAGCCAACACCAACAAGACAAGGAAGAAGAAGTCCTTCTCTCAACCGATGTCCGGAAGCACGAAGAAGACTCCCAAGACGGCGAAGAAAGGAAAACAACTTGAGGAGAGCCAGGAAGAAAAATGCTCCACAAAAATACGTGGCTTTAAAAAGACTTGAGGAAGGGAGCAGGCCAACACCCTCTGACCACAGTGACCAGCTGAATGAGGAGCTCCAACAGAATGAGCTGCAGCCAGAGCAACAGAGTGAGGGACACAGCCGGAGCAACAGAGTTAGGGGACACAGCCGGAGCAACAGAGGGGGAGGATGCCACCATCTCAACTCTCTCCCTGAGCAGCGAGTAATTTCACGGCAAGCCCAGAGACCTAGGATCCATCTGAGAAGTCTGTAGAGGTCTGACCCAGAGAACTCAACAACAGGGTACGCCCCATGGTGATGAAAATAAAATGAATCTGTTGTAACAGGAAAAAACAAAAAAAGTTACAACGTGTTGCTTTGAAATTCAACAGTATATTCACACGTGACATGTCTGGTCACAGATGTCTCAAAACATTTTGTATCTCCACAGTACAATGTTTGCCCTGTAAAATTTAAAAGCAATTCTTTAATTTTAAACTATAGAAGAACAGTAAATTTGGATAAGAGAGAAAGACACAATACCAGGAGTAAATATACTTACATGGTTTCTTTAAAATTACAGATTAAGTTCTATGTGGTACTAGTTTACAGCATTCTGCACTATTCTTCTACATTGCAATTTTTGATGAGTCGTCTTTACTTTTATTTTCCATTCCTTTCCTCTTTTATTTTTTTTTAAATTTTATGGATATGGGGTACATGTGATATTTTGATATAAGCATACAATGTGTAATGATCAAATCAGGATAATGGGGATATTCATTACCTCAAACACTTATTTCTTTGTGTTAGGAACATTCTAATTTCACGCTACTTATTCAGAATATACAGTGAATTTCTGTTAACTATAGTCACTCTATTGTGCTACTGAACACTAGATCTTATTCCATCTAATTGTAATTTTGTACCCCATCAACCAACCCCTTTTTATCCCCTGCTCTCTCTCACCCACCTCCCTACTGTCCTCCTAGCCTCTCTGGTAACCATTATACTACTCTTTATCTCAATGAGATCAACTTTTTTAGCTCCCACATATGAGTGAGAACATGTGATACTTCTTTTTAATCTAGTTTGACAGAAACTGAAAGTAACCACTGTTACAATATGTTACCCCAATATAGCTTGTGGAGTCTTCATCCCTGAAGAGTTTTGAGACAGAAGGAAGTAAGCAGGGGAGGGAGGGAAGTAGGAAATTCTAACTAGACCAAATTTAGCATTTATATTCCAGATGCCAAGAAGAAAAAAAAAATGCAACATCTTATAGCTCTGCAAATATGCACTCATTTATATCTAAGCTTTAGACTAGAAAATTCTAACTAGCTCCACATTTCAATCAAAATTAACAATATGGAAAATATTTGGAGAGACAGCAAAAAGTTTAATAGTTTTTGAATGTATATAAGTTGGAAACTTTCAAAGCACAGAACCCCTCCATGTCACAGTTTACTACTAAATTAATTCAGATACACACCTTGCGTTCACCGTTGTATTCCTCAAGACTTAAAAAACCTGATGAAAAGTGGTTAATCTCCATAATGGGTGTTAGCGCCATCTGAAAAAGCCAGCATTATAAAAGCATTAATGTTTCAATTATGCATGGTGGCTAACTGCTGTGATTTGTTATTTTTAATGACTGGTCTGCCAAAGAGTTAGGAATCTGCATAAACCCATGCCAGACGGACCCTCAAGAAGTTAGGGCAGAGCAGGCCTACAAGTCTGATCTCTTCCAGGGCAGGACATCTTGCCTCATTAGTTATTTTTCTTTTCAAATTAGTCTATTTTTTCATCACAAAAGGAATGATAAGGAAGGCTTGTCTAGTCTGAAAAAGAAACTAAAATCCCTTATGTTCTTGTTAATTTTCCAAGTCACATGACCGAAAAATACAATTTTAGCTCATTTCAAAAGAGTTTTAGAAGTTACTCATTGTTTAAGCCAGCAACAGTGTGTTTAAAAAAAGAAAAAACAGTTAATCATTGTGTTTTTAAAAAGCTCTGAAGATAGGTCTGTGTTCAAATCCCACCAAAGTCCCTTTATTGAATAGTTTTGGGCATGCTAAATTTTAACTAATTTCTTTTCTTTTTCGAGGGGGTTTGTGGGGAAAAGGGTCTCGCTGTGTCACGCAGGCTGGAGTGCAGTGGTGCAATCACAGCTCACTACAACTTTGACCTTTCGGGCTCAGGCGATCCTTCCACCTCACCCTCTTGAGTAGCTGGACCCACAGGTACGTGCCATCACACCAGGCTTTGTGTGTGTGTATGTGCGTTTTGTAGAGACGGGGTTTCGCCATGTTGCCCAGGCTGGTCTCAAACTCCTGGACTCATGCAAATCCTCCTGCCTTGGCTTCCCCAAGTGACGGAACTACAGGCGTGAGCCACTGCGCCTGGCCAACTAATTTTAGTTAAAATAAAATTTCTGGCCAGGCATGGGGGCTCACATCTATAATCCCAGCACTTT
Source organism: Theropithecus gelada (assembly GCF_003255815.1). NCBI lineage: Eukaryota > Metazoa > Chordata > Mammalia > Primates > Cercopithecidae > Theropithecus > Theropithecus gelada. The sequence goes on along the minus strand of NC_037684.1, from coordinate 28,896,529 downwards.
GGGAGGCTGAGGCGGGTGGATCACCTCAGGTCAGGAGTTTGAGACCAGCCTGACCAACATGAAGAAACCTTGTCTCTACTAAAAATACAAAATTAGCAGGGCATGGTGGCGCATGCCTGTAATCTTAGCTACTCAGGAGGCTGAGGCAGGAGAATCCCTTGAACCTGGGTGGCTGAGGTTGTGGTGAGCCGAGATTGCGTCACTGCACTCCAGCCTGGGCAACAAGAACGAAACGCCGTCTCAAAAAAAATAAATAAAATAAAATAAAATTTCCCTCATAAAGTTGCCAATAGGATTTGATGAGACAAAAATGCAAGTAAAGTTTAGGACAGGCCTTGGAACATAAAAAAGTCTCAACAAGCTCTATCAACTCTATCTTAGGACTGACTTTGCAAATGCTATTTGCATATTTGTTTAATAAGTTTAACACAAGACATCAAAAGTTCTTTGGGCATTATCAATCGTCAGCCTTGTGAAAGAAGCCACAGAATGGTTACGGTACATTTTCTCTGTTACTATTGTGTGTTACATTTAAATAATTATTTAAATCTATTCCTCTACCATTCTTACAACTCCCTTACCAAAAAAAAAAAGTGATTCAAAGACAGAGGTCCATTTATTATGAAAGACTAGTAGTCTGAGTCCATAAGGTCAAGTACTTTTTAAAAACCTTTAAAATTAGGAAATTAATTTGACTCCCTAAGACTTTTTCCTTCAAATTTAAGCACATTACATATACTCACTTAAAACCACTAGAATGGGGGATTACTGCTTTCACTGTAAATGTTAACCTCTGTATGTACCATTTCTAATCCAAAACTTTCTCTGTTCAGACTAAGTAAAAATTATGATCTGTCCAGACTCTCTAAGTAAAAATTATGAAGTTATACCCAATTATAATGTTATTTTCTCTCATATCCAGCCATCCTTGAAATGACCAATTGGATAAGCAACCACAACTGGACCTAAAGGAATTTTCTTAGATTTATGAGGGGGAGAAAACAGCCACTGAATTTTGGACAATGTTCAGTTTCAATATTTTAAAATTGGAGTCTGTAGAGAATTGCTTGTTTGGTACTTTCGGCTTCACTATTTTTTATGAAAACTAAAAGGGATATTATGTTTCTATTGTATGTTCTATATTAATTAATTCTCCTCCTAACGCAGCTAACTCATAGTGAGCAATTGTCTTTTACAAAATGAAATTAATTTACCTGAAAAGAAATTTATGACATACTAATGAAATTTAAAAGCTAAGCTGTGTTATAGTTAATCCTTAAATTACAACATACTCTTAGGCTAGCTAGCCAGAAACCCAACTAGAATTGTCAATTCTCCTAATATAAAAAATTTCAAAATTTTTACCTTTGTATAGATCCATGGTAACTGTATTATTCAGGGGGAACAAGAGAGATTTCAATACAGGTAACAATGCATAATCACACCCAGATAAAAGGGGTACCTATCACCTCAAGCATTTATCATTTATTTGTGTTACAAACATTCCAATAATATTCTTTTAATTTAAAATGTACAATAAATTATTGTGACTATAATCACCCTATTGTGCTATCAAATACTAGATTATATTTGTTCTATCTAATTATATTTTTGTACCCATTAACCATCCCCACTTCCCAGCCTCCAGTAACCATTATTCTACTCTCTACCTCTATGAGTTCAATTGTTCTCATTTTTAGCTCCCACAAATGAGAAGTTTATCTTTCTATGCCTGGTTTATCTCACTTAACATACTGTCCTCCAGGTCCAGTCAGTTCTTGCAATAACAGGATCTCATTCTTTTTTATGGCTGAATAGTACTCCATTAAGTATATGTACCACATTTTCTTTATCAATCCGTCTGTTGATGGACACTTAGGTTGTTTCCAAATCTTGGCTATTGTGAGTAGTATTGCAAAAAAAAATGAGAGTACAGATGTCTCATTGATATACTGATTTCCATGATTTTGGGTATATATCTAGCAGTGGGACTGCTAGATCATACAGTTCTATTTTTAGCTTTTTGAGGAACCTCCATACTGTTCTCCATAGTGGCTGTACTAATTTACATTCTCAAGAAAAGTGTACTAGGGGGTTCCCTTTTCTCCATATCCTCACTAGCATTCATTATTGCCTTTCTTTTGGATAAAAGCCATTTTAAGTGGGATGAGATATACAACAAATTAGTGTGACTGTAATAATTTACATTATTACATTCAACTGCAATGAGAATTACATTCTCATTGCACAGTTTTGAGTCATTTCTCTGATGATCAATGATGTTGAGCCCCTTTCTATATACCTGTTTGCCATTGTATTTTTTTTTTTTTTTTTTTTGAGGTCACTCTGTTGCCCAGGCCAGAGTGCAATGGCATGAACATGGCTCACCTCCGTCTCCCAAGTAGCTGGGACTACAGACACATGCCACCATACCCAGCTAATTTATTTTTATTTTTTGTAGAGATGGGGTCTCCCTATGTTACCAAGGCTTGTCTTGAATTCCTAGGCTCAAGCAGTCCTCCCACCCTAGTCTCCCTAAGTGCTGGGATTAGAGGTGTGAGCCACCATGCCTAGCCTGTATGTCTTCTTTTGAGATCTGAATGTCTATTCAGTTCTTTTGCCCATTTTTTAATCAGATTATTAGATTTTTTTTTCCTATTGAGTTATTTGAGCTCCTTATGTATTCTGGTTATTAATCCTCTGTCAGATGGATAGTTTGCAAATATTTTCTCTCATTCTGTGGGTTGTCTCTTTACTTTGTTGACTGTTTCCTTTGCTGTGCAGAAGCTTTTTATTTGATGTGATGTATGAAAAAAAATTCAAATTTTAGAATAAAACTACAGATATATTTTAGCAGGTTACTAGTAACAAGATAATCTCAACAGATCCAAGACAAAAAAATAGTGACCTTTAATGAAGAGGAAAGAGTGAGGGCTAAAATGTTTTCTTAATATATTCAGTGTATTTCCATTCTAAGGAATACATCTTTATATACTTTAAGGTATTTTAAAATTCCTATGCAGAATCTTGGTTTTCTTATCATTCTTACACATTCTTACATCAAAAAGTATCATAATTTCCTTTAAAGCAAAATTAAATTAGTTGTCTTCAACCAGCCTTTATTTAAATTTTTAACTTGCACTATTGCCAAAACATACAGGCCAAGAGTTTCGAGAAAAAAAATAAAGGCAAAGAAAGTGGGGAAAGGCACTGAAGCAATACGAAAACATTCAGAGAACAATGAGTACTGGGTGCAGCAAGAGCAGAGGCACCCTCCCTTCTCTAAAGGAACTTAAACGTTGTATCGCATTGGGAACACTAAGAAAGAGGCCAGAATAGTATAACAAATTATAAAACACCAAGTTGTTCAACATAGGAAATGAGAAGAAAGAGACAGCCATGAACCAGAGACTAACGGTGAGAAGTCTCGTGAAGGAGATGGCATTTAAGTCAGAGTTTGGAGTTGAGGTAGAATAACTTGAATAAACAGCAAAGTTGAAGATGGGCATTCTACGCCAAGAGCAACAAACACAGGCCTTAAAATGAAACAAAGCATAGTATATTAGCCAAGAGTAAGAAAGGCCTGCTTAAAGGATTAAGTAATTAAAGGATTTTTAAAGGAGATGCTAACACACATTTTTTCACTGAATCATGGACTATAATCCATATTTTAATATTTAATATTACTATCCATATTTTATAGGGTAGTAAACTGAGACACAGAAAGCTGAGTGTCTTGCCCAGGGCCACATAATTACTTTATGAAGAAAATGCAGCACTCCTTCCACTCCCCACCCTGACTCACCGCAGGGAGCATGAGGTTGGACAGACAGAGTAGGGCAAGGTTATGGAGAAGACTTAATCCGTCCACAAGAGATCTGAGTATGTTGATGAAGTGATGACAATACTGTTTCGAGAACATCAATCTTGCCGCAGTGAACAGATCTTAATTGACAGTGCTGAGTCAAGAAAACCACTTCAGAAGCTGGTGAAGTAATCTTCGAGAGAAGTGGTGAAAGCCCAGATTAGGGCAGTTACAGTGGGGCTACACAGAAAGAAACGAGTACATCAGCCATGACAAAGAGAAGGTGACAAAATTAGTGCCTTGGTGGATGTAGGAGATAAAGAAATGAAGTTTAAAGTGAAAGGAAGTGTCACTCAAAGAAAAACAGATGGCACGGTTTGTCGCAAAAGTTATCAAACTGAACACCTTTTCCCCACCCTACTTTCCTCTCCAGCCATTTACTCCTCCCTCACAAGCCATTTTCCAACCTCTCACCCTATCCTTTCATTCATTCCTATTTTGAAGGCATCCTGTGCGTTGGACAGTGGGTTAACCTATGGGAAACAGAGATCACAAAACAGTAATAGCAACAAAAATATATTCATTAAGTGCTTATTCTATGCATGCAAATCATTGTTCTAAATGCTTTATATTTAATAACTCATTTGACTCCTGCTACAACTCCATAAAGTAAGAAAAATTATAATCTCTACTTTAGAGAGGACATTGAGATGAAACCTCACAATAAATGGTGAAGCCTGGATTGTAACCCCAGCAGTATGACGCCAGATCCCACCCACTCAGTCTGCTACACTACCCTCAACAGCCTTCAAGCAGTTTCCGTATTTTTGTGGCTTCCATCACAGTAGAGTCCCAGAAGTTTCAGAAAAATTGACATAGGAATGTCTGTAGATTTAGGATCTCTGAATTTTAGAAGTTTACTAATGAGAAGACATGAACTTTATCAATTGATATCTTAGTTGTCCGACAATTAGCTATCTGAGAAGAGGGTACCAAATCTATCAAATAATGATACAATTTTCCACTGTTTCGACTCTGTGGGTAGTAATCACAAAAGCATATTAAACAATTTGCACAGTCACAGAACAGTCAAAAAGAAAATGCCTGACTCTTAAACTCTGTGATAAACAACAGAAAACTCTAAATATTTAGATCAACCTTACCATCTTGAGATATAACCTGCATTACCAGATTTGTCCTTCTGCAACTACCTAAACTATGTATTATATCTCAATTATATGTATTATATCTCAATCAGAAAAGGAAACTTGCAAATAGAATTTTCAGCTAGAAACTTCAAAACAGGATTTTACTTGAAGCAAAATAAAGAAGAAATAAAAAGGATCCAAATCCTAACAGTGAGACAAGTCAAACTGATAACAAATTTGAATCCAAAACATGCTTTCAGAGCTCCAGCCAAATTAACCCCATGTGAATAGCACCTATACCCGTCATAACCACGACTCAATAAGTTCAGAAGCAATTAAAGAAATTGATAAACTGGACAACATGAAAACAAAATACCATAAGCAAAGTCATCAATTCCAATATTGGGTATGCACCATGAATTGCCCCACCACTATTCAATTAAAACTGTCCTCTGGAAGGATGCCAATGGTTCCAAACTGCTTTCCTCAATCCACCTTTTCACTGACCTCTCGGGTGACCACCTCACCCACGTTCTCTTCTCCCTTGGCTTCAATGATCCTCTTTCCCCCTTTGCCTGGTCCTAGATGTCCTTCTTTTCAGGATTATTCTCTAGCTCTACTTCTTCTTCCCAGCCCCTAAAGTGATTCCAGAAGTTCAGAATTAGACCTTCTGTACATTTCTCTCTAAACTCCTTCCCTTAGGGATCCTAACCAACCCCAAAGTCTGCTATTCTGAACACTCTCCCTAACTGCAGTCCCATAACTGCTTAAAGACATGTTTACATGAATACCCTGGTATTACCTCAAATTCACGTCTTAAACCAAAACTCATCTTCAATCCCAAACTTTACTTCACTATTCTTTCATCGTGCACTCACACCACACATACACACACACACACACACACAACAAAAAAAACCACATTCACCAGACTGTTAGAACCTCTCTCTGCAATTCCTCCGAACCCTGAACATTGCTCAAATGTAGCCCAGATTGCCCTATATTATAATCTCTGATTCATGGGTATGTTTGTTTGCCTCTCCAAGTAGACTGTAAACTCCTTGAAGGGCAGGAACTGTATCTTGGTCACCTATGCATTCCCCAAGCCATATTGCAGGTGCTCAATAAAACCTGCTGAAGGAATGAATAAATTAATATATATGGATGATCTACTCCAGCCAAACTGGTCACTCAGTGTCTTCACCTGCTTGGCATTTTCACAGTCCCGACTTCCCAGAACAGTCTTCTCTCTGCTGTTGCACACATGAAAAGTCCTACTCATCCTTACAAGATTCAGCTTAAATTTCAACTGCACCATGAAACTCTGTCAGGTGGCCCCATTCCAACATGACCCCTTGCTCATTGGTCTTAAGAGTGCCAGTCTGGTGTTATGAAAACTAGCACTTCTGTAACTGTATCTCTTGATTCAAAACCAGGCTGTGTGTCATCACACAGACACTGCTGATATATAAATAAACAAATACATAATCTGGCAAATTTCTAAAACGTTTTAAGGTTTAGATTTTTAGCTATTAGATGAGGTAATAATACCTATCTTAGAGGATCTAGGGGAGGATTAAAGAAAAGTAAACCATCTAGATCATAGCAGATGTTCAGGAAACGTTAACTCCTTCCCCCTACACATCCAAGCCCCACCATCATTTTCCATTTACATAGCATACAGTGCTGAAGCTGATGGTATATGTCATGTCTTCTCAATTAGACTATAACTATGGCGAGATCCTTAAGGATGGGAGCTGTATCTCATTCACTTTTCTTCTAAATACCTACCAATGTGCTTTACATAGAGACACAATAAAAATTGAGCACAATGAAAATACAGTTACAGTGGATTATAGCAATCAAGTGTAAATGGTGCCAAGACTAGAATCATAAATGTTCATCCAATTTAGCTGTAAAATTATTATGTGGCACCTCTTAATTTTACTCATGCCAACGGCTGATTTCAACAAATGACAGCGTGAATAAAGACAAATCAATGTCTACAGTATACAAGTTAATAAGTAATCTTTGGTAATAACAGTAAAGGTAGCTTAAATTAAATGTTACAGTATTAGAAGGCCCTCCATACCTGTATTTGTTCTCATGTACTTTTATGCAAAGACTCCCTTTCACATATTCTTTGGTTTAATATGATTGTAATAGAGATCTCTTCATACCACTTGTTAATTAACTGAAAGGAGATGGAATTTTTATATTTTCCACTGGAGGGAGACATTATAGGCTAATACTAAAACAAAATTGGTAATTCTAAGATCCAAAACTTGTGCTAATTATAGGTAAAATCAATCAAAATCTCTCTTTAATTAAAATGCTTCTTTCCAAAAAGGTTTCATTAATATCGAGGTTTTAACATCCTCTCTGAAGTTATTGGAATCTTTTTTTCTTTTTCTATCCTGATTTATCATAGCCTTCTTTAACTGTAGGTTATCTTCATCAAGAATCAATTCCCATGGTTGGGTTTCAGTTTTTCTTTTAACTACTGCCCCACTTGCATGTGCTAACAAGTTGGAAGAGTTGCGATTTGCTGGGTAGTAACCTCCACTTTAACAATAACATTTGATTAATGCTGCCAACCACGTTCCCCTTCCCTGCAGAAACTATTTCTGTAGCTTTCATAAACCAAAATGTGCAGCTATAAACTTAATTTGAAAAAACAATTACTAAAGGCAGAGTGTGTGCCAACTCACTACCCTTTCAATATTTTCATGATTCTAAGTTCTTTTTGTTTTGCTCTTTTTCCCCATTTGGAGAAGTTTATGGTGAGAATTAGAGTCATTCAGTTCCATTAGACCAAATCCACTGGAGCAGATAATATACATACACATTGGTAAAGTAGGAAAGAACCAAGAAGTTAAAAGACCAAGCTTCTAACTGCAGTTTAACCATATGTTCCATGTCTTGTGGAAAAATCACAACCTCTCAACTTCAACTTCCTCTTCTATAAATTAGAAATAATAATAACTATGCCTACAATCCCAGCACTTTGGGAGGCGAAGGCAGGCGGATCACAAGGTCAGGAGATCGAGACCATCCTGGCTAACACGGTGAAACCCTGTCTCTACTAAAAATACAAAAAATTAGCCAGGCCTGGTGGAGGGCACCTGTAGCCCCAGCTACTCGAGAGGGCTGAGGCAGGAGAATGGCATGAACCTGGGAGGCAGAGCTTGCAGTGAGCTGTGATTGTGCCACTGCACTCCAGCCTGGGCGACACAGCAAGACAAGAAAGAAAGAAAGAAAGAAAGAAAGAAAGAAAAGAAAGAAAAGAAAGAAAGAAAAGAAAGAAAGAAAGAAAGAAAGAAAGAAAGAAAGAAAGAAAGAAAGAAAGAAAGAAAGAAAGAAAGAAAGAAAAGGAAAGAAAGAAAGAAAGAAAGAAAGAAAGAAAGAAAGAAAGAAAAGAAATAATAATAACCACCATTCCTATCTCAACAGCTTGTTCTAGAAATTTTTAAATCATAGTATCACAAACAGCACTATGTAATTGTAAAATATGTATGAATATATACATCCAAACAACAGCAATGTCATAGCCTATGAGGAGATATAATCTTACACAATGCACCAAAATCCCAATTTACTTCACCAAACTGTTATACCAAATTCTGTACACAGTATATCCAAGAAAGTGTGTTGTTTTTGTGGAGACACTGAACCTAGCTTGGGAACACATGTGCACAATCTAGTTCATAATATTTGGTGCAAGTACCATTCTCTAATACGGATTTACATTTCTGAAAGCAAATTTTTACTTGCAATCATAACATATCCAAATTTTCCTTTTATTCAATCAGAACTTAGTGTAAAGTACTACAAGTTAGTTCTTCATATTTCATGCTAAGAAAATAATGCAGATTTTCTGCATTATTATGGTCTTCATAGAAACCTTAACTATGATGAATTTAAAAGGCAAAATAATCCAGCATAACTTCATGATTTCAGATTTTTTAATGTTAAAAATAATGTCATCATTAATTAGAAAATTCTAAAATCATTACTTCCACTTTCCTAGGCAAAATATCAATATACTCTCATTTGCCAAATAAATTAAAAGATCCCCTACAAACACAATCTCCTAAATTGTGGTTTTTATGGTTTTAATGTTTTATATATGGCAACTATTGATGCTAGTTAAATTTTTAGAATTTTTTTCTTTTTGATTCCCTACAGTTGTCTACAAGAACCTTATTAGAGCATGATTCTGCCAGACTTTATGCTATTTGTTGTTCCAATTAAAACTGTTTAAAACATGAATTTGAAAAATCTTATTTTAACTATAATTTTGTAGCTGAAACTCTTTTTTTCCCCAAACTTTGCAAACATTCTATGCAACCTGAATTAGTGCTGAGAAAAATGGATCTTAACAGTTGCTCAATGTCCTTCAACAGGTGAAAAGCATAATAAAACATGCTCATCTGAACTCCACCCATTTTCAATTTCAACATAGCAAACCTCCTGTTTATTCTTAGGGCAAATTCAAAATTGTACATATTGGGATTGGTTATTACTGAAGATAATTTATGCAATCATAAGCCAAAGATGCTAAGTAGGCAAAAAGAAAACCATGCAAGTAAGCAAACTCTAACACATGTGGACACACCCTATCAGTATCTACATAAAGGCTTGTCACTGTCCTTGGTAGCAGGCACTCCCTGGGCTAAACAGCATCACCATGTCTGTTCGATACAGCTCAAGCAAGCACTACTCTTCCTCCCGCAGTGGAGGAGGTGGAGGAGGAGGAGGAGGAGGATCATCCCTAAGAATTTCGAGCAGCAAAGGCTCCCTTGGTGGAGGATTTAGCTCAGGGGGGTTTAGTGGTGGCTCTTTTAGCCGTGGGAGCTCTGGTGGGGGCTGCTTTGGGGGCTCATCAGGTGGCTATGGAGGATTAGGAGGTTTTGGTGGAGGTAGCTTTGGTGGAAGCTATGGAAGTAGCAGCTTTGGTGGGGGTTATGGAGGCAGCTTTGGAGGGGGTAGCTTTGGAGGTGGCAGCTTCGGTGGGGGCAGCTTTGGTGGAGGTGGCTTTGGAGGAGGCTTTGGTGGTGGATTTGGAGGAGATGGTGGCCTTCTCTCTGGAAATGAAAAAGTAACCATGCAGAATCTGAATGACCGCCTGGCTTCCTACTTGGACAAAGTTCGGGCTTTGGAAGAATCAAACTATGAGCTGGAAGGCAAAATCAAGGAGTGGTATGAAAAGCATGGCAACTCACACCAGGGGCAGCCTCGTGACTACAGCAAATACTACAAAACCATTGATGACCTTAAAAATCAGGTAAGAAGTATTTTTAAATCCAGCTTCAAGTATCTTGTCCATGAAATCCAGACAGATGAATCTGAAATTAAGCACAATGTGGCTGTTTACTATGTTTACCTATGTTACTTTCTTGCTTCAAAAATAACCCAGTCTCATCAAAGATAAACATCTGCGAAAGTATAGTCGTGGCATTCTTCATCCAGCATGTGTGCTGCTTGTCTTAAGAGGATGGCAGATTACTAAGAACTTTTGAGGTTTTAATGAGCATACAATGAGTCCACAGTTAAAATATGCTAAGTCATTTACAAATGTAGAAACTGAAAAAGAAATCATGAAATGAATCAGAACAAAATGTTATTCAGACTGATAACAAGTCATATTCAGTACCAACATGGTGAGAAAAATGAATTTTCTAGTATGAAAGTGGGATACTGCTTGCCTCTAAGGAATTTCTGAATTGTACCCATTGTGTACCAGTTCAGAGCATACTTATTTATTAGTATTTATCATGAGTTAAACAAATGCAGGTGTGAGTCAGCCAAAGCATGGCTGAAATACATGGAAATCACATAGTCTAAAAGAGGAGGGCACACTTGCAGGAATACATCTATATAATTCCAGTTAGTTTTCAGAAAGGAATAATTTGTGTACAGAAATACAAGACTGGAGAAATTCCAAGAGAACAAATAATTCAAAGCTAAGTATATGGGTAAGCCTGCAATATCTCATATTTAAAATAAAAGATTTTGTAAGAGAACAACATAAATGTGCAGAGTTCATCTACGCCACTACAAAAGCCGTATCTGCATCTGACCTTTTCTTAAGTAACCTTGCCTCTCCCTCCAGATCCTCAACCTAACAACTGATAACGCCAATATCCTGCTTCAGATAGACAATGCCAGGCTGGCAGCTGACGACTTCAGGCTGAAGTAAGTTAAGCGATCGTTGTATAATACTATCACAACGAATACATCAGTCGTTTTTAACCTGACTTGGGATGCCCACAATAGCATTTACATTTTCCTGAATTCACCCAAAAAAAATAGTATTGGAGTTATCTGAGAAATTTTCCATGTCGGTATTACATTTTTGGCAATATTAAAGGAAGAAAATGCATTTTAAAGTAACTGTTAAGCTTTTTTCCATTAAACCACTATTACTCCTAAGTGAACTGTACATGACAAATACTGCCATGACATGAGATCAACTATGTATTTGCTTTTTAACAGTCTCTGCCCAGATACATCTCCCCTATATAAGTTATATCCAGTATTGATATCATGCTTGTTTCAGGTATGAGAATGAGGTAGCTCTGCGCCAGAGCGTGGAGGCTGACATCAACGGACTGCGTAGGGTGCTGGATGAGCTGACCCTGACCAAGGCTGACCTGGAGATGCAGATTGAGAGCCTGACTGAAGAGCTGGCCTATTTGAAGAAGAACCACGAGGAGGTGACACAAAAGTTACACTTTTCCCAGCCAAAGAGAGTTCATTATGGTCCTCGTGTAGCCATTAAATCTTTCTGTTTCTCAAACAGGAAATGAAAGACCTTCGAAATGTGTCCACTGGTGATGTGAATGTGGAAATGAATGCTGCCCCAGGTGTTGATCTGACTCAACTTCTGAATAACATGAGAAGCCAATACGAACAACTTGCTGAACAAAACCGCAAAGATGCTGAAGCCTGGTTCAACGAAAAGGTAAATTAATCTTCCTTTATAGTGAAACTCATGGTGGTTTTATCATTTCAGAATTTCCTCATCTTTTTCCCTGTTTTTAATACTCTAGAGCAAGGAACTGACTACAGAAATTGATAGTAACATTGAACAGATGTCCAGCCATAAATCCGAGATTACTGAATTGAGACGTACTGTACAAGCTCTGGAGATAGAACTACAGTCCCAACTGGCCCTGGTATGTTAACTCTCACGAAATGACTTCAATTTTATCATACAAAGTTTCATGCTCACCTAAGAATATGCAATGCAACAGAAAAATGCAGAGTTGGAGGTAAGAAAGAGAAAAAGTAAAGCTCTATGTTAAAGGAGGAAAAGTACTACTGGCATTGGTCTAAAAGTGCTGAAACTGAAATGGTGCCATTAAACATAAAACAAATTCTGTTCATTTTCTTATTCTTCTATATAAGGCTTTACTAAACAATTAAGTAAGTGTCACTATACTCAATTGAACAAGTAAGTCGCTAAGCCACAAAAATATTCGTTTCAGAAACAATCCCTGGAAGCCTCCTTGGCAGAAACAGAAGGTCGCTACTGTGTGCAGCTCTCACAGATTCAGGCCCAGATCTCCGCTCTGGAAGAACAGCTGCAACAGATTCGAGCTGAAACCGAGTGCCAGAATACTGAATACCAGCAACTCCTGGATATTAAGATCCGACTGGAGAATGAAATTCAAACCTACCGCAGTCTGCTAGAAGGAGAGGGAAGGTACATTTTAAAATGAAAAGTTATCGCAGTTTCTTTTATTCAATATTCCAGATAGCAAGGCTTATCTAAACCCCAAGAAGATGCCAGAGAGTAAGAGGAAGGGAAGAGAGGGTGTAGGGTACAGAAAAAGGAGTACGCAACCGCAATCTCACTTTCTCATGAATATGGCCCAAAATGATTCTTAAGAGTTCTGTGTACACAAAAGTGTTTTCAAAGGATGGGTTTTAAAATACACACCTGGCAGGGTTTTAACATATATACCTGGCAGGGTTTTATTTTCTCAAGACACGTTTTGCTTATTTTCTAAATTAACGGCAACTGGAAAGCTACCCACCGTTTTCCAACGTTAGAGATAACCGAATGTGACCTCACCCCGTTTAGTTCCGGAGGCGGTGGACGCGGCGGCGGAAGTTACGGCGGCGGCTACGGAGGAGGAAGCTCCGGCGGCGGTTACGGAGGCGGAAGCTCCGGCGGCGGTTACGGCGGCGGCCACGGTGGTAGTTCCGGCGGCGGCTACGGAGGCGGAAGCTCCGGCGGCGGAAGCTCCGGCGGCGGCTACGGGGGTGGAAGCTCCAGCGGCGGCTACGGGGGCGGAAGCTCCGGCGGCGGCCACGGAGGAAGTTCCGGCGGCGGCCACGGAGGCAGTTCCGGTGGCGGCGGCAGCTCGGGCGGCGGCTTCGGCGGCGGCAGCTCCGGCGGAGGCCACAAGTCCTCCTCTTCTGGGTCCGTGGGCGAGTCTTCATCTAAGGGACCAAGGTCAGCAGAAACTAGCTGGGGTAATCAGAATTAGTTTTAACTTCCTGTAATGGTTTTTTTGCGCTTTAAGCTCTATAGAGTTGTTTTAAAAAATTAAAAATCTTAGAGACGGTTCCCTTTGCATTTGTTCACAAACTACTCTTAACACCAACTGTGAAAAATGGCATGATCAAAATGTTATACCTTAAGCATTTTTTTTTTTTTGGACTTAGCAATGTACAGTTGAAATTTCCTTCTTTTTACAGTATTTGCTTGTTAATTGCTAAGGATCCCTACAGACTGTAATTTTTTTTTTCATCATTCACTCAGATACTAACAAAACCAGGGTAATCAAGACAATTATTGAAGAGGTGGCACCCGACGGTAGAGTCCTTTCATCTATGGTTGAATCAGAAACCAAGAAACACTACTATTGAGCTGCATCAAGAGGAAAGTCCTCCCTTCACACAGACCATTATATACAGATGCACCGGAAACAAAGTCTCCAAGGAGACACTTCTGTCCTAATGGTCTATGGAAACAGGTTCACTCCCTGAAAATAAGGTGTCTACAAGGTGTTTTGTGGTTTCTGTATTTTCTTCTTTTCACTTTACCAGAAAGTGTTAATGGAAAGAAAAACAACTTTCTGTTCTCATTTACTAACGAGTTTCAATAAACTTTCTTACTGATGCAAACTATCCCAATTTGTCAGAATTTATCTTTACTTAAGTACATAATATTCTTTAAAATTAAAGATTAGTAAACCATAGCAGTTGAAGGTTGATGTATCCAGAAATGCGGAAGACAGAACTATTGCCATGCCTTTTCTGAGTTTTTTAATCATGTGTGTTCAGACCACCGTCAGTAAATTCACTAAGTAAAAAAGTCTGTAAATCCCAATATTACTCTTTAAGATACACAATATGGGGAAGACTGCTAGCTCTCTGGCTTTAAATTATTTCAATCCTGGAAATTCTGGAATATCTCAAATAAAACCCCCAAAATAACAGTAATTGGAAATTTTATATTTTCTAACTACCTGACTTCTCACATTTGCCTGTTCTTTCTTCCAGTTACTATATTACTTCTTCCCAATTGTTATATAGCTTGACATACCTTCTGATACCAGCCAAGTAAAATCATATCACCCCCAGCAGAATTATTTGATGTCTATCAGATGAACATGAGAAACACTATCAGGAAGTAGTGATGCCAGTGTGACCAAAAGGATACCACTAGGTCTTTGTCTTCCCCAACTGTGCCCAGTGATCAGGACTAAAGACCTTGTACTTTCATAGTCAGTCCAATCACATTCCTCAGCCAACAAGAACCCAACCAACATTACTTAGTACTCTACTGAGGATCCTATGAAGTGAATGAGCTGGCATGTCCCTTAGACTACGTTGTGTCCTCTGGTGAGTTCTGGGATTACTCATGTCCACCAAGTAGCAGCTTTCCTCAGTATCCTTGATTTGACCTCCAGATCTGAGCCCTGATCCGCTTGCCATTTGTTGGCACTCCACTGTATAGACACTACCATCTGTGACCCAAATTGATGGCAGGAGCCTTGTTTCACTGGGATGGATTTCCCTATAGTCAAGGCTTCATAACCTACTTAGCACCAAATATTAGCACAGCCCAGAGGCTCTCCATTTTAGTTCCCGTGCCTCTAAATGTCTAAATGCTCACATGCCTCTGGATATTTGTACCAGCCAACCTTCTTGGGGGCCTGTCTTCTCAGGTCCACTATTGTCCCAACAAGCCACGTTGCGTAAAGCCCTGAAACACTGAAGTCCTTACGTTGCTGTGTAAGGACTCTGAACTCTTACTGTGTAAATAGTGCTATACTGCCTGCTGTTCAGAAAACACCATCTTTTAAAATATGTATTATAAGGTTAACCAAATCCCTGGGACCTATTTTATTTATAATGTGAGATTACCATTCTTATTCTGAAGAAATAGATTTTTTATATTCAATACCACTGATACGAGGCAAGTACACATATGGTACTATGAGATAGCTGTGCTTGCTATTAAGTTTGTCTCTTCTACCCATTCTGCCCTCCTCCCCCAAGCCACAATCTTAGCAGTCAGAGTCCTCTATGTGGTTGGATGGTGACCCAAACTTTCATTCCTGAAAAGTGCATACATCGTGATCCTGTCTTCTTACCATTTCAATCTTGCAATACCTCCTTAAACAATTATTTATATTCTCTCTGATAAAGTAAGTACTTTATCTCTGATAAACAGCTGCTTTCTTGACAGGACTTGGACAACTATGGTTTGTTTTTTGTTTGTTTGCTTTTTTTTTTTTTTTTAAATTGAGACAAAGTCTCACTGTGTTGCCCATGCTGGTCTTGAACTGGGCTCAAGCAATCCTACCACCTCAGTCTCTGAGTAGCTGGGGTTATAGGCACATGCTACAGTGCCCAACACTATGATTTAATAAAGATAATCTGTCTAAACAAGCAACTTGACAATAAGCACATTGGTATTTATAGTAAAAATATTACAGAATTCTTTTTTTAAATTATTAAATAGCACAGGGCACTATTTTTACCAAATAAATTTGCATGTACCCATTAATCAAAAAATTCTGTATGCATTCTTACAGATCCTAAAGTCATTACAGAATCCTGCTATTTAAGCAGAGTAGTGCCCAATTAGATTGGCAGAGCCAATTTGGCACCTATGTGGAAAAATACTACACAATAAAAGCTTGTTTCTCCAAAGATGTTCTCTCATGATACTAAAGGCCTAAAAGCTTTGTACCCTAACCTTGGTGCCCATGATGGCTTGATATTTTACTTGGGAGGGAAGAAATAGCTTTGTTAGGGTCATCTTTATCAGGGAAGTAGCTCGATTAAGGTTAATGAAATAGAGTGCATCTAATATTTCTCATCTATATTGCATCTTGAGAATGGGAATTAGGGAAAGAGCTTATTCATGGTTATGAGCATGCATCTGAAACACAGTGATCCCTGGACTTCCTATCCTGGCACTGGCATTTACAAATTATGTAACTTTTGGACAAGTTACTTCAACCCTTCTGAGTCTGTTTACTTATCTATACAATAAAGATAGCTGCCTTATATAAGGTAGTTGTGGTTACACTAAGCTTGACAGTGAAAATAATGATGATAATAATAGCCTTTAAATCACACCAGGCATTGTTCTGAGTAATTTAATGATGGATGGATAGATAGGTAGGTGGGTAAGTGGGTGGGTGGATGGATAGATAGATAGATAGATAGATAGATAGATAGATAGATAGATAGATAGACGCAGTACATGTAATATTTATATGAGCTCATTTAAGTTCAGCTACTACCCTACAGTTTATTTTCAACACAGAACCATAGTTATCCTTTTAAAATGTAAGTCTAATTATATTCAATCAAATTGTAAGTCTAATTATATTTGATCAAAGTTCTTTGATGTCTCTCCATTTCTCTTTTGATGTTACCTTGGTTAATATTCTTCAACAAGATGGTCTTCCTTCCTCCTTCAAGCCTTTGCACAGTTGTCACCTTCTCTTTGAGACCTACCCAGATTTTCTGCTTAAAATTTTACCTCCCAATCTCCCAACTCCCCTATCTGCTCCACTTTTTATTATTATTATTATTATTATTATTATTATTATTATTATTATACTTTAAGTTCTAGGGTACATGTGCAGAACGTGCAGGTTTGTTACGTAGTTATACATGTGCCATGTTGGTTTGCTGCACCCATCAACTCATCATTTACATTAGGTATTTCCCCTAATTATATCCCTCTCCCAGCCTCCCACCCCATGACAGGCCCCGGTGTGTGATGTTCCCCGCCCTGTGTCCATGTGTTCTCAGTGTTCAACTCCCACCTATGAGTGAGAACATGTGGTCTGTGGTTTTCTGTCCTTGTGATACTTTGCTGAGAATGATGCTTTCCAGCTTCATCATGTCCCTGAAAAGGAATGAACTCATCCATTTTTATGGCGCATAGTATTGCATGGTGTACATGTGCCACAGTTTCTTAATCCAGTCTATCATTGATGGACATTTGGGTTGGTTCCAAGACTTGCTATTGTGAATAGTGTTGCAATAAACATACGTGTGCATGTGTCTTTGTAGTAGCATGATTTATAATCTTTTGGGTATATACCCAGTAATGGGATCGCTGGGTCAAATGGTATTTCTCGTTCTAGATCCTTGAAGAATTGCCACCCTGTCTTCCACAATGGTTTAACTAATTTACACTCCCACCAACAATGTCAAAGTGTTCCTATTTCTCCACGTCCTCTCCAGCATTTGTTGTTTCCTGACTTTTTAATGATCGCCATTCTAACTGGTGTGAGATGGTGTCTCATTGTGGTTTCAATTTGCATTTCTCTGATGACTAGTGATGATGAGCATTTTTTCATATGTCTGTTGGTTGCATAAACATCTTTTGAGAAGTGTCTGTTCATATCCTTTACCCACTTTTTGATGGGGTTGTTTTTTTCTTGTAAATTTGTTTAAGTTCTTTGTAGATTCTGGATATTAGCCCTTTGTCAGATGGGTCGATTGCAAAAATTTTCTCCCATTCTGTAGGTTGCCTGTTCACTCTGAAGAAAGTTTCTTTTGCTGTGCAGAAGCTCTTTAGTTTAATTAGAACCCGTTTGTCTATTTTGGCTTTTGTTGCCATTGCTTTTGATGTTTTAGTCATGAAGTCTTTGCCCACGCCTGTGTCCTGAATGGTATTGCCTAAGTTTTCCACTTTTTCTTTTTTTCACAGCACTGTTTCCAACTTACTATACAATGTATTTATTATTAGTCATCCTTTTCCCCTGCTAGACAGTACACTCCAGAAAGACAACGATTGATCTTCGTCTACTTTGTCCATTCATGTATCCTGAGGCACTAGAACAGTGACTAACACAGGTTAGGTACCAAAAATAGAGTTTTTGAAGGAATGAACTCTATGACATATATACTACTATTATGTAAATTTTACAGATGAAGAAACTGAAGCACAATTTAATTCATCACTGGAACTAAGAGTGTAGGAAATGATTATATATAAATGGACATTAGTATATGATAAAGGAAGAGTCTAAAACACTAAGAAAGTAAGGTTTATTCACTAAATGATAAACTATTAAACCCATAACATACATACCAGAAATAATCCAAATGAATGTTTTAAACATCCATATAAGTAGTAAAAGAAAAGCAGAAAAAATGTGTAATCACATTTTTAAATGTTGAAATAATTATAGACTCATTGGAAATTGCAAAAATAGTAGAGTCCAGTGTACTCTTGACTCACCTTCCCCAAATAGAGACATCTTCTATAGGCTAGGGTATAATATCTAAAATTTAAAAATTGGCATTGGTACATCACTGTTTAACTACAGAGCTTGCTCAGTTTTTGTTTTTCCTGACCTGCATGTGTGCGTGTGTGTCTATGCAATTGTACCCCATGTATGGTTACAATTTTTGTAACCACCACCCAAATCAAGATACAGAACCATTCCATAAGCACAAAAGAACTCCTTAATGTTACCTTTTTGTATTCACATGTATATTTCAACACTCCCTTCCCAGTTCCTGGCCCCTGGCAACTACTAATCTCCATCTCTATAGTTTTACCATTTAGAGAATGCTATGTAAGTGTAATCACACAGTAGGTAACCTTTTGAGACTGAACATCTATGTACACGTTTTTGTGTGAACATACGTTTTCATTTCTCTGGGATATATGTCCGAGCACATAATTGCTAGGTCATATGGTAGGTGCATGTTCAGTTTTGTAAGAAACTGCCAAACTGTTGTCCAGAGAAGCTGTACCACTTTATATTGCCACCAGCAATAAATGAGAGAACCATTTTTTCTGCATCCTCACCAGTATTTGGCATTATCAGTATTTTTCTAATAGGTATGTAGTTATAGCTCACTAAAGTTTTAATTTGCATTTCCCTAATGGAAAATGATGTTGAATAGCTTTTCTTTTTTTTATTTTTTCTTTTTTTGAGACAGAGTCTTGCTCTGTCACCCAGGCTGGAGTGCAGTGGCACGATCTCGGCTCACCGCAATCTCTGCCTCCCAAGTTCAAGCGATTTTCCTGCCTCAGCCTCCTGAGTAGCTGGGATTACAGGCACGCACCACCATGTCCAGCTAATTTTTGTATTTTTAGTAGAGATGGGATCTCACCATGTTGGCCAGGCTGGTCTCGAACTCCTGACCTCAGGTGATCCACCCGCTTCAGCCTCCCAAAGTCTTGGGATTACAGGCGTGAGCCACTGCGTCTGGCCTGAATAGCTTTTCATGTGGCTATTTACCATCTGTGTCTCTCTTTGGTGAAACATCTGTTCATGTATTTTGACCATTATATAGCCCATTTGTATCTCACTGTGTTCTTTTTGCTTAGGATTACTTTGGCTATTCATGATCTTCATTGGTTCCATATGAATGTTGGAATAGTTTCTTCTAATTCTGTGAAAAATTACATTGGTGATTTGATAGGAATAGCATTGAACCTGTAGATCACTGTGGGCATATGGTCAGTTTAACAATATTGACCCAATCTCATTATTCACCCAATCCATGAGCACAGGATGTTTTTTCCATTTGTTTGTGTCATCTATTGAAAGTCACCATCAAAATAATTTTAAAAAGCCAGAAACTGGGAGAAAAATTCACAAAATACGAATCTTATAAAGGACTGCCATATAGAATATAAACATAAAAAACTACAACTCAATAACAAGAAAAAAAAACCACAAACCAATTTAAAAATGGACAAAAGATTTGAACTGATACTTTATCAAACAAGAGATACAAATGGCAAATAAGCACACAAAGAAGATGCTCGACATCATTAGTCATTAGGGAAATACACATTCTAAACGTACCACTATACAACTATTAGAATGACTCAAAGAAATTTTTCTGATGGACAATACCAAGTGCAAGTAGGGATTCTGAGCAACTGGAACCCTCATAGATTGCTAGTGGGAATGCAAAATTATAGTTTGGCAGTTTCTCATCATGTTAAACATAGACTTAATATACAATCTAGCAATCTCACTCGTAGACATTTATCCAAGAAAAACAAAAATATCTACATAAAGACCTACGAGGAAAATTTAGAGCAGCTTTATTCATAATCATGAGATCTGAAAATAGCCCAGATGCCCATAAACTAGTGAATGGAAAAATATATGGTACACCCATATATGAAATGCTACAAAAGAAACAGACCACATTACATCTTGAAATTCAAAAGCACTATGCTAAGTGAAAGACGCTAGACTCAGAAGGCTACATGCTATAGCTCATTGATACCACATTCAAGAAAAAGTCAAACTGGAGGGCTAAAAACAGATCAGAGATTGTCAGAGGGCAAAGGGAGTGTGTTTACCACAAAGAGGCATAAGAGAATTTTTTGGAATGGTGGAAGTATTCTCATATTCTCTATCTTGTTTATGGTGGCCATTGTACAACTGAATTTGTTTGTCAAAATTAATAGAACTATACACCAAAAAAGGGCAAAGTTTACTGTATGCACATTAAACCTCAAAAAACCTGACTTTAAAAAAAAACGAAAATTAAAAACAGCAATTGAACATTTAGCTTTTTATTTTTCTAGTGTGGTCAGTTTCTGCCGTATTTTCAGCTCCAAGAAAATAAAGCTTGTACTCTGAGTACTAAAGAGCATGAAAATTTCTTTATGGCAAAAAAAAAAAAAAAAGCACAGGTAAATAATTTCCTTATAATGGATTTTTTAATGAACAAATTTTATGAATCATATTCTTAATCTATAGAACCAAGGGATTAATTAAAGTTGAACCATAGCCTGCCTGTAATCACACATGTTTATATTTGTGCAGCCTGTTATTAGAAAGAAAAGATAGAGGTGTCATAACGCACAACCTTTAAAACTCCTGCTTCTCCTGGAATGTTGTTTTGGTAGTTGGTTTGGGAATGTGAATGAGTAATGTTTGGACAACTGGATTGCTTATGGTGGAGAGAGATAAAAGGAGTTGGTATGTAATCACTACTTGATGCCAAGCCAAAAGAAATGTAGAAACTCACAGCAATGTCTCCTCTCATTTAGGTGTATCCTCACCCTTCTATACTCCATGGTGATCTCCCTGTCAAGATTTTTCTCCAGTCAAAAGTCCATCTGCCACTTTCTCTTTGGAAAAAGAATGAGTAACAATCTCGCTACTGCCCATCACCCATTCCCTTTCACCGACATCTCCCCAAACCCACGTATCATTTTCTGCCTTTAAAAAATAACTGGAATTGATATAAATCAACCCAACGCCTATCATAGACCTTGGTTCACAGTATGCATTAAAATATGTATTGGTTGATCATTCACTCAGCAGTGTCAAGCTCTGTGCCAGGCAACAGGGATTCAAAATAATGAACGAAACACAATCCTTGCCTTCAAAGAACTCAGAAGTAGAAATAGATGTACCACTACACAGACATGGTAGAAAGCACTACACAGAAGTAAGCCCAGGTTGCCATGGGAGCTTGACAATGCAATAGTCCTCCCTGTACAATTCAGATGATCTCTAGCAACCTATGCCTTCCAAAATGTCTACAGGTAATCTACATACACTTTCAAATTAAACTTTCTATTATTTCACTGTTTTTTCATCTGCCCTGTCAGTAGGGCTGATTACCTTCTGCAAAAATGGGGACAAAGACTACGATATCACATCTCGGCAGGAATACCATGCTTTACAGTACTTATTTGTGGAAACTGTGTTAAGAGGGGAAAAATGAAATAAGCACAATGTAATTTCCACTCTGTTCTAATTATGGAAAGCCATTTAAACAGTAATAAGACTCTATTGTTCATAAATACTATTTAGAATTATAATTATCTCCATGTGCGGGATACTGTGTTATGTGGTAAGGACATACCAAAGTATGTCAAGAAGTAATACGGAAGAACAGTGTGACACTGTGTATGTGCACAGATCTTTGCAATTCTCAATATACTTACACCTCTATGTAGAAATCATCTTCAGAACAACCCTGGGACATATGCAGGGTCCAGAAATATGTAATGATTTCCCCAAGGTCTCATGGATAGCAGGTGGCAGAGCTAGGTCTTATATCTGGGATTTCTGATTTCAAGCCTACAGGTCCTTCCTCTATAGCAGTGATTACTAGACATTTCTTATTACAGTAAAAACACTTGAGTATGCACCCCCAAGATGTCCATATTTATTTTAAAATTATATAAAATATGTGTGTGTGTGTATATATATATATACTATCAGATAGCTCAATGCACAACATGTACTTAGCACAAAGATTGTAGACCCAAATCCTTACTTTAAATAATTTTTTTGAGAACTCCAAATTTTATCAGCTGATTTCTTGTGGAATATAATACCACCATTATGATGATGATTGTATTGTATATTACCCAATAATGTGGCTGACAAAGAACTCTTAACAGAAGTGGAAGTATCAGCTCTCCCACTTTTTTGTTCTTCAATCATGCTTTCATGATTCTGTTATCTTCCAGTTGCCGTTTCTTTGCACTTATCTGTTTTGGTGGGGAGGGGAGATTCGCTCCATCAAAAGCAGCAAATACAATCCTGAAATACAAGGGACATAAACTGCAAGGTCGCAGTGCATTGCAAGCAAACGAAGATGTCACTATCCACTTCTCTACATTGTGGAGTGACCATTCTTTTCTCAGAATATCTTTTGAGCTGATTGAGAAGAGAGATTGATGTAAAGATAAAATCAGAATCCCAGTGTCATTCTTATATTAAATATGAAAGAGTTTAGTTTAATTCTTACTTTCTAATATAAAAACTTCAATAGAAGTTCTGACAACCTCTTCCTCCCACCCAATGGGTTGCCTGCATCTCCTAAAAGTACATACTTGGAGACCAGTGCTCTGTAGTGCTCAGCCCTGCTCCTTCCTATATTTTGCCAGTAGTTCTGACTTACATTCTTTTTTTAAAGCAAATATTTTAATTCACCCCCTTTACTATTGAGAAATGAAATTCATAAGTAATATATCCTTCCAACACACAGTTTATCCTAGTATATGGAGGAGGAGCAGGGGTGGGTACTATATCACACGTATAAAACATATATTAACATATATAAAACATAAATATCACATGTATAAAACACATACTTATCATTTCTGTGTTTCATATATATATATAAAAAATATAGAAACTGGCCTGGCATGGTGGCTCATGCCTGTAATCCTAGCACTTTGGAAAGCTGAGGCGGGTGGATCACGAGGTCACGAGTTCAAGACCAGCCTGGCCAACATGGTGAAACCCCGTTGCCACTAAAAATACAAAAATTAGCCAGGTGTGGTGGCACACGTCTGTAATCCCAGCTACTCAGGAGGCTGAGGCAGGAGAATTGCTTGAACCTGGGAGTTGGAGGTTTCAGTGAGCCAAGAGCCCACCACTGCACTCCAGCCTGGGCGACAAGAGCAAGACTCATCTCAAAAAGAAGAAAAGAAAAGAAAAATAAACTGTGCATGGGAAGGTTATATTATCTATGATTATAATCTATCATGTGTAGAAAGGTTAACGATAGATATAAAAGAAAAATGGAAGGAAAGTTACTTGTAATAAAATTATTTGCATTTCAATATGGAAATGTTCGAGTATGATTGTACCAGAAGATGTAATGAAGTAGTCAAATGATTGCATCTATATGCAAAATCAATGTGAATGCAAAAAGGTACAAATGAAGAGACTGATAAAACATGGGCACATCACTGACTTAAATACAATGAGTAGCAATGTTGTTGGTGACAGGATTTTTTAAACAACTCTTGACCAAATTCTGGGCAAAATAAGCTCAAGTACAATCTTCCTTGATTTATAAAGCAATAACGTTCCTGAAAAATTCAGTTACAACTTTGCAAAAAAAAAAAAAACTTTTTGTTTTTACATAAATTAGAATTTGTTTCCAGATTCAGGTAATTATAAACAGGTTTTTCACTTTCATGAATAGCTCATGGTTCAAAAGTCATGTGGAGCACAGGACAATTCCTTGATGTCCAGCACTGTATCATGCATTTCAGTATGTCTGGCATCCCTCCCCGACCCCAAATGCCAGCAACAACCCCTATCATTATGATGACCACATGTGCACACATTCACACATAGGCACACACAGACACATACACACACACACTTCCAAAATATGCCCTCAGCAGCAGTACCCCTTGCACAGAGATTGAGGACTAGGCTTCAGTGTTGGTGTATCAAGAGTCTCCAGAGAGGCCAGATGCAGTGGTTCACGTCTGTAATCCCAGCACTTTGGGAGGCCAAGGTGGGCAGATCACATGAGGCCAGGAGTTCAAGACCAGCCTGGGCAACATAGTGAAACCCCATCTCTACTAAAAAATACAAAAGTTAGCTAGGCATAGTGGCAGGTACCTGTAATCCCAACTACTCAGGAGGATGAGGCATGAGAATCCCTTGAACCTGGGAGGTGGAGGTTGCATTGAGCCGAGATCGTGCCACTGTACTCCAGCCTGGGAGACACAGCGCAGGAAAAAATCTTGTCAGCATGTCCCTGGAAACACCTTGGGTAGTCCTTTTGTAAACTAGATTTTAATCTCAGCGAGGTTAGGTCTGTCTGCCCTACTCATAGGTAGCTGTAACCCCACACCTAGCACAATTCTCAACACACAAGTTGAGGCTCAATAAATATTGGTTAAGCCAGTGACAAAATCAGTGAGTCACCTACAAGTGAGTACATGGACTACAAGACCTCCCAAGGCAAATCCAGGGATGCTGGGGTTTAAAAACATGGAAAAAATAATTCATGCCATCCAGGCTCTCCCAAATGCTAAGAACTTTTCTAGCTCTCCATCTTCATGACTTCCTTCATGGTAAATACCTAAACTTGGTTAAAGACTGCCCCCAATAATAGCAACTTCCCCCACAGCAGGTAATTTAGGGGCTTGAGACACTGGATCATAACCAGTGAGGACACTTCTAAGTGCAAATCTGGGTAGTGTCACTCAAATGCCTTCCAATTCACTCACTGGGGCTATTTGTTCCCCTCTTTCTAAGGGACCAAGAGAAGGACTGAAATAAACAGTAACCTATGGGAGCTTCATAAAAACTGCAAACGCTGGGGCAAAGAAAACCCTCTCCACCATGAACAGAGCAGAGGAATGATGTAGTAGAAACAGCTGTGTCCAACAACGGATGAAGCAGCTGAACTACATCAAGGGCTTGGTGCACCAGCCCTTTTCAGAACAATCATCCCCAGGACCTTGCCAGGAAGAAGGTGGGGATTTGGAGTTCCTGAGACTTTAATTCAGTGGGTGAAATACATTGATTCATTCATTCATTCAACAAGCATCATTGAGGCAGACAATGTGCTAGGCCATGGAGATAATAAGTTAAGACATAGCCATTCCCTGTGATACATGCCATAGTAAATGTACATGTCGGGGGCTAAGGACCATGGAAAAGGCACCATGGCATCCAAATCAGAAAGGAATGTCAGAGAAGGTTTGCTAGAAGATGTGGCTCTTGAACTAAGCCTTGGTGGATAGTAGAAATTAAATATTTTTAACGGTTGGGAAGAGCACTATAGAACAACTGAGGGCATAGTTACAAATGCTACACTGAGGTACCCAACTTCAAAACTATGATCCATAAAATATCTCTACAGAATCTTTATTTGTTTGTTGTTGTTGCTGTTTGTTTTTGAGATAAAGTCTCACTCTGTTGCCACGGCTCACTGCAGCCTCTACCTTCTGTGCTCAAGAAATCCTCCTGTCTCATCTCCCAAATGACACCACAGATGCATGCCACCATGCCTCGCTAATTTTTTGTTGTTTGTTTTTTGAGATGATAGACTCACTCTATTGCCCAGGCTGGAGTGTAGTAGCATGGTCTTGGCACACTACAACCTCCAACTCCCGGGTTCAGCCTCAGCCTCTCCAGTAGCTGGGATCACAGGTACACGTGACCACCCCCAACTAATTTTTGTAGTTTTGGTAAAGACGGGGTTTTGCCATGCTGGCCAGGCTAGTCTCAAACTCCTGACCTCAAGTGATCCACTCACCTCAGCCTCCCAAAGTGCTGGGATTACAGGCATGAGCCATAGGACCCAGCCCAGAATCTTTATTTCTGATCACCTTCAGTAGTAGGGTATTGATGGTTGATGATATAATCCCAGAAGACAGCACAACACAGTGAAAAAACCACAGCTGCAAATGCTAGCACCATCACTCACCATTTGGAAACAATCCATTTCTTTGCCTTTTCTAGCTTCTAGAAGCCACATGTATGTCTTGTCTCATGGCCCCATCCTTCATCTTCAAAGCCAGCAGCGTATCATCTTCCAATCTCTGTCTCTGCTTCCATTGTCCCATTGCCTTTTCTGATTCTGACACTCCTTACTCCTTCTAAGGACCCTTATGATTATATTGGGTCCACCCAGATAATCCAGGATAATCTTCCCATCTTAACATCTGTAATTTAATCACATCTGTAACGTTTCTTTTGCCATGGAAGGTAATGTATTCACAGGTTCTGGGGGGTTAGGACGTGGACATCTTTGGTAGGGGCATTATTTTGCCTGTCTCAAGAATCATCTTTAATTCTTCTCTCTTTCTGTCCTCCCTATCCTTACCACAGCTATTTAGTACCAGGTGCAATAAAGACATTCTCCAAAATTATCCCAATTCCATCCACTTCTATCTTAACTACCCTGGCTCATCTGAATTACTGCAACTGGCTTTGTAATGGTTTCCCCACACACACTCTCACTCCCCTCCCATCCATTCTCCATCACTCCTCTACTTAAACTTCTCAATGGCTTCCCTTTATGCTTGGGTTCAAATTCAAAATCCCTAGCCTGGTCCAATAAATCTCTTCATGGGCCGCCCTCTGCAGTCCTGTCTCCCTGCACACTCACCACCAGCAATACTGGTTTTCTTCCAGTTCCTTGACGGCACCATACTCTTCCCTTCTCAAGCTAAAAGAAAAAAAAAATTATTTGTATTTTCTTCCCCTCCCAAAATGCCTCTTCGCCCACCCCCTACTCCCTTGCCTAGCAATCTCTTTCTCATCTTTCCAGTACCAGCTTAATGTCATTTCTTCAAAAGAATTGCCTTAATCTAAACTAGGTCCTCACCTAATAGCTTCCTGTTCCTTCCTTCCTTAATTTTTAACACGATTTATAATTTTACGCTTATCTGCTTAAAGCTCAACTCCCCAATGAACAATAAGTTCCATGAGAGTTGAGAAGGCATCTATTTTCTTCCCCTTGGTACGACCTGCCACTAACGCAATGCCTGGCACATAATAGGTGTTCATTGGATCCAAAAAAAAAAAAAGTGTTGGGCACTAGGCTTAGAACCTGGGTGACAAAATAATCTGCACAGCAAACCCCTGTGATACAAGTTTACCTATATAACAAACCTGCACATGTATCCCTGAACCTAAAATAAACGTTTTAAAAAATAGGTACTCGTTAAATTTTTCTTGACTGAACAAATGAGTGAATGAATGAATGACACCTGATAGCAGAACTGTGGCCAAAATTTTATTTTGCTATTAATTCGAAATTCTGCAAAGAATTTGTAAGAAGACAAAGACATTAAAGACAGATTTTGCATTGTTTGGTTTTCATTTCTCTACCTGACCTTAAGATAATTATGTACTGAAAGGACCACCGCACTGAGATGCAAGGTGCGTTCTGGGCCTTGTCCATCCAGTTTCACACTGTGTATCCTTGAACTGTTCCTCTGTTTCCTTATCTTTAAAACAGGGAAAGGAAACCTCTCTCTTCCTAATTCCCAGCTTCATTGTAAGGTCCAAATGAGATCATATACAAGAAATCCTTTTGGAAGCTGTAAAGCAGCATATCAATGTAAGGCCATCATGTCTTTGTACTAATCACACTCTGTAACTTCACAAAAATAAATGCTGAAGCTGCTTGTTTGCAGAGGTTTAATCGTTTCCACCTGAGGACAGCAGGGACCCAGGCTGGAGAGGAGGTTCCGCCCCTGCGCGGTGAGATCCATATGTAGACGAGCCCTGCCCCCTGGTGGAAGGAGATGGGGTGAGTGTGGCTGGCAACGTGGGATGGTCCAACGTGGGATGGGTCCTAATGACAGATGCTGGCTGAAAAGGAGAATCCACTTATTTAAGCATATACTTTTTAAAGAAATAGTTTGTCATTTTTTCTTTTTGTTGTTTTCATTTGTTTTTAAATTAACAAATTAAAATTGTATATATTTATGTTGTACAACATGATGTTTTAAAATATGTGTACTTTTTAAAGAAAACAAAAAAAACCAGCATGATGTTGTAAAATATGTATACATTTTTAAAGAAAAAAAAACCAGCTTTCTTTTGATGAAGAAAAGTTTTAAAAAAAGACAAAAAATGTGTACATTGTGGAATGGCTCAAAGTAATTAACACATGCATTACGCCATATCTGTATCATTTTTTGTGGTGAAAACACTTAAAATCTACTCTCTTAGCAATTTTCAAGTACGCAATGCATTGTTGTTTATTTTCTTGTTGTAAAATGCCCTTTGGAAACATTTTATTTACTTATAAAGGATGCAGACACGTTTCACCAATGATTTGTCTAATTATTATTTGGAGTTTAGTGGTAAATGAGAGATTTACAATTCTTTATATATTTTGATATTCTAATTCGTTATATTTAAATCTCAACAATTCAATTAGAATCATTTTACAACTCATGCATGTTAAGACTACAGATGGTGTGTACTAGAAAATTTCAGCTTATATATTTCCCTATATGTTACGTGCATTTTATTTAACTTTGTTATACTGTGAATATTGTGTACATACTGGACAAATGAGTCCTAATTTTGTAATATCTAGTCTCCAGATATTAAAGAGGTTGCCAATGTTTAAAAAATAGACTACAAATGGCAACATATAAAGTATTTGTATGAGCATGCATCATAGAGTAATTATTTATGTCTAAATATGTTCACAGTGCCAGCATACCAAGGTCAACTTGAACATATGCCAGGTTTTCACCTGGCCTATCCCTCACGACTCTGAGCAAATTGTTCAACATTTCTGGGTCTCAGTTGCCCTCAACTGCCAAATAAGGGGCTGAATTAGGTGATGTCTAAGGCTCTTTGCAACTCTAAAAATATCCTACAACTTTGTCCACAAAATGCATCTTAGAGGCCACACGCGAGCCGCCCTCAGCACCAGCTAATTAGGCTCCAGACTGCTTAGGCCAAGGCACTTCCAGGAGACTACCCCTGACTATTCTGGTGGCAAAACAATTTTATACTTGTCATCACTCCCTGAACCCAGTCAAATCCAACCGAGTGGACTCAAAACCAGTCACATCCAACCAAGTGCCTCCTGTCCCTTGTCCCTCCTTTTTCCTGCCCTGCCAACCCTCTTCATCCCCACCCTCTATAGCCATGGCCTCAAGAGGAAGGAGGCCTCTCCTTGCACACCTCTCCTTCTCTTCCAGCCTGATATCCCAGCCCTCCACATTCACACACCCAGTAAGGAACAACAACAACAGTAATAATAATGGCTGCCATTCATTGACAGTTTTCCATTTGCCAGGCACCGCAGTAAGCATAATCTCATTTAGTTTTTCAACAGGTTTATGAGGTGGAAACTCCATATTTTGACAATTTATGTCCATAAATATGGACATATTTATCCATATTTTGACAATTACATGAACATTTTCTGCAGACCTCTCTGCAAAATAGTTCAATTGAAATGATTTTTTAATAGCATTAACCACTTTCTGGTGAATTGCCCTAACAACTTTTTCTATCAGAAACGTATCCTTCATCCTCCGTCTGCATTCCCATCTCTCTCCCCTTCCTCTCATTTTCTCCCATGTCTTTTCCTCTCCATCCACCTTCTTCACCTCCATCTCCTCTTCTGCTCCCACTTCCACACACCTAACATAAGGACTTCAAGGCAGAGTCTGTGTTCTCTAGATTTCCAATGCCACATCTAGCTTTGTGCCACTTAATTCTTATGCTAAGACTCCTCTTTTGAGGCAAATGCCATTCAACAGCCCCTCACCACACACACTCCCCTCTGCCTTATTGTCCAAAAACCTTGACACTGGCTCACAGCCCACTTCCCTCTCGTCTCCTGCCATCATGAGAAAGTTCATGCCTTTATAGATGGTCCATTTAACGTCATAGACAGATAGTTCCTGACCTCCTACTCTCTTGCCTTTCAGGTCCAATCCACTTCTGACTTCTTGTTCCAGTGACTGTTGGTCCAGTCCCATGACTACTCACTGGACTTTGGTGACACCTGGAGTTGTGCTTACTTTAAAATTCTAAATTCTGGTTTCCACTATCCAACTTTAGCCTGTCATCCTTCACCTTTATCAATCTCCCCCTCACACTCTGCCTGCTCCATGACCTCATAAGGATGCCCAATGACTCACCCTCTGCCCTTTTCTTCAGTCCATCTGTCCCTCTGGTTTTGCTTTCTTCTTGCTATATGATCATAGAGTCAATCGCCTCAACCGTTTTCTCAAGAACACCAGAAACTTCTTTGCCACTGTTTCCTTCTTCTGGACCTGTCTTCAAATCCCAAAACCCACATCAGCCTGATCATCATCCTTTCTATTCCTGCACCAGGATTACTTCCAAACACGCAGTTGAACATCATTACGAATGAGAGCTGGACCTCCAATTTTCTTTTACTCATTGCTAGTCAAGTATTTTTCCAGTTCAGTGTACATATTCTAAACAGTCATTCTTTCTATCAGCCACCTTCATCTGGAACATTCTAGCAACCCCTCAAATCCAGTTGGTCCAAACCTAAACTCAGTGTCTTCCTCCTCCTCTATTCCCCATCTCAGTGAATATTATGAATTCCCAGAATCTAAAATTAATTACCTAAGAGTTATCCCCAATTCTGCCTTATTCCCTACTCTCCAAATTCAATCATATTACCATATGCTCTCAAAGCCATCTTCTCTGCATCCCCACTGCCTTCATTCTTCTCACCTGGACCATTGTTCCAACCTTGCAATTGTCCACCTTGTTTCATTTCAACATGATCATGTTGCCCTCTGCTTTTTACTTAGGATTCATTACAAACTCTTTAGACCAGCACAGAAGACTAACCATGAGCCAGCCCCTGTCTGAACCTGGCAATAGATTTCTTAAAGATGGTAATCGTGCATTTTTCATTTCTGCATTTAGTTAACACTATGTCTTTCATTTTAGCACTTAGCATAGAGCACCAGACATCATAACCATGCTATTTTAAACAAAATAACAGGTCAATATTTGTGTCATTGTCCAAGATAATAAACAGATGTTATAATTATGGTAGGAACAGAGATGTTGCTAGTCTCTGTTTTCTAAATAACACATTTTTTCTGGTGGGATAAAATATTTGTTTCTGTAGTTAGCAGTCCTTTATACCCCTCAGTGGTAATTGAGACCCTACTGTACCTCACAGAACTCTATCATAATCTTACTTAACTTTATAAAAACTTTGATAATACCTGGCGCCAGATAATGATAGTACATGCCTAGGGTCTAGATGAAAGTAAAGGATTACTCACTCAAAATTAGAAGTTAAATTAATAAACTTAATATAGAACAAACCCTATTATATTTAAGATAACAAATAGCCCAAAGCAACACCTAGGGATGTTAGACATTAATTATTTTTAAAATCACTCAATTATACATAATTTTATGCTAATCTAAGTATGCCATTTTTCTTTTGGCATATATAACTCAAATAGGAACGCCCCAATAATTGTATATAAAAGCCCAAAGAAATCATCAGTGCATGATATTTTGTTCTCCTGGGACATTACAGTTTCACACAGACAAGGTGAACATTTCTCAAAACACCATGTCTCTCCGATTTTCTAATGGATCCAGACATGTTTGCTTAAGGTCTGGAGCTGGATCTGTCAGACCACCCAATGGAGGTGCAGGCTTTGCGGGCAGCAGTGCATGTGGCAGCTCTGTTGCTGGAAGCGAATTTTCCTGTGCCTTGGGAGGGGGCTTGGGCAGCGTTCCTGGTGGGAGCCATGCTGGTGGTGCCCTTGGAAATGCTGCTTGTATTGGCTTTGCTGGAAGCGAAGGGGGACTCCTCTCTGGAAACGAGAAGGTGACCATGCAAAATCTTAATGACCGCTTGGCATCCTACCTGGATAACGTGCGAGCTCTGGAGGAGGCAAATGCTGAATTAGAGAGAAAAATCAAGGGTTGGTATGAAAAATACGGACCCGGATCTTGCCGTGGACTTGATCATGACTATAGCAGATATCACCTAACAATTGAGGATCTTAAGAATAAGGTGAGAAATCACAGATTTGGAACTATCCCAAGTATTTAAAACTAAGAAATACCTAGCAAAAGACATACAATAAGAAATGTTTTGTGACTGTTATCTGTAACTTGTATTTATTTATTTAAACAATTCTTCCTATTATTCAAAAATGGGCCCTTTGATTCAGGAGTTTTAATGTAGTTAAAATGCTATTAGTTCCATTGTTTATGTTGAAGTACATTCATAGACATATGAATAAAAAAGTATTGTAGTTCTAAAGTTAGGCGAATACATGAGAATAAATAAAACCATGTCTTTAATTTTTAAAAGTTACATTTGAAACATTTTGATTATTACATAAGGAGGTGAGATTTGTATGCAAAACCTTGAGTACCTTTTTCATTTCCTGAAATAATGAATTACATAAAAGCACACTTACTTGTTGTGTTCTCTGTTTTGGTTTATTCTAGATTATCTCCTCCACTACCACTAATGCTAATGTCATTCTGCAGATTGATAATGCCAGACTGGCTGCTGACGATTTCAGGCTAAAGTAAGTGACAGAAAAAATCCTGCTCTAGAAAAAAGTTTCTATTTATTTAATTCGTTAAATAAAATTTCAATTTCATCCCAAGTAGAATGAACTATCAACTAAAAGATAAAAGGAAGCAAAGGATTTGTATTATAATGTTACAATCAACTTATACATAGTTATTATATTCCTGGGACAAAATATCAATATATTTCTCTGCCTGCCTAGAATACTGCCAAGCACAAAGTCGATGCTCAGTAAATCATTAGTCAACTAAGGAAAAACATTAACTAAAATAAAATTGCAAAATGGTGTATTTTTATTTAACTAGGTTATGCTATTGGAATTTGTGTGATGAAATAACAGCCAATTATCCAGTACAGAATTGGGTGGGGGTAATGGAGGAGGGCTTTCTTAATATATTTTTATACTACTTAGAGTCCTAATTCAATTTCTAATTTTCAGTTTAAAGCAATTGGGATTGAATATTTCTGTTTCTTGAGGTAGTCTTACTGGCACTGAAATTCACTTAAATGCCCCCCCAAGGTATGAAAATGAGCTCACCCTTCACCAAAACGTAGAGGCTGACATCAACGGATTACGGCGAGTCCTGGACGAGCTGACACTCTGTAGGACTGACCAGGAGCTGCAATATGAGTCTCTGAGTGAGGAGATGACATATCTCAAGAAGAACCATGAAGAGGTAGGAGAAGCTTTACCTGTAGTCCAATCACAATTCTGTACATTTTAAACTGGGCAGGGGTTGGGGGTTAAAAATCGCAATAGTAATTCAGGTTAATTGTTAACATTTGCCAATGGATATAGACAGATTAGTCTAATAATACTACCTACTACGAGGGAATGTTAAAAGGCTTCAGTGAGTTAATACATGTCACATGCTCAGAACATGCCTGGCATATAGTAATCACTCAGTAAATGACAGCGGTCATCCCTAGGACGAATGCCTATGAGGGCCAGGATTTCAGGATTTTTTCCACTGTTCTATTCCCATCAACCTGACATTTAGTCAGTAACCATATGTTGAGTAACTCTCTGGTCTTTAAATCCCTTTCTCATTTAAAAGAATAACTAACCTCTCTTGGGGTGCTATGACTGCTTTTGGTGATGGTGGTGATTTTAATTAACAGGTCCCTAATTTTTTTTGTTGTTTGTTTTCTTTTGTTTTGAGACAGAGTCCCACTCCGTCGCCAGGCTGGAGTGCAGTGGCGCAATCTCGGCTCACTGTAACCTCCACCTGCCAGGTTCAAGCAATTCTCCTGCCTCAGCCTCTGGAGTAGCTGGGACTACAGGCGCACACCATCACGCCTGGCTAATTTTTGCATTTGTAGTAGAGAAGGGTTTTCGCCATGTTAGCCAGGCTGGTCTGGAACTCTTGACTTCAAGTGATCCGCCCGCCTCAGCCTCCCAAAGTGCTGGGATTACAGGAGTGAGCCACCGCGCCCAGCCAACAGGTCACTAATTAAATAGATGATTGGCATGAATATGGACCGAATATGTCAATTAAAAAATTGTGTGCCATAAATTATACACCTGACCACAAACTTTGAGACATAAAGTAACACGTTTGAAAACTTCTCAGACTGAGTGTGAACCTGCAATGCCCCTAAAACCACGCTCTTGCTTCCCTCCAGGAGATGAAGGCTTTGCAGTGCGCGGCTGGGGGCAACGTGAACGTGGAGATGAACGCGGCCCCCGGGGTAGACCTCACGGTTTTGTTGAACAACATGCGAGCGGAGTACGAAGCCCTTGCAGAGCAGAACCGCAAGGACGCGGAGGCCTGGTTCAATGAGAAGGTGAGGTGGGCCCCCTTCCTGTGCCCACACCTCCCGGGCGGGTGGGGACTCCGTGTGACCCTTTTGCCCGGTCCTGCAGAGCGCCTCGCTGCAGCAGCAGATCTCCCACGACGCAGGCGCAGCCACCTCCGCCCGGAGCCAGCTCACCGAGATGAGGCGCACCCTGCAGACCCTGGAGATCCAGCTGCAGTCCCTGATGGCCACGGTAGGTGACGGCAAAGTTCAGCCTGGATCCTGTGATTCTAGAAAGCCTCCGAGAAGCACCTCCCTCTGCCCTTCCCTCTTTTTTCTATTACACCTTTGCCTGCAAATACTTAGCAGAGAGTGGAGGAGAGCAGGAAAAACAGATCAGTAGACCCTCAAAATAGAGCTTTTTCTTCCTCCTTGACATCACTGGGGGTTTCCTTCCTGCCTGATGCTTAATGCTCATTTCATGAAAATAGACATTTCACATAGATCCTTTCTCAGGGTAATTCAGTTTAGGCCCGCAGAACAAACAGTAGCAGTATTGCTCCACCTGAAAATTAGCCACAGGTCTATAATCAGGAGCGTGGGGCTAGTGCCACACAGGGCGGGGAGCTAGTATCACACCAGCATCTCCTGATACTGATGAAGCCATATTAGAAGCCACATGTGGTTTCGCCAGGCAGAGGAAGAGAGGGTACACACCTGAATGCCACATGGGCACTGTCAGGCTCTTCATCGCCACAGAGTCCAGGGTGGAGGTCAGATCCTGGAGGGCACACCTGGGAGCCAAGCCTTCAGCCATTTGGGCACATACCACCACCAGCTCCTGGCTTACTTCAAACATCAGCTTGGAGTCAAAATGGATTAAAGCCAGCCAGGATTAAAAATGGCTTCCCTTCTAGAGTGTGAGCTGGCAGTGCTCAAAAGGCTTGACTTTGAGAATTACGGCATGCACGTGGCCTAAGGACTCCCTTCGTCATAAGAGGTTTCGTGCCCCCTGAGGACACCAGGCTGTAACACAAAGAATAGAGCAGCTATTACCCAAGTGAGTGCAGTGAGCCAAGAAGGAAAAGATGACTCAAAACATTGGGAGACTCTTGATTTAGCCGCCCTCTAAAGGTGTGTGCTTTCTCCCTATGTTGGATTTAGATGGGAGACTTGTTTTTACACTGACTGGCCCCTAACTTAACCAGGATGGCCCTCTTCTCCTCTCCCTCATCACTGCTGCTAGCAGGTACCCTAGACCCCCCTGCCACTGTGGGCTCCTGGAGCCTTCGTTTCTTCTCCATTTCCCTTCTTCCCTGAACTAGATCCCCGAGGACTCTGTTCCTGGTGCAGGAGCTGTGTGAGTGAATCCTCCCTCTATTTCTGAGCTACATTGATGGAAATACATTTTCGAGTCCCCAGACCAGAATTGTGAGCATTTTCACATAAAAACAAGGATGTTATAAAGTAGTTAGAGTCTGTGCAGCCAGTGGTACTATAATTTGGGCTCATAGGATAATCCACACACAAAAAGCCCACTTAACACAGGACACAACTGAATTCTAGAATAATGGGAGCATGGTACCTAACTTACACCCCTGAGGCCCTGTTGTCTTATGATGAATTCTAAGCTCAATCTCCTACAGCTAGAACACGAGTCATTGGCAAGTTGAGAGTTGTCTAAATACATAAATGTTCACGTTTGCTTCCTGTGATGTACAAACTTTCAAGTTCATCCTGTTCTCCTCCCTCTTTGACAAGCCAGCCTTCACAGTGGAAGACTGTGAAGTAGAGATGCTGTCCCCTCTGACTTATGAGTGTATTAGCAATCATAAAAAGGAATACCCTAGGAGGACGCATTACCAGGGAAATTAAAGTTTTGAGCTGCCGAGCACACACCTCACTGGCGTCTTGCTACCTGATGCCTCACTCTCCCCATTACCATCCTGATCTCCTTCCACTTAGGTGCTCCTGGAGAGCCCAGCACCCTCTATGTAACACACCTGTTTGCCTAAGCCAGTAGCTCTAAGTCAGTGTTAGGTTCTCAACCCATTAGATCCAATGTCTGCCTGTGATGACAAATATTGTGTAATTCCCTCTTTGCAATGCTAGAATGAAGTCACTAGGTAATAGATTTAGAAATACACGAAATTATTTTTTAAAGTATAATACCATAAATGCAATAAAAAGGCAAGTATTTTAAGATAAAATGAATTTACTAGGTAAATACATGGGCCCGACTACTCTAGAAAATGTAATGAAAGAGGCAGAGCCTTGCATCTTCTCTTAATAAATCTTTCATTTTCAACCACGTAAGATCAGAAGTTCCTCCACACAAGAAAAGGGAAATGAAAGAGTGGAAGTTGGGGTGGACACTTGGATAATGACTAATATCAAGAGAAGTAATACTTGCCCAGACATATTTATCTATAATAAAGGAAAGAGGAAAATTACCTTCATTAAAGTCGGGAGCAGATGCCAAGACAAATTACAGACTGTAGAAGTAGCAAAGAGGAAGTATGATATTCGTAAGAGTAGTGTCGAAATAATGACCTGTATTGTGTTATGAGATATAGCTCTTGCCTTGAAATCTCACATCTGTTAAGGCACTCATTCAGTCTCAGGTACCTTAATAAAAGACCTTTGATAGAGGCCAGAAAATCAAAGATGGATTAGAGAAAAAAAAAAAAAAAAGCAGTAGCACAAAAGGCCGTGGAACACTGGCAGGGTGGATCTGCAGGGACAGTAGCAGAGTAACACGGAAACAACAGGTAACTCAGAAATAAATATATAATTTCAAAATACAAGTGTTCCCATACCGAGTTTTTATTCTGCAATCCTTAAAAGGTGCTTTAAGGCCGGGCGCGGTGGCTCAAGCCTGTAATCCCAGCACTTTGGGAGGCCGAGGCGGGCGGATCACGAGGTCAGGAGATCGAGACCATCCTGGCTAACATGGTGAAACCCCGTCTCTACTAAAAATACAAAAAACTAGCCGGGCGTGGTGGCGGGCGCCTGTAGTCCCAGCTACTCGGAGGCTGAGGCAGGAGAATGGCGTGAACCTGGGAGGCGGAGCTTGCAGTGAGCCGAGATCGCGCCACTGCACTCCAGCCTGGGTGACACAGCGCGAGACTCCGTCTCAAAAAAAAAAAAAAAAAAAAGTGCTTTAATATATCAGTCGGTGTTAGTAGAAATATAACCTATATGTCACCTATGTCCAGTGGAACATCAAAAGTCTTGTGGGAAAAGGGCCATTTATCCCACATTGGGATCCCACGTCCATCATGCCTGGCCCTCACTTCATAAATGCCAGCCTCCTTTCTTTCCCATTTGATTGTGACATGCCTCGCAAATTTCCACAACTGCCTAGGAAGCAATCCTGCTGGTTTCTGAGAAACACTGTTCTACTGGTCCTCAGAGTGTTTTCATCCCTTGCCATGGCTTCTTTGATATCCTCAGAAACACTCCCTGGAGGGCTCCTTGACGGAGACCGAGAGCAACTACTGTGCGCAGCTGGCGCAGATCCAGGCTCAGATCGGGGCCCTGGAGGAGCAGCTGCACCAGGTCAGAACCGAGACCGAGGGCCAGAAGCTGGAGTATGAGCAGCTCCTCGACGTTAAGGTCCACTTGGAAAAAGAAATTGAGACCTACTGCCGCCTGATAGATGGAGACGGAAAGTAAGTAAAGTCATTTGAAAATCCAGTTTTTACTTCTTTTAAGCTACAAACATGGGCTGCCCATTAGCCTTCCATACTTCCAAGCCCTTTCTTTTTCATTCCCACTGCAGAAAAGCATGTCCATCTCTTGCTTTTTCCAAAGAGAGTCATCTCTTCCAAATCTTGTACATCACAGTGTTCTCCTCTGCCTTAGATGACTGGAACTGTTCCTGTAGCCATTTCCATCTGTTGTCCATGTTAATCACTGTGGGTTTCAAGATTCTCTCCACCTCTCACTAGCAGGCTTTATCCTTCTTTCAGTGCATACCTAATATCACTGCTGCCCTGAAATAAATGTACTCTGAACAAACCACCTGGATCCATATATATGTATGTATGTCCGTAAGTTTTACATTTTTGGGTGTAAAAAAAAAATCAGATGGAAACAAGATTTATTTATACTCTCTCTTTAGATAACATTTAATTACTTTCAACTCCTACTCATAAAAATCTTAAGAGTTTCCTCTATAGAAAACTAAGACCTGTTTTTGGCATACAAATTTCACTTGAGTTCATTGAGCCAATGAATATTTCTTAACTGATAGTAAGCAGAAATATAAAAGAATAAATTATATTTCTTTTACAGTTCATGCTCCAAATCAAAGGGCTTTGGATCAGGAAGCTCTGGGAATTCATCTAAAGGTAATAAAATCTAGTTCTACTTTTTTTTTTTTTTTTTTTTTTTTTGAGACAGAGTCTCGTTCTATTGCCCAGGCTGGAGGGCAATGGTGCGAACTCAGCTCACTGCAACCTCCACCTCCTGGGTTCAAGTGATTCTCCTGCCTTAGCCTCCTGAGCAGCTGGGATTACAAGCACCCACCACCATGCCCGGCTAGTTTTTTATATTTTTAATAGAGACAGAGTTTCACCATGTTGGCCAGGCTGGTCTCAAACTCCTGACCTCAAGTGATCTGCCCACCTTGGCCTCCCAAAGTGCTAGGATTACAGGCGTGAGCCTCCACACCAGCCCTCTAGTTCTATTTCTATCAGAGCAATACTTTTACGTTAATGGTAGTCACACACTACAACTGTAGTCAATATTTAAGTAACTTTAACTAAACTGTTCTGAATGGGAAGTATTAAGTGCCTAAAACTATCCCAAGCTATTATTATAAACATACATTTACTCCCTCAATCAAAAATATGCATAATATATTATATTGAACTAGCAGTGGAATTGTCACGTAATCTTTTTGGTTGAATATATGTATTCTTATGTTTTATTTCTAGATTTATCCAAAACCACACTGGTAAAGACAGTGGTTGAAGAGATAGATCAGCGTGGTAAAGTTCTTTCATCAAGGATTCACTCCATTGAAGAAAAGACATCTAAAATGACCAATGGCAAGACAGAACAAAGGGTTCCTTTCTAGCTGTCATTTTAGATAAAAGAATAATTTGGGAAAGGATCCTATACAATTGTGTTATTCTAAATATCAGAGAGAATATACACACTTTTTACTTTTAAAGATAAGTTACTTAGCAAAAATATCTGTTTTCTTAGTTTTACAGGATGTTGGGTGTTTGTTTCCAATAAATAAAAAAGTTGATGTGCATTCATTTCCATTCACTGATGACTAATAAATAATTATTTGTGATTTTTTTCTCTGTCTAATTCATAGAGAAACATTTGTGGAATATATTTTAATTGCCTTTCACTGTTGTTTTAAATAATAGTCAATACCGCCACATGGCATTTGAATATTAAACATTCACTAGGCATAATCTTTAAATCACACCATGTCTATGTGGGCAAATAATCAAAAAATTCAGAAATTCTCCTGTGACTGAAAAGTCTCACCACTAGATGACGCATTCCTGGTATTTTACCAAGAGCCTCTCTCAAACTCTTCTTTTCACAATACCCAGGATATCATTCCTCGTCTAAACAGGATAATCTCCAGAAAACTCCACAGCAATACGGCTTGTGTCAGTGACACTTTTCCTAGAACAGGGGTCAGAAGCTTTTTTTGTGAAGACTCAGATAGTAAATATTTTAGGCATGGCAGGCCATACAGTCTCTATTTCAACTACAAACCTCAGCCATAGACAATAAATGAATGAATGAACATGACTGTGTTCCAACAACAAAACTTAATTTATTAATGCTGAAATTTGAACTGTAAATATTTTTACCTGTCATGGAATATTATTCTTAACTTTTTTCAACCATTTAAAAATGTAAAACCATTCCTAGCTCACAGTCTGTACAAAAACACATAGCAGGCCAAATTTAACCCACCAACACCTGTTCTCAAACGTGAAGCCCCATGAGGCTGATGAACATCATGATTCTTGTGATTATGACTATTTATACCTTTCTGGATCAAAATGTATGGTAGGAATTCCCAACAAGTATTAGACTGCCTAAATGGAAAGCAGCTCCTTTATTTCTCTGGTATATGGCCTGATTCCAGTGAAAATCTCCAGCAAGAGAAGGAATTCTGTCTCATAACCCTCCAGTCACATGGGATTCAGAGAAGTGGTGAAAAATGAGATATTCACAAAATCTTCAGCCAAAAGCCATCAAATGAAGCAAATACTAG
Source organism: Theropithecus gelada (assembly GCF_003255815.1). NCBI lineage: Eukaryota > Metazoa > Chordata > Mammalia > Primates > Cercopithecidae > Theropithecus > Theropithecus gelada. The sequence continues at coordinate 28,855,287 of NC_037684.1, read as the reverse complement.
AAATTCACAGAGAAATAATTTCCAAATGTACAATGTTCAGGGCCAGCTACATAATTTTCAGGACCTAGTGCCAAAGGAAATCATGGGATTCCTTATTCAACAATCAGGCAAAATGTATCACCCAAAGGCACTAAAATATCAAGCTGTTTCCTTGCATCCACATTTATGTTTTCAACTTGTCCTGGATTTTGTTGTTTTGATTTGGGGTTTTCTGTTGTTGTTTTCTTTCTTTTTTTTTCTATTTAGTTTTGTTCTAAGTAAAGTATATTAGTCCGTTCTCACACTGCTATAAAGAAACTACCTGAGACTGGGTAATTTATAAAGAAAAGAGGTTTAATTGACTCATAGTTCCATATGGCTGGGGAGGCCTCAGTAAACTTACAGTCATGGCAGAAGGTGAAGGGAAGCAAAGACCTTCTTCATATAGCGGCAGGAAACAGAGTGTATGAGGGCGCAAGAAAAACTACCATTTATAAAACCATCAGATCTCGTGAGAATTCACACTATCTCAGAGAACACCATGGGGAAACCACCTCCATAATCCAATCACTTTCCTCTCTTGACACGTGGGGATTACAATTCAAGGTGAGATTTGGGTGGGGGCACAGAGCCAAACCATATCATAAAGAAAAATTAAAATTTTAAGTTATTGGCATAAATGTTACCATTCGTTTTATATTGAAATCCAAGCATAAGAACATTTAACTTGTATACAGAATCCCCAAGATCACACAATTCATAATTTGTAGCTCATGCATGTATATGTATATTGTTCCTATCAAAACAGTGGAAACACTGCACAAAACAAACTCAAAGTGTTTTTATTTCACTTCTGTATGTACCCACCTTCTACCAGCATTCTCTACCTTTGGTTTACCAATGAGTAAGGAGACTAAAAGGAAAAGGAACTATGGGTTGTTTGACCTTTCTATATCATCATTTTCCACTTAAGCAGTCGGCAACACAGGCAAGCAGGAAAGCAGCACAAAAAACTATATGATAGTCCAGGCGTGGTGGCTCACTCTTGTAATCCCTGGGAGTCCAAGGCGGGTGGATTACCTGAGGTCAGGGGTTCGAGACCAGCAAGGTCAACATGGAGAAACCCCATTTCTACTAAAAATACAAAAATTAGCTGGGCTTGGTGGCACATGCCTGTAATCCCATCTACTCAGGAGGCTGAGGCACGAGAATCACTTGAACCCAGGAGGTGGCGGCTGCAGTGTGCCAAGATGGCGCCACTGCACTTCAGACTGGATGACACAACAAGATGCTGTTTCAAAAAAAAAATGTACATGATAGAGTTCCTTGGTCATTCACATTTTTTTAGAAGACCAGTGTCTTCTTTCTATACTCAGAGAGCAAGTTCTGGTTTGAATGGAAAGCCTGGTTTCTTGGGTTCGATAGAAATTGGGATTACTCAGTCATAGACACAATATACTTACCTTGTAGTTGCTTTGGGTTTTGTTAGACTCCTGCACATTGTGGATCCACCAGAATGTTGGGCACACGGGCATATGCCCCTGAGACAGTAAGGAGCACCTGCAGGCAAACATATTTGGTGTACTTCTCTGCTCACTTGTATGCCCCATAGTCCCATCAGAATTCACTAACAAGAGACAGGCTAAAAAGACAAAGTTCTGCTACCATCTTGAAACTAAGATTTTCAAGATGGTAATGGGAGAGCATTAATCCAAATGTGGGGCCTTTCTGAACATGAGACCTTGTGCAACTGCACAGGCTTTATGCCCATGATGCCAGATCTGCTTATCAGGTATGCTCATGACACATTGATTTTTCTTTTTAACTGTCTTCATGGCGGCCTGCTTTCCAAGGCAAGGCCCATTACAGCACAGAAAGTGCACACTACACTTTGTGGTGAGGGGACTGTTGACTTGAAAAGATAACTATAAATTCAACGCTTCTTGTTGAAAAAAATAAACCAGAATTCCCTGTGCATCTATTCAGCAAAGGAATGGGAGTAAAATTAAATTCTGGATAAGCTTCCTTTAAGTTCTGTTGAGTCCACAGGATGGAAGGAAACATCCTGCCCTCAGTCTTTTGGGTCTTAAATCTGTCCTTCCTTCCTGGGCGTGTAAAAATTGACTATGGTCTTTGGTTCACTGTTTTCCTTTGCTGGGCAGAATTCTAGGGCTCCTGAGTTCTTTACGCATTCTGCTAATGGTTACCTATTCTTCTCCAGTCCTTGAAGCTTCACCTTGCTTTTTGCTGAAGTGAGTTTCTACACTGAAAGTACTTCCCAAAAATCAGTCTCCATCTGAAGGAAAAGGAAAGCAACCACTGTACTTGAGTGGTTGTTAAAGCAAAAACTACATGCTGCTATTCCTTCTTTTAACAAAAACCCAATATTTATGGGAGCTTTTTGCAAGGGAAATAAATTGCCACTTGTTACTGACTGTAGCAAATGTTTTGACATTTCTATTTTTCTTTTGATTTTTGTCATCATATAGGAATGTATAATTCATTGTCATATTTATAAAAATTTCCATCTTAGGTTCTGAGTTTTACAACTGCTGGGACCCACGTTTTCTTCTAGTACTTTTAAGGTGATCATATGGTTTCTGTCACAAGACACTTTTATCTGCTCCACATAATATTGAGTCATTCTCATTTCTGGTAAATAACTTCCTTGAGATATTTTACGCTATTTAATATATTATTGAATTATATTTGCTAATATTTTATTTAAGATTATTTCCAGAATATGTCTTTCTTCTGGGGACTGATTCCCCTAAATTTCTCATTTTCTGTGATTGTACCTTCATTAGTTTTTTTTCCTTTTATTTCTAATCATTTCCTAAGGTTTGTCACCTCATTTCTAAGTTTTTTTCTAATTCTGGTTTATGGGGATTTTTTTTCTTTTGTCATTTTTAGCAATTTTAAGTCACTTTGAAATGGTGGGTTGTATCTTACTCAGTTTTGTAGGCATTTCTTTCTGGTATGCTTTCATTTTCTATGGGGACACTATCAACTCCTCACCCTTATTATCTTGTATTCACATTTCTTGGGATTTTACTTCAATCCTTTTCTTTTGCTTGGTTTTATTGCCAATTCGTGTTCCTTAACTTCTAGACTGAAGTATCATTCTAGGCTGGGCATGGTGGCTCACACCTGTAATCCCAACACTTTCAGAAGCCGAAGCAGGTGGATCATTTGAGGTCAAGAGTTGACCAGCCTGGCCAACATGGTGAAATCCCCTCTCCACTAAAAATACAAAAATAGCCAGGCGTGGTGGTGCACACCTGTAATCGCAGTTACTCGGGAGACTGAGGCAGGAGAATCACTTGAAACTAGGAGGCGAGGTTGCAGTGAGCCAAGACTGTGCCACTGCATTCCAGCCTGGGCAATAGAGTGAGACTTCATCTCAAAAAATAATAATAATAATAATAAAGTATAATTCCAAATAGCTTTACTAACTTCACAGAGTTCCCTTTTCTCTTGCTTTTATCTAGGATTCAAAAATACATTGGCTTGATTTCTGAAATTTCCTATCTTTTTTTCCCTCCCCCACTTGTATCTAGACCTTCTCTTTCCTTCCTGTCTATGACCCTCTCCTGAATAATTTTGATTCTTCCCCCAGCAGTTTCTCCTCGTCGTGGGTTGCTCTCCCAGGAGGGAACCATGGCTGGTCAGTTTTGAGAATTCACAGGATGTAGGCTGTTCCATTCCCTTCTGAATTCATGGAGGACCCCTAGTTTAGAGTTAAAGTTAGAACAATTTTCTAACTAGTTTAACCCTGTTTTCTCCGTATCTTTATCTCTCATGACACTTTCTTATGCAATTAAAACTACCAAGCAATCATTTTCATCTATTCCCATGAAGGCCTCACTTTCAGACTCTCCTGTCCTCCTACACAATATGGGATATCTGTTTTTTAAGCCTGCTACCCAGCTGTCATGTGGGAACACTCACTCAGTGCGCTCACACTGGAGCTCCATTTCCAGGAACCTAAGTTTTCCTTTTTCATGTTTTTCTCCCTCGCGGGTTCCCAACAAAATGTGCAAAGGAGATAACTTTTTTGAGACCTTTCACGTCTGAAAAGATTTTTTATTCCACCCTCACTTGTGGTTGTGAAAGTAGAGAATTTTGCTTCTCTACATAAGTCACAATTAGAAAAAAAACTTAGAAACAAGGTGACAAACCTTAGGAAAGGATTAGAAATAAAAGGTTGGATATCATTTTGGGTTCACTTTTTTTTTTTTTTTTCCGTTTAAGAGACAGAGTCTCGCTCTGTCAGCCAGGCTGGAGTACAGTGGTATGATCACAGCTCACTGCAACCTTCGCCTCCTGGGTTCAAGGATTCTCCTGCCTCAGCCTCCCAAATAACTGAGATTACGGGCATGCACCACCACACCCAGGTAATTTTTGTATTTTTAGTGGAGACGGGGTTTCACCATGTTGGCCAGGCTGGTTTTGAACTCCTGATCTCAAGTGATCCAGCCCCCTCGGCCTCCCAGAGTGCTGGGATTACAGGTGTGAGCTACTGCACCTGGGCTGGGTTCGTATTTTGAAAGCATTCTTCAATGGAACGATGGCTTTCCTAAAATTGAATATGTGTTGGCTTTGCTCCTGACATTTTAAGTGTTTGTTTCCCAGCCATGGTTCTCTGAAAGATCCTGTGGATGCGCCTCACTGTGGTTGTTTTTCATTTATCATTCATGTTTCTTGGTGGTCTCTTCGAATTTAGAAGCCCAGTTGTTTAGTTCTGAGTAGTATTTCAGAAAATATGATTATAAAATAACAAGTAGGTCTCTTTCCAGAAGACCTATTTGACGTTGTTCTTCTTTGACCAAGTCTCTCATTTTCTAATCTTTTCTTTTATCTGTGAACAAAAGTTCTCTGAGCAGAAAATTCAAGGACAGAGACTTCATTCCAGCAAACAGCTAGTAAGCTGGTGAGACACAGCCTTTGGTGTAAAATGAAAGTGTGTTCCAGAGAACAAAGGGAGGGAATTTGTCTTTTAGAGAAAGTTCCCACCCAGGTTCCCACTTAGGTCGGCTTATGCAAAATGCAGGATTGAAATTTACTTAGTTCTGATTGGTCGATGTTTGCTTACTTAGCTCTTATTAGTCAGGGCATGCAGACTTCTGATTGATCCATGTAGGTTACAGTCTATTATTTGGTTCAGGTGGCATAAACAGGAGGTTGCTTGGTTTTAATTTGAATTTAGGCCCAGTTAGCTGCTCAGGACTCATCTTAAGAGACTGGCTCTTTACACCGGGCACGGTGGCTCACACCTGTAATCCCAGCACTTTGGGAGGCTGAGGTGGGCGGATCACTTGAGGTCAGGCATTCAAGACCAGCCTGACCAACATGGTGAAACCACATCTCTACTAAAAATACAAAAATTAGCCAGGCGTGGTGGCACGTGCCTGTAATCCCAGCTACTTGGGAGGCTAAGGTAGGAGAATTGCTTGAACTCGGGAGGCAGAGTTTGCAGTGAGCTGAGATCGTACCACTGCACTCGAGCCTGGGTGACAGAGCAAGACTTAGTCTCCAAACAAAACAAAAAAAAAGAGAAAGAGAGAGAGAGATTGGGTCTTTCAAGGCTCACATATTTATCTTTTTATCTTTTTGTTCTAATTTTGTGGAGTTTTTTAAAAATTTATTTTCCAATTCATCTATTGAAGTGTTATTTGGGGAGTTAGTTTTTAATTCTAAGAGGTCTTTTATGTGCTTCCTGTTCAATTATAATGATGTTCTATCCATGTTTGAAATATACAGTATTTTTGTTACTTCTGAAAGTAATAATTATAGGTAGTTTCTTTTTTAAAGTTTTCTTCAATGTTCTTCATTATCTCTGTTTCCCCTGAGTACTATTTTCTGTTTGTTTGAGTCTCTGTCTTTCTTGCTGAAGTGTTCTTTAACGCATGGTGATATTTTAAAATATGTTCATTTTGAGTAAGACCTTAAACACTCGGAACTTTTGAGTGAAGTGTCCTTCCAGAGTGGTTGTATGGTGAGCTCCCTTTTGGGGAGAACACTCAAACATTTCTATCTGGAGGTATTTTCTCTAAGATTCTTCAGCTTCCTCAGAGAGACCCAACAATTCGGGCTGGCTACATAATTTCAAGGCCCCGTGCAAAATGAAAATGTGAGGTCTCCTCTTGAAAAGTCAGGAAAAAAGTTCAGTTAGAAATATTAAAACAGGCCCAGCATGGTGGCTCAAGCCTATAATCCCAACACTTTGGGAGACCAAGGTGGGTGTTCTGAGGTCAGGAGTTCGAGACCAGCCTGGCCAACATGACGAAAACCCATCTCTACTAAAAATACAAAAATTAGCCCACTCCAGCCTGGGTGACAGAGCGAGACTCCATCTCAAAAAAAAAAAAAAAGAAATACTAAAATATAAATCTTTTTCTTTTAAAAATGTCTTATTATTTATAACATGTAATGAGGTAATGAGGACACATTTATAACTGCATAAACTATAAACAGCAAAGAAATAATGTTTTGGTGTCCTAGTTTTATGTAAAACAATAAACCATAATACTTTATTAATGTATTAAATTGATTGACAAATCTTTCTGGCTTTTTTTCTGCAAGCTCATTTATTAAGTCATAAAAATTTAAATTTTTGCCAACTTGATTTTCAATCTAGGTAATTGAAAGTGATGTCAATCATTCTTGGCAAATGCAAGATCTCAAATGATTTGTTATAATTTTTAGTCTGAAGAAGAAAACCAGGTGGAAAGAAAATCATGAACAAAGGGAAAGAGATGGGAAAGAGGGAAGTAGTAAAACAGAACGGACAAGTCAGTGAGGGAAAATCTACATTAAGACAGTGAGGTGGCTCCTGCCTATAATCCCAGCACTTTGGGAGGCCAAGGTGGGAGCATCTGTCAAGCCCAGGCACTCGAGACCAGCCTAGACAGCACGGCAAACCCCATCTCTACAAAAAAATACACAGATCAGCCAGGCATGGTGGCATGTGCCTGCAGTCCCAGATATTTGGTAGGCTGAGGTGGGAGGATCACTTGAGCCTGGGAGGTTGAGGCTGCAGTGAGCTCTGATCATGTCACTGCACTCCGGCCTGGGGGACAAAGCGAGACCCTGTCTAGAAAAAAAAAAAAAAGGAGAGAGAGTCGTAAATACCAAGCACAAAACTATAAGAAATGACAAAGGCAGGGCGCAGGAGCCGTAAGTGGAAGAGAAAAGGGGAACAACATGAGATGTAGAAAAATTCTCAGAAAGCAGCTGTCTGAAACTCGATCAGACTCATCAGACTGAGGTTGTCAGTACTGAATGTAACCAAGAGAGTATAGGAGAATAAATAAAATAAATGATGATTAGAGATGTGCAGTGACGTTTGAGAGGTTAATTTCAGTAAAATGGTGGGACCACAATTCAGAAATAAGTAAGAGGTGAAAAGTACAAGAAGCAATGCAGAAAAGTGCTATGGAAACGGACAGCCAACAGAAGGAATGCAGAAATATGAGCGATCTAGAGATAGAAAGGGAACACAGAGGCCACAGTCTAGACTCTTCACTTTACAGATGTGGAAACTGAGGCCCGAGGAGGTGACCAATTCCTTTACCTAACCTGGTTAGCAATGGAACTTAGACAGAAAACCAGTACAGATGAAATGGTAATTCAGGAAGGATAAGGATCAAAGGAACACTTTCGGTCTCCAAAGAAGATTCCCTTTAATGCCTCTGTTTTCCTTTAGGACCTCCCCTCCTTCTTCTGGTACTATGGACACACGGTCTTGAAATTATTTTCAACATATCTGATAGAAAACTATGACTATGATACTTCATTGCTGAAGAAAACACAATGCTGATTTGGGTAAGGGAAAGAGAAATCTGTCTATCGTACTTTTTTATTCTTATAGGTATTATACATTCCTGAAGCCCGGAAGACAGGAAGGGTTACTCATACTACATTTGAAATGCATCACTATAATAATCCTGATAATACTCCACCCTGTCCAACTCCAGAGATAACAAATAACTCCACGATAACTATCCACCTACAGAAATGGACACAGTACGGTAAAGCCATTCATTAAAAAAATCACCCCATTATGGATAATTCACAATGAGCTGGCAAACACCACTTGGCTATGAGCAAAGCTCATCAAGAAACACCCTAATAATGTGTATATAAAGGCCAACCAAGCTGTTTGAGTAGCACATTCACCATCAGAGCAACACCGCAGAAACAAACGCTCCAGCCTGGACACCATGTCTGTGCGCTTTTCTTCTACCTCGAGGAGACTTGGCTCTTGCGGGGGCGCTGGCTCTGTGAGGCTCTCTAGTGGAGGAGCAGGCTTTGGGGCCGGAAACACATGCAGTGTGCCAGGCATTGGAAGTGGCTTCTCTTGTGCTTTTGGGGGCAGCTCATCTGCAGGAGGCTATGGCGGAGGTCTGGGCGGGGGAAGTGCTTCCTGTGCTGCCTTCACAGGGAATGAGCATGGCCTCCTCTCTGGCAATGAGAAGGTGACCATGCAGAACCTCAACGACCGCTTGGCCTCCTACCTGGAGAATGTTCGAGCCTTAGAGGAGGCCAACGCCGACTTGGAGCAGAAGATCAAGGGGTGGTATGAGAAATTTGGACCGGGTTCTTGCCGTGGTCTTGATCATGATTACAGCAGATACTTCCCAATTATTGACGAACTTAAGAACCAGGTAAGAAACGCCATGGCGTGAGTGTTAGCACTCCGGAGAGTGTTCAGCCACTCACAGATGCACAAACGTATAAGCTATCACAATAACGGGGCTTTGCCCTCAGCTTCTAAATTTTAGGACTTCATTTTCAATATTAAAAATAATTTCTAGTAAATTCTAATATTTGAACATGGCACATCCATCATGTGGTATTAGGTATGTGTGTAGTGTGTATGCTTTTGGTAATATTAAAATATCAAAAGCTGCCCAGTGTCTCCAGCTATATATTTATAGGCTTTCCCACAGAAAGAGCTTTTTTTAATGCTTGGGATGGGGAATAAAAGAGACCACACCTGGCCAGGCACAGTGGTCATGCCTGGCCAACATGGTGAAACCCTGTTTCTACTAAAACGACAAAAATTAGCCCAGTGTGGTGGCATGTGCCTGTAATCCCAGCTATCTGGGAGGCTGAGGCAGGAGAATCACTTGAATCCGGGAGGTGGAGGTTGCAGTGAGCCGAGATTGCGCCACTGCAGTCCAGCCTGGGCAATAAAGCAAGACTCGGTCTCAAAAGAGAGTGAGAGAGACCATACTTAAACTACCCATCTTCAAAAGAATCATCTGATTATTAGAGACAGATGCCAAAAATATCACTGTAATTTCATAGGTAATTTCATTTCAAGGAACTTTGAAATGCGTCTTAAATATTTCCTCAATCTTAACTAACTTTTCTTTTGTCAGATAATTTCTGCAACTACCAGTAATGCCCATGTTGTCCTGCAAAATGATAATGCAAGACTAACAGCTGATGACTTCAGACTAAAGTAAGTAGAGCTGAAGATAAATAGGAAAAAAAAGTTGTCTGAGCATTTTTTCTCCTTTATTCTTCTAAGTTATTTGAGGTTGGCTCAAGTCTTTGTTCTTGTTTATTCGTGTATTTGTCTTAAACAAAATGCATATTAGAATGAGTAACTAGCTGAGCAACATATTTTACCTGGGAAATTTGAGGACTAACAAAAATGAATGTCAAAGTCATATGAGAAAGAATTTTGGCTCTTCCCATTCTCTTGCTTCAATGAAATGTATTTGTGGCGTGATAGGTGACCTCACTGAAGTTTTAAGTATTATCTTAGTAGTTTTAGCTCAAAGCTTAGTCTGAGTTGTGATGTGCCATGTCTAACGACTAATCATGAAACTTTCAAATACTTTTCTGAGGTTTGAAAATGAGCTGGCACTTCACCAGAGCGTTGAGGCGGATATCAACGGTTTGCGCAGAGTCCTGGATGAGCTGACCTTGTGCAGAACGGACCTGGAGATCCAGCTGGAAACTCTCAGTGAGGAGCTCGCTTACCTCAAGAAGAATCATGAGGAGGTAGAAGCTCCACCCGGCTGGCTCTCACAATCTCCTCCCTCCCAAATTTTAAAATTAATTTCAGATGATAAATAGAATATATTAAATTAACGTTCAAGAAGGAACCTGTCAGTTTCTCCATAAGGCTTAGATTGTTTAAGATGCTTCTGTTCATCCTCTCAAAAGAAACAAACCTCCCAAAAAGTTTCTAACCTTATAAATCTTGTCCATCTGGCTCCTTTAAAAATATTCAGGCCGGACGCAGTGGCTCACGCCTATAATCCCAACACTGTAGGAGACCCAGACTGGAGGAGCGCTTGAGGCCAGGAGTTCGAGGCTGCAGTGAGCCATAATCGCACCACTGCATTCCAGCCTAGGCATCAGAGCGAGACCCTAACTCAAAAAATAAAATAAATAAAATATTCAGATCCTAATTCCGTTAAACAAATATCTTTCAGGAAATGAAAGCTCTGCAGTGCGCGGCTGGAGGCAACGTGAACGTGGAGATGAACGCGGCCCCTGGGGTAGACCTCACGGTTCTGCTGAACAACATGCGAGCTGAGTACGAAGCCCTTGCCGAGCAGAACCGCAGGGACGCGGAGGCCTGGTTCAACGAGAAGGTAAAACCATGCTTGGGTGCGCTCCGTGGGCGCCGGGCGCAGAAGCAGCCAGCAGCACCCTAACGCGGCCCCTGCCGTTCCAGAGCGCCTCGCTGCAGCAGCAGATCTCTGACGACGCTGGCGCCACCACCTCAGCCCGGAATGAGCTTACCGAAATGAAACGCACTCTTCAAACCCTTGAGATTGAACTTCAGTCCCTCTTAGCAACGGTAAGCGAAAAGTTACAAAACACATTTGCTTTAGAAATTGAGAAAAAAATAATCGAAGGTAATTTTCTTCCAACATAATTACATATTTTAGTTTTTAGCCATTAATTACAGTGCTTGACATAAGACACATTTGCATTTTGCATATGACAATCCTCTTTGCCTACAAAGTATAGCTGGATGCTAATAATTATGAAATATTAGAAATTAGCAAATACAATCAAGATACTGGAAAAAGAAAATAGTTTTGACTTTGAATCTATCCTAAGTCAAAATATCAAAAAACTCTCATATGTGGAAGCCAAAAAGGTTGATCTCATAGAATTAGAGAGTGGGATAATCCTTACTGGCGCCTGGGAAGGGGATGGGGGGATAGGAAGAGGTTGGTTAAAGGATACAAAATTACAGCAGAATAGGAAGAATCAGTTCAAGTGTTCTATAGTACTGAGGATGACTATAGTTAAGAATAACTTATAATTTCAAATAGTTCAAAGAGAGGATTTTGAATGTTCCCAACACACAAAAAAAGATAAATGTTTGGGACCTTGGATATGCTAATTGCCCTGATTCTATCACTACACAATGTGTGTTTTGAAATATAATTATGGAACCCCGTAAATACGTACAATTCTTATGTGTCCATTTAAAAAGAAAAAGAAGAAAAAATCCTACTGCTTAAAGAGAGTAAAAATACATTTGCGCCACTCCCAACTTCATCTAGCATTCCTTCTGACCACTCAATCAAGAGCACTTACAAGTTCCTTTTAAGTGGCATAAACAGAGGCAAAGTAGAGGCATGAAGACTGACTATAAAACTAAACATGTGTAATGATAATCATAACTGCTTTCATTAAGCGTTTGCCCAGCACTTCCACCCACATGTGAGTCCACAACAACCCCGGGGCACAGGGCAGGGCAGACGTTATAACTCATGTCATTATTTCCAAAAGAGGACTCTGAGATTCGACGAAGTTAAGCAATTCCCACAGTCCCACAGTTGGGTAACGAAGGCATCCAGAAGTTCTCTCCTAATTTTCTAACTCCCAAGTCGATACTTTTCCCACTATGGCTAGTAAACCACCAGAGTTTATCCACAGATGAAGCTATGAATGTACATAAAATCAAGGCTTTATATAAAAAATACTTGCAGGTGAAAGGATAAGACACGCTCATCTTCATTCCATGTAAAATTGCAGTGAGTGTTCCCTCTGAGTATCTCTATAAACCCATTCAGATTCACAAGCCAATGAACTGAACGACTCTATTTAAAGCCTAAGAAGGTAATTCTTTTCTGTGGTTTATTCTACTCATGGAACATTTATGCAGTTCACTGCAGGATGACTTTTTAATAGAAAGCTACAGTCCTCATGAGCCAAGACTGTCACATGGCTAGAAATGAGTAGCAAAGTGTAGGCGGACTTCCAGTTGTGTGGAAAGTGGCAAATTGTGCCAAACTCTACAAGCACAGGCTACATTGGTGCAGGGGAGGGATCTTTTCGTCTGTGCCCTATGAAGAGAAAATTTCATCTTTTTTTAGCACACCTGGGCATCTGAGGGACATTCAGCACCAGCTGTGTCATTCTCAAATCAAAAAGTAATATGACATTTAATAAAGGCAATAATTAATATTGAACAAATAGAATCTTTTGGGTAAATGTAATTATTTGCGTGATGTAAGGATAATTATCTTAATTATCTCTTAAATGCTTTGACTTATTCTAAAACACTGTGACCTTTTCTATTAAACCATGTCTTACCAAACTACAGAAACGCTCCCTGGAGGGCTCCTTGACGGAGACCGAGAGCAACTACTGTGCGCAGCTGGCGCAGATCCAGGCTCAGATCGGGGCCCTGGAGGAGCAGCTGCACCAGGTCAGAACCGAGACTGAGGGCCAGAAGCTGGAGTATGAGCAGCTCCTCGACGTCAAGGTCCACCTGGAAAAAGAAATTGAGACCTACTGCCGCCTGATAGATGGAGAAGACGGGTCAGTATTGCTGTCATTGAGATAACAATTCATTTCTAAGGTTACTAAAGATTATTTGAAATCAATTACAAAATAGCTAATGATCTAGATCACATGGAGATAACACTCTTTTAGTGTTATTTCAGAATGCAGTGAATTCCCACCTTAAATCATTATTTTTCAGTTTCCTCAGTTAAACAGAATGAAATGATTAATATAAGTGCTCTATACTTTTACAGCTCCTGTTCTAAATCAAAAGGCTATGGAGGCCCAGGAAATCAGACAAAAGGTAAACAAAAGCTGCGTTAGGTATTCAGTGTTTATTTGTATGTGTTTCAAATGATGAGTTATTTCCTATTTATGTATTTGATAAATTCTAACAGTTTATATGTGGCATTTTAGATTCATCTAAAACCACCATTGTCAAAACAGTTGTTGAAGAAATAGATCCTCGTGGCAAAGTTCTCTCATCCAGAGTTCACACCGTGGAAGAGAAAGCCACCAAAGTCAACAACAAGAATGAACAGAGGGTGCCTTCCTGAACTCCCGCCTCTGAGAAACAATGGCCCCCAAATTAAAATACCAAAATGAAACTCATTTCCTAAATAAGGGTCCCCTTATTTTTCTGCTTTTCTTCCAATGAATTAAGACAAGTTATTTTTAGAATAGTACCATTTCTTTGGCTTTTTCTCGATGGTGGTGTTTCAATAAAAGTTCTTCCTGTTGCAAGTCATCTTCCCTGGTTCTGGCCAATCTCTGCATTTTAGATATACCTTCCAATGGGTGCTGAATTTTGTCTTTAATTTCTTCTGTTTAATTCAATGGTCTTCACAAGTTGGAAGTAAGTTTAACATGAAAACTAGTTGGAGTCTTTTTCACTTCTCTGTAAAATTTTGTCTCCCTTGTCTCAGTACGAAAAGTACTTACTGAGCACACACTATATGCCAGATAACGAGGATAAAACAGTTAATAAGATCCAGTCCCTGAGGTCAATATGCTCATAGACATAGAAATAAGAAACCGAAGAATCAGAAACAACCTTAAACATAAAGGAAAGGCTATAAGTGGTGATATTTGAAGGTAGAAGGGGAAAAAGAGAGCCGTGAGGATAAGGGTAAGAGGAGAATTCCAGCGGGTATCTAATTCATAATCTTGATCACTCCACCATACGGGTAGGAATTCACAAGTTCTCTACTTCATTTTTGCCATCCAAGACTGCAGAGCCATGTGGCTCTCAAGTCAAATGTAAGTTTTAGTGCAATAATTTCAGCACCTACCATTAATGAACCTATTTCAAGGCTGGGAGTGGGAGGAGGTTAAACTCAGCAGAAAACCCTCCAGAGGTTTATTTGTGGGTGAGAGATTTGGCTCCCCCTCACCAATCCCATAACAAAAACAGCCCGTTTTTCTCTGGAACCAGTATCCTGTTACTGAACTCTGTAGAATTGGTTCAGTCCAGCTGAAACACAGTCACTTTCGAGCCGTCTTTCCTCCTCTCTTTCCCACATGCATGTAGTAATACCTAGGTGAATGTAAGGCAGATACCCTCTCACTTAACTTTTTAATTAACCAGTCCTCGCATCATATACACTCATATCAAAATTAGGAAAAGGAAACATCCTACCACATAAGAGTTGAAAACTTACATTCACACAAAAACCTGTGCACAGATGTTTAGAGCAGCTTTATTCATAATGGCAAAACTTGGAAGCAACTAAGATGTCCTTGAGTAGGCGAATGGATAAATACACTGTGGTACAACTAGACAATAGAATGTTATTCAGTGCTAAAAAGCGATGAGCTATCAAGCCATGAAAAGACACAGAGGAAACTTAAATGTATATTACTAAGTGAGAGAAGCCACTCTGAAAAGGCTGCATACTGTATGACCCCAACTATATGACATTCTGTACAAGGCGAAACTATGGAGATAGTAAAACGATCAGTGGCTGCCAGAAATGGAAGGAGAGGGATGCAGAGGCAGAACACAGAGGATTTTTAAGGCTGTGAAAATACTCTGGATAATACCATAAGAATGGATACATGTCATTATACATTTTCCAAACCCGTAGAATGTACAACACTTAAGAGTAAACCGTAATACTAAAAAGTCTTTAATTAATTAATTTTTTTTTTTTTAGTTAGTCTCACTCTGTTGTCCAGGCTGGAGTGCAGTGGCGCCATCTTGGCTCACTGCAAGCTCCGCCTTCCGGTTCACGCCATTCTGCTGCCTCAGCTTCCCGAGTAGCTGGGATTACAGGCGTCCACCACCAGGCCCAGCTAATTCTTTTGTATTTTCAGTAGAGACGGGGTTTCACTGTGTTAGCCAGGATGGTCTCGATCCCCTGACCTCGTGATCCGCCTGCCTCGGCCTCCCAAAGTGCTGGGATTACAGGCGTCAGCCACCGAATACTTAGCTCAGATTTCACAGTATTTGAGACGCCTGACCACCAACTCACCATAATTCAGGGAATAAATTCTTTCTGCTAAAACCAGGCCGATATTCAAGACCTTCAAATATGACTTCCAGGAAAGAGTCAATAATGATTGATAACCAGCACTTACTAGGTGCTAGACTCTGTTCTAAGCATCATTTATTCCTCACGACAACCCTATGAGGTAGGTACTGTTATCGTCCTCGTTTTACAGATAAGGAAACTGAGGCAGAGACTGGTTGAGTAATTTGCCTAAGATCACACAGCTAATAACAGGAAGTGCTGAAATGTGTAAACCACACAGAATGGCTCAGAGTCTGGTGCTCACCACGACATAATACCATGCTAGTGAGAACCTTATGACTCCACTTCCCTTTTAGCAAGAGAAGGGATAAAGAAACTACGTGCATGCTCACTCCAGTCGGTCTGACATTAGCAGAGACATCAGTATCTCCTTCTTTCCAAACCAAACGAGGGAAGCCATTTTGTGGAAGGACTTAGTATACCAGAATCTGATTCTCAGAAAACAAAAACAAAAACAAAACAAAACAAAACCAAAAACTAGGAATCTAGTGACAAAACAAACCTCATTCAAGTTCAAGAAAAAGGGTTATCTAACAGAAATATGGAATGTGAATTTTAAACAACAGCGTACTTTAAACAATAAATCTATTGGGGGAAAATTAGCATACGATCATCAGAATAAGATAATGTAATGAAAAACTTTATCCTGAAATAAGGAGACAGCAACACTGCATAAAGCTTAATTCGATT
The DNA here is from genome assembly GCF_003255815.1 of Theropithecus gelada. Lineage (NCBI taxonomy): Eukaryota > Metazoa > Chordata > Mammalia > Primates > Cercopithecidae > Theropithecus > Theropithecus gelada. Next base: position 28,839,310 of record NC_037684.1, on the reverse strand, counting down.
CATTTTGAATACCTAAAATACGTATGCACATCATGTAATGTTCTACTACCTAGTAGATTATTAAGAAATGATCAATTATATACATCCAAATACCACTTTTTTGCCATGAATAAAATAATCCATCTCGGGGAAAAAATGTATAGACTGAAGTGGTCCAGAGAATTTGTTAAATCTATTCTCCACTTCCAGAAAGAACTAGAGCATACCTACATTTTAAAAATAAGTATTAGTTTAGAGGAAAATCTATGATTAAAATAATTTAAGAGACCTACTCACATGAGTAAATAGGCGACAACGTTTCAAGAAGGAGTTAAGCATCATACATTCCAGTCCTGCTTTGATACGGAAATGCTTTGTGGCCACTTAGCTTCAGAGACAACTCATCTCCAAAATGGTCCTAATAATATGTGTTTAACTTATTTCACAAAAGATAATTTGTATTTGTAAAGTATCTAGAGATAAATAGATTATGTTAATACTACTTTGAAATCTCATAATAACTCATCTAAGAAACTCAAGCTTTATAAACCATTAAACTGACAATGTTCTCTGTTTTTCTCGTTTTATTCCTGGGAAAAATGAGCAAAAGATTAAAAATTTGACCAGGTCACAACAAAACCAGTAAAAAGTCTCTAAATAGGAACTGTATCTAGGTTATCATGCACTGTTTTAAACCTAAGCTGATGGTCCAGTTATAGCTTTGTATTTACTATTTATTTTTAAATATTTTTGATTTAGAAAATCCATGCAGTCCACTAAATGTTACATACGTTTTAGTGACAATAATGTTGGATGTTTTCCAAAGTATTCAGTATCTACAACATTGAAAAATATCATTCGGAAAAAAATTACTGTTTCAAAACTAAACCCATAATTAGTTAACCAATCAATTTGTATCGTTATAGGTGATAGAGACTTTACCCTGTCTGACATGTCCACTTTATTATAATAATTTAAACAATTAACATTTAAAAATGTTTGTGCCTTTCGAACTGTCTTATAGTCATTCATGATTGGAACTGCTCAACATTCATTTGAGACTGTTCGATGCTATTATTTTCATTTGCCCAGTAGGGAAATGATCCAAGCCTGGATAACTTTCCAGGGCATCAAGGCAAGAGAATAAAGAGTACTTCCCTGTGATAACTTACCTTCTCTCTACGGTACCATAAGTACTGGTTTTCTAGGTAATGATGAAAATACCTCCCTCCTTATATATTTTACTCCTTGCTAATCAATATGACGCTCACTTCTCAAAATAATTCCTAATGTCTTAAATACATACATTTAAACTAAAAGACAGTAAACACTATTTAGGGGTAGGGAAGTGAACAATTTGGAGACTCTTAGTTGAATTGATATCCTACTCCTGCCTGGACTGAACCAAGAAATCTCAATCAAAATAATTCTCCACCACGATGACATATTCATGAATTATATTGAAATTAATAATAAGCAAGACTGCAGGATTTCTGTTACTTCAGTTCTCAATTCAAGAAATGGTAGATTTCTTTTAAAATCTCCCACTACCAAAAGATCAATAGATGCTGAGATTCTCTGGTGTCAAGAAGAAGGAAAACACACACCCAGACACCCAGTGCAGTGGCTTACACCTGTAATGCTGGCTACAGGAGGCTGAGCTGGGTGAGGCTGAGGATCCGAGGCTGAGGATCACTGGAGGCCAGGAGTTCAAGACCAGCCTGGGAAACATAGCGAGACCACATCTCTTAAAAAAAGGAAAAAAGAAAAATAAAAGAAACAAAGAAAGGAAGAAAGGAGGCACTCAATGAAGTGGGAATACTAGAAATACTCTATGAGCATTAACAGGACAAAAGTAGGAGACATTTGTCATCGGAATTATTAATTCTTTGTTATATGTGACGGGGAGACTCTAGATTCTATTAATATTCCAGTGGTCAAAAAGATGCATATTTAGTCATATTTAATTTTGGCCTTTGAGGCTATGATTTAGTTTTACTTCACCTGGCACCATTTTTATATATAAAAAATATCCTTGGGGCACCTTTCCACCTACAGACTGGACGCTGTTAAAAATCACCCAATTGTGAAAAACAACAATTAGGATGCAAGTAAATTTTATTACAGACTGGCATAGTCAAGACTGAAATGACCCAGTGAATCCTATAAAAGGCCAAGGGAGCTAACGTGTGTGGAAGGTGAACTCTGGCTTTGCTCCTCTCTTTGGCAAGGGGTTGCCCGTCTGTGCTGCCGCCATGTCTTTTCGACTTTCTGGTGGATCCAGGCGGATCTGCTCGCGAACTGGATCTGGTAGGCTGTCCGGTGGAGGAACAGGCTTTGTGGCTGGGAATGTGTGTGTTGGGTCAGGAGCAGGAAGCAGCTTTTCTTGTACTCTTGGGGGCATCTCTTCTGGAGGAAGCTTCTGCAGTAGTGGTGGAGGGTTGGGAAGTGGTGCCTGTCCTGGTTTTCTTGGCAATGAGCACAGCCTCCTCTCTGGGAATGAAAAGGTGACCATGCAGAATCTCAATGACCGCCTGGCATCCTACCTGGACCATGTGCGTGCTCTGGAGGAGGCCAACACAGACCTGGAGCAGAAGATCAAGGGCTGGTATGAGAAATGTGAGCCTGGCTCTTTCCGGGAACACAATCATGACTATAGCAGATACTTCTCAGTCATTGAAGATCTTAAAAGGCAGGTAAGAAATAGAGATTTGCATACTTTTACTACAGACTTTGTGTCTGGATAATTTAAAGAAGAGAAAATATAAAATGTGTTTAACAAATTTATGTGATGTAGGATTTGTTCACTCGGTATTTCCAGTGCTAAGTGCAGTACCTGGCAATAAAATCTTGTAGAATTAAATAATGAAAAAGAAATCATTTCAAAACAGATATATTCACTTTGTTTTTCTTATATTTAGCTCATACCATTTGATCAAAAGTAATAAAAGTACCTATGTGGCACTTAAGCTCTGGATGCTTATTATCTGAAGAAAATCCAGATTTCTTTAACATAGAAAAAAGATACTAAAACAGATGTTTGACAGATTAAGAAGATATAAAATCACACTGAAATCTGGAGCCTCCTTTGACTTTTGGTAATCGACATTTTCATAATCTTCCCTATTTAGATTATTTCTGCAACCACCTGCAACGCCAGCATTGTTCTACAAAATGACAATGCCAGACTGACCGCAGATGACTTCAGGCTGAAGTAGGTGAAAACAAACTAATTAATTATATGAATAAAAGTTAAAATATTACCGTTGGATTAAGGAATATATATTTTGCTTTGAAAACCAAAATGTTTTTCTAAAGTCAGACTAGATAAATAAAGAAATTGAATTAAATACACCCTTATAAAAAGAGCTATCATGGTTGGACACAGTAGCTCATGCCTGTAACCCCAGCACCTTGGGAGGCCAAGACAGGCGGATCACTTGAGGTCAGGAGTTCAAGACCAGCCTGGCCAACAGGGGAAGACCCCGTCTCTACTAAAAGTATACACACAAAAACATAGTCAGGCATGGTGGCGCACTCCTGTATTCCCAGCTACTCGGGAGGCTGAGACATGAGAATCCACTTGAACCTGGAAGGCGGAGGTTGAGTGAGCTGAGATGGGGCCACTGCACTTCAGCCTGGGTGACAGAGTCAGACTATCTCAAAAGCAAACAACAAAAAAAAAGAGCTATTACATTTTTTAAAATCTAAAATCTAGCAATATTGTATTTAATTGTTAAGCGCATTGGATGACAAAAATCAACTCTGAAGAAATAACATCCCCAAAATACAATTCATGAATTGTTAGGTATCTCAAACCATTTTAGCAGTTTGCCATTGCAAGAAGCTTCAGAAGCATGTAGAGAACATCATGTCTTTCAGCATATGAAATGCCTTAAAAAGTTGTGCTTTGCACCTGCCTATGATGACAACTCCCAGGTGCCTTACTAATCTTTCAGGTATGAAAATGAGCTGGCTCTGCACCACAGTGTTGAGGCTGACACCAATGGTCTTCGCAGAGTGTTGGATGAGCTGACCCTCTGTACAACCGACCTGGAGATACAGTGTGAGACCCTCAGTGAGGAATTGACCTACCTCAAAAAAAATCACGAGGAGGTAAGGAAGCCTGCAGAGTGGCTTCATATAGTGTCCAATTTCCTTCTTCAAGTCCACTGTTCATTTCATAGCAGGGCATGAACATCAATCAAAATCCTCCACTGAGGGTAAATACCAATCCGTTTTCTAGGAGATGGAAGTCTTGCAGTGTACAGCTGGGGGGAATGTGAACGTGGAGATGAATGCAACCCCAGGAGTGGACCTAACTCTCCTGTTAAACAACATGAGGGCTGAGTATGAGGCCTTGGCTGAGCAGAACTGCAAAGATGCTGAAGCCTGGTTCAACGAGAGGGTAGGTCTATGGCAAATTACAAAGGGCTTGCTCAGGAGACAATCAGGCCGGTCACTAACCCTTTCGACAACTACACTTCAGAGTGCAACACTGCAACAACAGATTTCCAATGATGAGGGAGCAGCCACAGCAGCCAGAAATGAGCTGACCGAAGTGAAACGCAACCTGCAAACCCTGGAAATAGAACTTCAGTCCCTCATGGCTGTGGTATGTAGGAATCACCATTGAATTGAATCTATGTGTGAATATGTATAAGTCAATACAGATATAAAAATGTATATAACACCAAGTACGTATAACCATTTACATATGACTAAAAGTATAAAATATATTAAATATCAAGAATTCTGTCCCTAAATTCACCAATTCCAAAACTTGAAAAAATGCCTTTTTACAATAGAGGAATTTTTTTTTAAATCTTGCAAATGTTGATTTTCAATTAAAAATATTCAGACCTTATACAAATAATTATTTCTACCTTGAGAATATTTAAAATATGATCATGCTGGTCAAGCACAGTGGCTCATGCCTGTAATCCCAGCACTTTGGGAGGCCAAGGCAGGTGGCTCACTTGAGGTCAGGAGTTCAAGACCAGCCTGGCCAACATGGTGAAACCCCATCTCTACTAAAAATATAAAAATTAGCTGGGTGTGGTGGTAGGCACCTGTAATCCCACATACTCAGGAGGCTGAGGCAGGAGAATCACTTGAACCTAAGAAGAGAGGTTGCAGTGAGCCAAGATCGTGCCACTGCACTCAGCCTGGGTGACAGAGCAAGATACCATCTCAAAAAAGTAAATAAAATAATGTAAAATGTCCATGCCATTTCTCTTTTACACAATGAAGCTTTGCTTTGTTTGTCTTTCAGAAACATTCCTATGAATGCTCCTTGGCTGAGACTGAAGAAAATTACTGCAATCAACTCCAGCAAATTCAGAATCAGATCGGGGTGATGGAGGAACAACTGCAACAGATTCGAACAGAAACAGAAGGCCAGAAGCTGGAGTATGAACAGCTTCTTGATGTAAAAATCTTTTTAGAAAAAGAAATTGAAATTTATTGCAACTTACTAGATGGAGAAGAAAGGTAAATATTAACTTGCAGGAAAAAAAAAAGTCTCCCATCAACTAGGTTTTCTCACAGTATAGGTATGCCAATATTACATCCTAGAATTTCCTACTCTAGAGATCACATATATTTATCCTCAGGAATGTATATTATTGCAGCCAAGTGAAATTAAAACATGCAGAAATTTGAAAATCAAATTTCTAAGTATGTAAAAATATTTGTATGTATAATAATATAAAGGTCATTTAAGTATAGAATATTTAACAATTCCCGTACTCCAATTCAAGGGGAAACGTGCTTTCTGTGATTTAGTGTGTAAGCACATTTCTTATAAATAACTCACTCTCTTTTCTTATCACTTCACTAGTTACCCCACATGTACCTTGTATTAAAGGTGAGCGATGAAGATATAGGAAGAATTAATTGGAGAAGCACCATAGTTTCTTAGTCAATAGCAACAGCCCTGGAATTGCAGCCCTAGCTGTGAATCAAATACTGGGTGAATTACAAGCGCATTGTTTAACCTTTCAAATGCAGTTTCCTCGTTGGTGAAATTGTGATAACGCCAAAACCATACTTGTAACAAGTCTTAACTATAATGTCTCCCTACGTAGCATACACAGAAAAGGTATCTGGTAATCACTGCCTATTACTAAATGCTTGCCCATGGCCGCATAGTGAGGAGGTAAGGTCTTGCACACTACAAGGCCCATCAGCCTTCTGCAGCCTATTCTCACAGGAACCCAACAGTGATTGCTCCCTCCTCAGAACAAAGCACTCATTATACCACTCACTTTTCACTTAATTTACAGCACTTTTCAAGTTATAGGTAATTTTTAGCATGTGTATAATTTTTTCCAACCGTAAAAACTGTGTCTTGGTCCTATATTTTCTGCAGCACCTAGCCCAGCAACACTTTCTTCATGGTAGGCACTCCAAACACATTCATTGGCCAGCTGATTGAAAAGTCAGAGTGAGAAATATTGCTAGATGAAAGAGGTAATATCTGGTCATGAGAAAATTTCTATTCATAAACATCCATTTCATCTCTTCTTTCACTATGCTGAAGTCATGAAAAGCTTACTAGTGTCCCTTAAGTATATGAGGAATTTGAATCTTATTGAAACTAGAATTCCAAAATGCTTATTTCCAATTTAGAGGTATTTATAAGCTCACTAAGGAAAGAAAAAAATGCAATAATTTACTCTTCTCTTCACAGAAAAAGCAAATCCACATGTTACAAATCAAAAGGATGCAGGCCTGTGAATTCTGGAAATCAAGGCAAAGGTATAGATGGTTTTTTTACCTAGTGTAACTCCTTAAACTCCATCAATTGTGTTAACTAAGTTATTTATTTGTTAACTAAATAAAATTTGTTTTTAAGTTTACTTGTGGTGAATAAAGGCATGAGGGGTCATTATTATAGTTCTTAACATTTGTATTTTATATTCCTGTAGAACAACAGATGTGGTCAAATTATGAAATTACTGAGTGAGGAATTAATCCCACAACATATTTCTTACCTGGAATGTATTATCTTTCATAGTTTCAATACTTTGATAAAAGAGCTACTTTATCTTAAACCACAAAAATAGGGCAAGCTGGTATTTAAAAGAAGACATTACTTGCAGCCAGCCTTTACTGCCTGATACTTAGATTGTTTTAATCCATGTTTAATTTATGTTTTCAAACAGCCATTGCTCTAAAAACAAATATAAGAGAGATAGTCCAGGTTCTTGCTAACCACTGACTTCAAACACAGTATTATATATCAATTTACTGCAGACTTGCAAAAAACATTTTAAAAAAGCAAACATTTTTTAAAAGGTGTGGTGGCTCATGCCTGTAATCCCAGCATTTTGGGAAGCCAAGGCAGGTGGATCACTTGAGGTCAGGAGTTTGAGACCAGCCTGGTCAACAGGGTGAAACTGCATCTCTACTAAAAATACAAAACTTAGCCAGGTGTGGTGGCAGGCGCCTGTAATCCCAGCCACTTGGGAGGCTGAGGCAGAAGAATCACTTGAACCTGGGAGGGAGAGGCTGCAGTGAGCCAAGATCATGTCACTGCACTCCAGCCTGGGTGACAGAGTGAGACTCCTCAAAAAACAAACAAACAAACCAAAAGCATACCTGTTATGGCTAAATATTTTTCAACCTGTTAAAAAATGACCACTAACGTTTTATTTGTTTTATTTCAGACTCAGCAAAAGAAACTATTGTCAAAACAGTGGTTGAGGAACTGGATCAAATAGGCAGTGTCCTTTCACTGAGAGTCCACTCAGTTGAAGAAAAGTCCTCTAAAATAAGCAACATTACAGTAGAGCAACGAGTACCTTCTAAAGCACCATAAGGAGGAAAACTTATTGAAAGAAAGAAAGAAAGAAAGAAAGAAAGAAAGAAAGAAAGAAAGAAAGAAAGAAAGAAAGAAAGAAAGAAAGAAAGAAAGAAAGCCTGCCTTTGCAAAAGCCCTACTGATTAAATAACCTAAGGAAATTATTCATTTCTGTTCTTAAAGATAAAAGGGCTAGAATTTGTTCTCCTTCTCTTCCTTTTCTCACGTTCTATGCATGTAATCCTTTTCCAGAGAAGAAAAATCCTGCTCTGTCCCTAATTTTTGTTTTATTTTGGGGGTCTTTTTTGACATTTCATTAAAAATTCTTCTGTTGCAAGTTATTTTTAAATATCTGGTTCTTATTAATTTCTAAAGTTGATCCCAATGTGACAATACTAAGGACCTGCTAATAAAATAATGTGTTTCATTTCATAGTCACAGTTACCTCAATTAATAACAGAATAAGGTGTCAAGAGCACTAGCACTAATATCTGGTCCCAAATCTGTCCCTGGTTAACGATGTGAATAACTTGATCTTTTTGTGTTTGAACGTCTATGGACATAAAATAAGGAGATAATACCCACTGATCACTAGGACTTGTTTACCCTTGCAATACCTCGCCTGGGTGATCAGCAAATGTTTGTTGTAAAATCTGAACCTGGAAAGCTATTTTTCCATTTTCCAGCACATACATCTCTCTGCCCCTACCATGGTGATGACTAAGCAAATTTAGAACTCAAGCCTGGGGTGGTTCTAAATCTTGCTCATATTCTCCTGCACACAAAATTCTGCCTGACATCCTTACTAAATTATTTTGGAAAGTGCCACTGGGATTGGAAAGCAGCAAAGTTCTAGGCTAAAGAGGTTTTTTTCAGCTGGGGTGGAATGAGGCAGTGACCTCTATAACCACCTAGATTTCCAACTTGCATGGCAGAGCATCATTGAAGGGTTTTAATCAACTGGCATATAGACAATGTGGGATTCAAAATGACCCATGAAGACTGAACTGCACCATTTCAGTGTGCTAAACCCTGTGAGGTTGTATTCTACAAGTCTCAAATATAAGCTTGGTCACCATTATTTCCTGCTTCCACATAAGGTAGTTGACCTTAGCCTAATGATGCTTTCTGGAGAGGTAGATACAGCTGAAAGTTACCTTTGTCAGGGTCTTCTTGTGATGAATGGTGCCAACCATGATGACAAAGGCCATATTTCAATGGTATAGAGTTAGATTAAGTCTGTTTAGAAGCACTTTCAATTGCAGAACTATAGTGACAATATCTTAAATTTACTGAGTGTGTTTTAACTCACTTTACATGCATTAACCAATTTAATTTTCATAAATACTTATGAGGTAGGTGTTTTATCATCTTTATATTATATATGAGGAAAGCAGAGTCTCAGAGATTAAGGAATTTCTCCAGGGCTACACAGCTGACGTGTACCGGGGCTTAGATGCAAATCCAGATCTCCTTCTCTGCCATGGTGATTTGAGTTCCATTGATCAGAACAAAAATAAGCATAGGAATTCACTGTTTTCACACTAAGATTCCACTGCCACCCAAGAGGGACCACAATCAGGCAGACTTTTATGTGCATGACTATCAATGATACAATGAAAGCCAGGAGTATGGCTTTCAGTGCAGTGGCCTTCTTGTAACATGAAACAAGCATGCTTGTAACCTGACTACAAATCCCTCAAGTATCTATGCCTACAGTATGCCTGCTGCATTCTACAGTGTATAGCACGCCTACAGTATGCCTACAGTATGCTGAAAGATGCCTACAGTATGCCTGCAGTATATCTACATTATGCCTACAGATACCTACAGCATCCCTACAGAAAGCCTACAGCATGCCTACAGTATGTGTACAGTCTTTTCCTATCTGCTAGTTACCCACCTCCAGCTCCTCTCCCAGCACCTCCCTTCTCTGTCCCCATATTTATTAAACCCTGGTTACTGGATGCCCCCCCGCCTTCTGCTACAGTTTCCGTCACTATGCTTCATTACTCTCTCATTCTGACTGGTAAGGTCACTCAGAGGCTCTATCCCCCAGGAATTAAAGGAGTAAAATCACATTATCAGCTCTCTCAAGACACTTGCTTAACTCACCATTTTACAAACACAGTGTTGACTCTCTTTCTCTTGTGCCGCCAGTAATATTCTCTCTTTCTTATTCCCAACAGAGGTCCTATTCTTTCCAAGAACAACCGGGCTAACTTCCATTTTTCTATATCCACTCTTTCTACTTAAATAGATTTGCCTATCTACATAAGACTGATTTGCACCTAATACAAGCATAACTCATGACTCCAAAATACATGCTGTTGATGAATCAACCATACTTCTTGAAATGAAGGCTGGAAAGTTTGAGTACTTAGCTTTGTTTCCAAAAAGATAGTATTAGCAAAAAAAAATGTAAAAGGTGAAAAGCTGTCACCAACACTTGACAAGTCCCAAAAATTTTATGGGACATCCTTATTTGTGAGCTACCAATTGTGAAACTAAAGACAAGATAAAAAGAAACCCACATGTAGAAAAATCATAATAAAACCACAAAATCACAAACAAAAGATCTTAAAAATCAGTCACAAGGGAAAATAATGATTACTTTCAAATGAGTGACAGTGAGAATGCACAGTGACTTCTCAACAGGAACAGTGGAAGGCAGGAGACAATAGAACAATATCTTCAATATGTTGACAGAAATTTCAAATTGTCATTAAATTTCTAAAAAGTGCTCAGCCCCATATTAACCAGAAAAAATACAAATTAAAACCACATGAAATACTATCACACACCCGCCAGATTGGCAGCACTTTTAAAATATTTGCCACAATGTTATGCATTCTATTCTGGAATGGTTTACAATTTGAAACTATTATGAATACTACTACTATAAATATCCCTTACATGTTACCTAGTACATGACTGCATGCATTTCTCTAGGACACAACCCAACAATATGCTATCTACAAGAAATTCACTTCAAACATAGTGACACAGGTAGGCTGAAAGTAAAAGGATAGAAAAAGCTATATTATGCAAACATTAATAAAAAAATCAGGAGTGACCGAATTAATTTCAAAGTGGACTTTAAAGCAAAGAATGTTACTAGAGACAAAAAGTGATATTATATAATAATAAAGAGGTCCTTAAAAAGATACAGCAACTCTAAATACACTAAACCACTAAGCTTTCAAATACATGAGGCAAAAACTAATGGAGTAGAAAGAAGAAAGAGGCAAATCCAAAATTACAGTTGGGAAATTCAATGCCCAATTCTCAGCAATTGATAGAACTACTAGGCAGAAAATTAATGATGATGAATAGAGGAACTGAACAACACCATCAAACCACAGAATTTAATTGACATTTATAGAACACTGCACTCAATAAGAGCAGAAAACACATTTTTCTCATACACCAATGGAACATAGACCATGTCTTAGGTCATATAATAAACCTTTAAAAATTTATAAGAATTGAAATTATACAGAATATGTTCTCTGATCATAATGGAATCAAATCGGAAATTAATAATACAAAGTGAAAAGAAAAATCTCTCAACACTCAGAAATTAAATGACATACTTCTAAATGATCCATGGATCTACGTATTTAAAAGAGTCATAAAACAGAAATGACATTAGCAAGATGGTGGAATAGGAGATCCCCTGCTCATATGTCCCAAAGCAACAATAATTTTGTAAGAGTCATCAACAGACAAAAGTACCTTTATAGGAGCCTTGGGATTCAGGTAGGAGTTTATAAAGCCCTGGTAGAGCCCAAGACCTAGGAGTATCATTTTTACAGGATAGACCCACACCCAGTTGGTACTTACTGATCATGGTCCCATCTCCAAGCCTAGAAACTGCCCCATATCCTTGCAAGCTTGGCTACAACCCCATTTTGTGTTGGTTCTGCTGCCAAAACCATTTGTCAAAGAGAAGTCATGCACACTAGTACATCAGAAGACAGGCCCGCCAACCTCTGTCTCAGCTATACATCCTAAAAATATCCTCTAACTCATCCCCTGCCCCTGTCAGCTATAGCATGAGATGAGTCCTGCTTCCACAAGGACCCACAGGGAGACATGTCCATCTGAGTGTGCAGAGCAGGCTTGCCAATCTTGGTCCCACAACAGATCCCTAAATAGCTCTAAATCTCAACTCCAGCCCCTCTCAGCTGCAGACTAGGCACTTCTGCCTTGTCAGAGACCTGCTGGGAGAAACACCCTTCTGTGTCCTCAGGACAGGCTTGCCAATCTCAATTTTACAGCATCCCTAAAACAAACCTGAATCTGGGCCCTAGCCCTTCTCAGCTGTGGCCAGATAGAAGTTCTACCTGCCCAGGAATCCAGAGGGAGGCACTCTCATCTGAGATCCACAGGCAGCCCAGCTGACCTGGGTCCCACAGAAGATCCTGAAATGGCCCTGAAAAGCAGTCCCAGCCCCTCTCATCTGTGGCTTGAGAGCAGTGCTGCCCACATGAGACCTGGAGATAGACAAGCTCATCAGTGCTCCTATAATCTAACCCACTGACCTTGGTCCTGCTGTGGATCTCGAAATGGCCCTGTAATTCAGCACCAGCCTCTATCAATTGTGGTCTGAGAGCAAGCCTGCCTGCCCAGGGACCCACCAGAAAACATACCCATCTGTGACCCCAAAGACAGGTCTGAAGAGCTCAGTCTCAGCTACAGGCTCTAAAGCAGCCCCAAAACTCAGTTCTAACTCGTCTCAGCCATGGACTTGAGCAGCACTACATACCCAGGGTCTCACTTAGTGATCCACAGGGAAACTTTCCAGAGACACAGAAGACATACCCACCCACACACCTGGTAACAGGCCCATCATCTACAGATCTTGAAATGGACTCTCATTCCAGTGCCAGCTCTATGGACTAAGGTTCTACAGACAGTCCAGTCAACCCAGAGATTACACAGAATCCACAGCTACTAGAGCCCCTGGTAACAGACCTACCAACTATAGACCCCACTGTGGACTCAGCAATAGCCATGTGATCCAGCTCCAACCCCATTTGACCACAATCCCATCAGCACAGGAACCTAATAGAAGAAGGCCTTAAACTGCCAAAAACAGTCTATAAAGATTTAAAGAAGGCCAGGTGTGGTGGCTTTCACCTGTAATCCCAGCACTTTGGGAGGCTGAGGTGGGTGGATGGCTTGAGCTCAGGAGTTCAAGACCAGCCTGGGTAATATGGCAAAACCCCATCTCCACGAAACATATAAAAATTAGCTGGGCATGATGGCACATGCCTATCATTCCAGTTACTCAGGAGGCTGAGGTGGAAGGATCACTTGAGCCTAGGAACAAGAGATTGCAGTGAGCTGAGATCATACCACTGCACTCCAGCCTGGGTGACCTTCAGACGCACAGATACCAATGCAAGACTCCATGAATAATATGAAGAATAAGGCAAGAATGACACCTCCAAAGGAAACTAATAAGGATCTGGTAACCGACCCCAAAGAAAGGGAGATCTATAAATTGCCTGAAAGAAAATTCAAAATAATTATCTTAAAGAAGCTTAATAAGATGCAAAAGATGTAGATAAATAACTAAATGAAATTAGGAAAACAATGCATAAACAAGATGAGAAGTTTAATTTTAAAAATAGAAACCATAAATAAAACAAACAGAAATCCTGGATCTGAAGAATACAATGACAAAACTGAAAAATTCAGTAGAAAGCTTCAAAAGCAGACTCTATCATGCAGAAGAAAGAATTAGCAAGCTCAAAGACAGGGCATTTTAAATTACCCAATTAGAGGAACAAAAATGTTTAAATAATAAAAAAGAGTAAAGAAGACATAAAGGATCTATTCTATCCCACCAAGCATACAAATATATACATTATGAGGGTTTCAGAAGGAGGAAAGAGAGAGAGAAAAGGAAAGAAAGCTTATGTAAAGAAATACATCCCAAATCTTGGGAGGGATATGGACATATAGATTCACGAAATTCAAAGGATCCCAAGCAAGATCAACCCAAAAACAAACACTATGAGGCACATTAATTCATGCAGGGCTTAAAACCTAGATGACAGGTTGATAGGTGCAGCAAACCACCATGGCACATGTATACCTATGTAACAAACCTGCACATTCTGCACATGTATCCCAGAACTTAAAGTAAAATTTTTTAAAAATTGTCAAAAGGCAGAAAGAATCTTGAAAGCAGCAAGAGATAAGAGACTCATTACATACAATGGAACCCCTATGAGGCTATCAACAGACTTCTCAATAGAAACTTTGCAAGTCAGGAGAGTAGGATAATACATTCAAGTGCTGACAGAAAAAAACCTGCCAACCAAGAATATCATACCCAGAAAAGTCTGTGCTTCAGAAATTAAGGAGATATTCCCAGACAAACAAAAGCTCAGGGAGTTCATTGCCTCCCTTATAAGAAATGATAAAGATAGGTCAATGAGTTGAAACAAAGGAACTCTAATTAACAACATGAAAACATATGAAAGTAAAAAAAAAAACCTCACTGTTAAAGGTAAATATACAAATTCAGAATATACTACTGTAATGGTGGTGTACAAATCACTTATATCTGGTATAAAGGTTAAAAGACCAAACTATTAAAACTAACTGTAGGTACAATACTTTGTTAAGGAATATACATATAAAAAGATATAAATTATGACATCAAAAAAGTAGATGGAGGAGTAGTAAAACTGTAAATTTTTTAATGCGATTAAAGTTATCGGCTTAAAATAACCTGTTCTAACATGTTCAGTGTAAGTCTCATGATAACCACAAAGCAAAAATCTATAGTAGATACACAAAAAAAGAAAGAGAAAGGAATCAAAGCATACCACTACAGAAAGTTGTCAAATCACAAAGGCAGACAGCAAGAGAGGAAAAAAGAAACAAAGGATCTACAAAACAACTGGAAAACAACAAAATGGCAGTAGTAAGTCCTTACCTATCAATAATTACCTTGAATATAAATGGATTACATTCTCCAATCAAATGACACAGAATAGCTAAGGGTATTAAAAAGGCAAACAAACACACACACATACACAAAATATATATGCTGTCTACAAGAGACTCACTTCAGCTTTAAGGACACACGTAGACTAAAAGTGAGGGATGGAAAAAGATATTCCATGCAAATAGAAACAAAAAAGAGCAAAGGTACCTATATTTATATCAGAGAAAAATAGACTTTAAGTCAAAAACTATAAAAAGAAAGAAAGTCATTATGTAATGATAAAGAAGACAATTCATCAAGAGGATATAACAATTGTAAATAAATATGCACCCAACATCAGAGCACCTTTATAAAGCAATTATTAACAGATATGAAGGGAGCAATAGACAACAATACAACAATAGTAGGGGACTTCGGTACTACAGTTTCAACAATGGATCAATCGTCCAGACAGAAAATTAGTGAGGAAAGATTAGACTTAAACTACACTTTAGACCAAGTGGACCTAACAGATGTATATAGAACATTGTATCAAACAAGAGCAGAATACACATTCTTCTCAAGCACACACAGAACAGCCTCCATGACAGATTATATGTTAAGTCACAAACAGGTCTTAACAAACTTCAGATTAAAATTACATCAAGTATTTTTTCTCCACAATAGTATGAAATTAGAAATCAATAACAGGAGGAAATTTGGAAAGTTCACAAATATGTGAAAATTAAACAATATGTTCCTGAACAACCAGTGGAACAAAGAAGAAATCAAAAGGGAAATCAAAAACTGTCTAGAGACAAATGAAGATGGAGACATATGACAAAATTTATGGGATGTAGCAGAAGCAGTTTTAAGAGGGCAGTTTATAACAATAAATACCTACATTAAAAAAAAAGAAATAACCTACCATTACACATGAAGGAACTAGAAAAAAAGAAGAACAACCTAAGCCCAAAGTTGGTAGAAGGAGAAAATACCAAGGATCAGAAGAGAAATAAGTGAAACTATAAAACATTGATGAAATAAATTGATGAGGACAAAAATAAATGGAAAGATATGCCATGTTCATTGATTGGAAGAATTAATATTGTTAAAATGTTTATATTACCCAAAGTGATATACAGATCCAATGTAATTCCTATCAAAATTCCAATGGCATTTTCACAAAAAGAGAAAAAAACATGAATTCTAAAATTCATATAGAACCACAAAAGATCCTGAATAGCCAAAGCAATCTTGAGCAAAAAGAACAGTTGGAAGCATCACACTATCTGATCTCAAAATCTACTACAAATCTATAGTAATGAAAACATCACAACACTGGCACAGAAAGTGACATACAGACCAATGAGACAGAATAAAGAGCCCAGAAATAAATCTATGCACTTACAGCAAAATGATTTTCAAACAAAGGTGCCAGGAACACAAAATGGGGAAAGAACAGTATTTTTAGTAAATGGTGCTGGGGAAACTATATTTCAGAAAAATGAAATTGGACCTTTATCTCACCCTACATACAAGAATCCACTCAAAATGTATTAAGCAGGTAAGCATAACACATGAAACTGTAAACCTACTAGAAGAAAACACAGGGGAAAAACTTCTTGACATTAGTCTGGGCAAAATTTTTTTTATATGACCCTAAATACACAGGCAACAAAAGAAAAAATACATAAATAGGATTACATTAAACTAAAAAGCTTCTACATAGCAAACGAAATAATTAACAGAATGAAGAGATAACTCTCGGATTGGGAGAAAATATTGTGAAGCACACATGTGACACAGGACTAATATCCAAAATATATAAGAAACTCAAGCAACTCAACAACAATAACAAAAACAATCCAATTTAAAAGGCATTTCTTAAAAGAAGACATATAAATGGCCAACAGGTATATGGAAAAAATGCTCAACACTACTAATCATGAATGAAATGCAAATGAAAAACACACTGAGATATCACCTCACACCTGCTAGAATGGCTATTATGAAAATGGCAAGGAATAACAAGTGTTAGTAAGAAAGTGGAGAAAGAAAATCCTTGTACACTGTTAGTGGAAATGTAAATCAATGCAGCCATTATGGAAAGCAGTATAGCGATTCCTCAAAAAATTAAAAGTGGAACTACCATGTGACCCAAAAATCCCACTACTGAGTATTTAAAGGAAATGAAATCAGTATGTCAAGGAGATATCTGCATTCCATGCACATTGTAGCATGATTCACAATAGCCAAGATAGGGATTCAACCTAAACATCCATCAACAAATGAAGTAATAAAGAAAATATAGTATATATACCCAACGGAATACTATTCAGCCTTCACAAAGGGAAATTCTGTCATTTGTGACAACATGGATGAACCTGTTGGATGAAATGCTGTGAACCATACATCTGATCAAGGCTTAATATCCAAAATATATAAGTAATTCAAGCAGCTCAATAACAAGAAAAGAATGTGATTAAACAGACATTTCTCGGCTGGGTGCAGTGGCTCATGCCTGTAATCCCAGCACTTTGGGAGGCCGAGGCGGGTGGATCACAAGGTCAGGAGATCGAGACCATCCTGGCTAACACAGTGAAACCCTGTCTCTAGTAAAAATACAAAAAGAAATTAGCCGGGCTTGGTGGCAGGCGCCTGTAGTCCCAGCTACTCGGGAGGCTGAGGCAGGAGAATGGCATGAACCCGGGAGGCGGAGCTTGCAGTGAGCCCAGATCGCACCACTGCACTCCAGCCTGGGCAACAGAGCGAGACTTGTCTCAAAAAAAAAAAAAAAAGAAAAAAAGAAGACATTTCTCAAAAGACATACAAATAGCCAGTAGGTTTATGAAAAGGTGCTCAACATCACTAATCATCAGGGAAGTGCGCTAGGGAAATTTTGGTCAAAGAATACAAAATTTCATTTAAGTAGGAGAAATAAGTTGAGGATAACTATTCTACAATATGGTGACTATAGTTAATAACAATAAGAAAGTAGATTTTAAATGTTCTTACCACAAAATAGGTATGTGAGATAATAGATATGTCAATTAGCTTGATTTGGTACACAATATATTAATATATTAAAAAATCATGTTGTACACCATTAATATATACCATTTTTATTTGTCAAAAAAAATTTTTGAGACAGAGTCTCATTCTGTCACCCCAGCTGGAGTGCAGTGACACAATCTCAGCTCACTGTAACCTCTGCCTCCCAGGTTCAATAGATTCTCTTGCCTCGGCCTCCCAAGTAGCTGGGATTACAGGCGCCTCGCCATGATGCCTGGCCAATTTTTGTATTTTTTAGTAGAAACGGGGTTTCACCATGTTGGTGAGGCTGGTCTCAAATGCCTGACCTCAAGTGATCCACCTGCCTCAGCCTCCCAAAGTGCTGGGATTACAGTCGTGAGCCACCACGCCCGGCCTTATTTGTCAATATTTTATATTTCCATAATAGGTAGAGTTTTTAGTAAACATATGTGAATTCCCGCCCACTAAATACCTTACTGATGACTTTCACCTGAGCTAAACCACAGTAAATTAAGACAGAAGAAATAGTTCCTTCCAGGTTTGCTTCAGATTTTGCAGGGTCAGGAAATAAGTTAATGTCTTTCCAAACTCCCACAAAACATAACACCAATTAGGGGTGTGCTCGTAATTACCAAAATGGATAAGATAAGGCAACTCTCCCCAGTCATAAGTGTCAACAAAATATGATGCACATGTCAGCCAGAATGGAAGTTAACTTCCCTTGGGAAACAGTGGCAAGAGGAATTTAAAAATAAAAACAAAAACCTATTGGTTGAAGAACCAGGTTGGGGAAATAATGATTACAGTTCTATTCTCTACTTATGTAGAAAAACTTGTGACAATAAAAGCAGAAAAAGTCTCAGAAACATCACAGCCTGCCTTGGCATAATAGCCCAAAACCATGATGCCAAATTTCTATTCAGTAATGAGCTGATGAGGTTTATCTTCTAAGGATGGAAGTGAAGAATGACTCACCCAACATTTAAAAATGTAATAATGAACCTGACATTGCTCCACCCAGACCCATTTCTCAGATTACCACCGACCTGAGGGCAACTGCCCTCCTACAGGAATGAGCCCAGCAAAGTGAGTTACTAATTAGAAAAAATCACCCAATTATGCCAACTTGCTGAGACTGGCAAGCCATGTTTTACTCTATGTAGGCAGAATCTCATTCAGAACACACTTGGGACTTGCCTATAAAAAGGCAAACAGAACCATTTAGACAAGAAGGGACTCCATTCTAGCTTTCACGAATACAGCTCTGCAACGTGTCTGCCCTGATACCATGTCTCTTCGACTTTCCAGTGCCTCCAGGAGGTCCTGTCCTCGTCCCACCACAGGATCACTCAGACTCTCTGGTGGGGGAACCAGCTTTGGGGCTGGAAATGCTTGTGGCATTTCGGGGATTGGAAGTAGCTTCTCTTGTGCCCTCGGAGGCAGCTCATCGGGAGGAAATGCAGCGGGAGGCAATCCCTGTGCTGGCTTCACTGTGAATGAGGGGGGGCTCCTTTCTGGCAATGAGAAAGTGACCATGCAGAACCTCAATGACCGCCTGGCATCCTACCTGGACAACGTGCGTGCTCTGGAGGAGGCCAACGCTGACCTGGAGCAGAAGATCAAGGGCTGGTATGAGAAATTTGGGCCCGGCTCTTGCCGTGGTCTTGATCATGACTATAGCAGATATTTCCCGATAATTGATGACCTTAAAAACCAGGTAAGAAATCATACTTCACAATCATTTTCATGTACCTTTATTTCTAAATTTTGTTTTCCTTTCTTTATTAAATTCTAAAAACATTTATTGTTCCTACTTGTGATTTTTTTTTTTTTTTTGAGAAGGAGTTTTGCTCTTGCTGCCCAGGCTGGAGTGCAATGGCAGGATCTCAGCTCACTGCAACCTCCACCTCCTGGGTTCAAGAGATTCTCCTGCCTCAGCCTCCCGAGTAGCTGGGATTACAGGCGCCTTCCACCACACCCACCTACTTGTGATTTCTTAAAGAGAATTCCAATTTAGCATTGGAAATAAGCATTAAGTAGATTCAGTTGGTTTAGTTCATGATAAAAGTCAAATTCCCATTTCTAGATCATCGCTTCCACCACCAGCAACGCTAATGCTGTTCTGCAGATCGATAATGCCAGGCTTACAGCCGATGATTTCAGACTCAAGTAAGTAGACTGCCAGAGTGAAATGAATTCATGGCAATTCATGCAAAGCATTACATCAAATTTGCAACTCTTATTCCAAAACTATAACACACTTGAATTTCACATAAATAGGATGTTATTACTTTTTTATGCTTTGACTATTAAATACAAAGCGTGAACTGCTATTAAAACTAGTTCTTTTTCTGTCAAATACTGCAAAGTAGAAACAATAATAATTATTATTATGCAACAAGTTTTGAAAATGCCTCTTGTGGCCAAATCTTCAAAATTCCGGAATTCTAGCACTTGTCATTGATCGGTGACTATGTCTCCAACCATGTGACAAATTAGGAAATCATTAACACTCTTTAAGGTACGAAAATGAGCTGGCTCTTCACCAGAGTGTAGAGGCTGATGTCAATGGGTTACGAAGAGTTTTGGATGAAATAACCCTGTGCAGAACAGATCTGGAGATTCAGTACGAAACCCTGAGTGAGGAGATGACTTACCTCAAAAAGAACCATAAAGAGGTAAGAGCTGGTCATCTACATTTTGCTATCCCTTTGCAGACACTGTGTACCTGACAGGAGATAATGTACATAACCTCTCATATAAAAAGTTGGTGCTGAAGACACATTGTCAGACAGACATGAGGGCTGAGCTGTCTCTTCAAGAGTCGAATTCTTTGTACAGATTCACCCTTGCTCTCTCATCAAGTTTCCTATGGGAAAAAATAAAGGAATCATGTTTTCCAGACCAATCAGGGTTATAAGAGGAGTGTTTGGCTATGTAATTATAGCTAAGTTAAAATGATCTGCTTAGGAGATTACATCGAATTAGATAAAATAAATATAAAATAAATGTACTTTAAGGACATCCTTAAACTGGAAAACTAGATCTAAATTTCTCTATGACAGTGGCAGATTTAAAACACTAAAACATTAACTTCATACATGCATTAAGTATACAAACGTAACACTAGTACGTATTCTTTATAGATATGGCTGTAAAAATAATGAGAATGAAATTAAGCTATTACACCAGAATTTATACTTAATCATAAACTTCCGAAGCGGTCACTGTTGGAAGTTAAGTTCCAAATTTTATATTGCAGTAATTACATCTTTGGGATTGCTTTCAGAGGTGCTGTTTTCCAAAAGGGAAAAATCTTTATCCTTTGAAAATAAATTTGATATTTTAAATAGCCAAAAGACTTCTATGGTCAAGCCAAATGCTTAAAACAGAAGATCAAGCTAAGAATCCTACTTGATTAGTCATGAGGCTGTCTTATAAATAAAACTACTTGAATAACATTGATTTGCCAACGTGGATTCAAATATAGTTACAGCCCATGGTGTTTAATCCATTTTTGATGAATTAAAAGCAATTGATTTTTGATTTTTGTAATGCCTCACTTACAGGCAACCCTACAGATATATATATATACACACACACACACACACACACACACAGAGGCAAATATATATATATATATATATATATATATATATATATAATCTTTTTTTTCATGCTTGAACCAGGAAGTTTTCACTAAATCCTCAGAAGTAAAAGCCACATCTGTAGATCGGGAAGACATAGGGTCAACCAGGAGGAAGGAAAGCTGGATTAGCTGAGGGGCTCACTGCAGGAAGGAATGAAAGCCTTAGTTACCCTCATTAAGACCAATTCATGAATGGGGAGGAGAGTTTCTGCAGCAGACAGAAGTTGATGGGTGGTATTCCAGTACACACAGTCTTCGCTGTGATGCCTGCCATTCAGAATCTTAGAACTGACTCACACATTCTAACAGCTTGCAGTTCAGACAGGGTAACATGTAGACTTTGGCTGCAAAATAAATTCCAGCTTCCACGATGATAATAATCATAATAACCAGCATTCATTTAGCATTTATGTGCAAGGTAGTATAGAGTCATTATTATTATTAGTTCTTTGATTTCTTTTAACAACTCAGGAAGGATATTTAATTATCCTCAATTTTCAGGTAAGCAAATAGAAACTTAAAGAGGTTAAGCAACTTTCCCAAACTCACCAGCCACTATAGGGCAGAACCAAAATTTACAGAGAGATTTGTGTGACTCCAAAGTCCAACATGATACTGTAATGTCCCTGTATAGACTTAATAGACAGCTGGGATTCTTTAGAGGATGATGTTCGTCCCTGAGGGGTGCACACATACACACACACACACACGCACACACACACATTTATTTACTTATCATCATTTCGATGGTTCAGAATTATTCAAACTCAGCCCTTCAACCATGTTCATGGCTGTGTTCAGGGTGTAGCTGAGTTAAGACTGCATCAAAGCTGGCCTCTAATGAAATGAAGACCAGTCCACAAAGGTGGAGAATAGAATAAGCAATGGAGGACCATTCATTTTAAATGTTTAAAACTTTCATTTGGAAAAGGAATTAAGACTCATTCTGAGTAGCAGAACTGAAACTGATGAGTTTAAGTTATAAGAACAGGAGTTTGGCTCCCTATAATATAGAACTCTGGAACAATTAAAACTCTTCCAGAATGAAACAGGCTAGTTCATGAGGTAGTGAGTTCACCGTCTTTGAGAATTAGGTCAACAGGACAGGAAATATCAAATGTGGTGGGAGGGGGTCAATGCACAGCCTGGGGAAAACCAGACAAACTCTAAGTGCCCTTCCAAAGCTAAGCTTCTAGACCTTCCATAAGATCCCTGCAGAGTTGAGCTGAACACTTTTCTGCCTCTAGGAAATGCAAGTTCTGCAGTGCGCAGCTGGAGGCAATGTGAACGTGGAGATGAACGCAGCTCCCGGGGTGGACCTCACAGTTCTACTGAACAACATGCGAGCTGAGTACGAAGCCCTTGCAGAGCAGAACCGCAGGGATGCAGAGGCCTGGTTCAACGAGAAGGTGACTCTCCTCCGGAAAACAATCCCTTTGCCTGTTACTGATATTCACGAAACTAAGATTTGCTCCTTCACTTATGTCATTTCAGAGCGCCTCCCTGCAGCAGCAGATTTCTGAGGATGTCGGAGCCACAACCTCAGCCCGGAACGAGCTGACTGAAATGAAGCGCACTCTTCAAACCCTGGAGATTGAACTTCAGTCTCTCTTAGCCACGGTATGAAAAGAACAATTTTTTACCATCCCCCAGGTCATCATGTTAGATACTTGCCAGCTGGTTTTAAAAACCTTAACAATATTGAAATATATGTTTTTACAATTGTCTTAAAACATAAGCAAAGAATAGGATTGTATAGCTGACAGCTAAAACAACACGAATGTCTTTAGGTCTATTCTACCAAAAAGAAGGATTTGCTCATTTTCAGGCAGTATCACAGTCTTAACTATGTGTCCATGTGAAATCTAAAACAATTATATGTAAAGTTAACAACAGGAGAAAATCATACATCAAACAAATCCCTGCGGATCTGCATATCCATCTCAGGTTCTCTTTATTGCTTCCTGACAGAAACGCTCCCTGGAGGGCTCCTTGACGGAGACCGAGAGCAACTACTGCGCGCAGCTGGCGCAGATCCAGGCTCAGATCGGGGCCCTGGAGGAGCAGCTGCACCAGGTCAGAACCGAGACCGAGGGCCAGAAGCTCGAGTATGAGCAGCTCCTGGACATCAAGCTCCACCTGGAAAAAGAAATTGAGACCTACTGTCTCCTTATAGGAGGAGATGATGGGTAGGTAAAACAATTTGCATGGATGGCGTAATATACTGAAATCTGCTTGCAAGTTAGATCCCACTTTCCACTGGAAAAGTGGACATAATTTGGCTGCATGCATTTATCATCATGAATACTAAATATTAAATACAATACACACTCGACTGCCAAAATACAAATTAACATCTTAACAAACCAGTATGCAGCAGGCACCGAGTTTAAGGTATGAACATTGAAAATATCACTTCTAGAGTGAAAAGAATAAACAGGAAGCTAATTGGAGTTTCAATATGTGGACCAGGATTCGGACTCTGGAAATGGTTTCTGGAGCTCATCACTCACAGAATCCTGTCTTCATAGCACTGATGAACTCCCATGGGCACACGTCTGGGAGTCTAGAGCTCAGGGTTGTTAGGAGCAAGAAGCTTCCTGAATTCACAACGAAGAGCATTTCATCACCCCAGAAAGTTCTTCTGTGCCCCACTTCCCTTGGCAGTTACTATTTTATCCATTCTTGATGTTAATATAAAAGGAATCGTACAGGAAAAAAATCACTTCTTAACACTGAAGCAGAACAAAAACATTACAATCTCAGAGAAAACCCCACTTAGAAAAAGTATCTTGTAATTGTCTAACTGCTGAAGCGATCTACACCGCTATTCCCCACCTATCATCAAACCCTCCCTCATTGACTAGAGTGATGCTTCCACATGTAAATCGTTACACAGCTAAATACATTTGTCACAATTCATAAACCTGCAAAACTTAAAAGGGAGAATTTCAACCTAAGTTGTATAAACACATCCAGTGGCATGCCAGAACTGCTGTTAGCATCTCATGACAGCCTCTTCCGCACGTCTCTTCCTAACTCCTCACTTAGTGATGTCACTTGGTAACTTGATATCAGCAATGGAGAAGGTATTCATACCTCTACAGAAATCGGCAAACACTACAAATCAAATACTGGGTTACACAGTTGAAACTACCAAAGAGCTAAAGAAAACCATATGGTGAACCTAGAATTGATGGGGTTCTCTCTAAATCACCCTCTTTCGTGATGTTTTCACAGAGCCTGTAAGTCTGGAGGTTACAAGTCTAAAGATTATGGATCTGGAAATGTGGGAAGTCAAGTCAAAGGTAATTAAAATGAAATCTGTTGTTATGCTATCCTACTTTTTAAATTTTCTCAACTTTTATTTTAGGTTTGGGAGTACATTGAAAGGTTCGTTACATAGGTACACACGTGTCATGGAGGTTTGTTGCACATATTATTTGATCATCCAGAAATTAAGCCCAGTACCCAATAATTATCATCTGTGCTCTTCTTCCTCCTCCCACCCTTCCCCCTCAAGTAGAACCAAGTATCTGTTGTTTCCTTCTTTGTGTTCATAAGTCCTTATCATTTAGCTCCCACTTATAAGTGAGAACATGTGGTGTTTGGTTTTCTATTCCTGCGTCAGTTTGCTAAGAATGATAGCCTCCAGCTCTATCCATGTTCCTGCAAAAGACATGATCTTCCTCTTTTTCATGGCTGCATAATATTCCATGGTGCTTATGGCTTTATCCACTCTGTCACTGATGGGCATTTAGGTTGATTCTTTGTCCTTGCTATTGTGAATAGTGCTGCGATAAACATTCACATGCATGTGTCTTTATGGTAGAATGCTTTCTATTCTTTTGGGTATATATACCCAACTACTTCATTTTTAATGCATAGCTTGATTGATCTTATATTACCATAGCTTGGTAAGAATACACACAATAAAGATTTGTAGTAGACACCATATGTGCTAGATATCTAATGTCAGTGATGTGTGCTAATTTTAAACAAAATAACATGTCACCATGTTTTTTCCTAACCAAATAATCAAAATTATTCACCAAAAATGAGTCTAAGTATTTGTGTTTAGTGCATAGTTCATTCTATATGCAAATACTGTTATTCCTTTAAATGATACAATGTTTTATTCATTTTTAACTCTATAAAATCTCCTTTTAATTTTTAACTTTCAGACTCAGCCAAAGCCATAGTGGTTAAGAAAGTTCTTGAGGAGGTAGACCAACGCAGCAAAATACTGACCACCAGGCTCCACTCCCTGGAAGAGAAATCTCAAAGCAACTAATTTGAGATGCAGCAGAGAACGTACGCCACATGCCCCCTGAGAAGAAAAGGCATTCTGTATCTGTCCAGAAAAATGTGCATGTCTAAGAAAAACGTCTGTCCTGTTGTCTTCCTGTTGTTTTCTCTTTCTGGGCAATCAATAACAGCATCTCCCCATTCATCTGGAAGAATGCCACACACAAATCCGATGACTCATTTGATTATCCTACAGAAATCTGTTGTCAATTCTTTGTATTCAATAAACCTCTTCTTTAGCAAGTTATCATTGGTGATATTGTCTTTAGAATGTTTATGTGTGCAATATAAATATGTGAATACGTAATAGCTTTTATTTATATAAGAACTCTTTTAAAATAATAGGTTTCCTCATAGATTTTCATCGGGCTTACCCTATCATTCAAACTGAGACAAATTCAGAAAGAATAAAAGTACTTTTATTTAAATCCCCAATCTGCCATACTTTGACATACTAAGAAGCCTATTCCCTTTAATAATAACTAAAATGTATATATTTCAGGTTCTTCATCTGTAAATGGGGATAATAAAAGTAGTTCTTTCAAATGGTTATTGTAAAGATTAAAGAAATAAGTTATTGCAAAGTGCACTTATGGGATAAGCATTTGATAGATGCTAATATGTATTTTTAATACTCAATATTTATAATGATTAATGTTCAATCTCATTTTCCTTTGGGATATATATTTTAAACAGTATTCCAAATGTAATAGAGGTTACAGCAAAAGTTTTAGTTTAGAACCCAAATTATAGGAATAGAGCCATCCACTTCTACTACAAAGTTGTAGCTGATGTTTATAACTCTCGACCAACAGATTTATCTCTACTAAAGGGAAATAAATTAGATTAATTAAAAACATAATTTCCTCAGATCAGATATTACCTCTAGATATTTAGTTGACCCTCTATACTGTATGGATGGATTGTCCATATTATAATCTATTCAAAAAAATGGGTCTCAGCCTCTATGTGAAAATAGAAAGCAGAAAAGAAGAGTCCTTTAAGTGTGTTGTAATTATCCCTGAATTGTTTGTATTGCCTGCTTCTGATACAATCTTAGCCACAGGCCTAATTATGTTCCCCATTAGATTATGTGAAACAAAAATATTACAATCTCAGAGAAAATTCCACTTAAAAAAAGATATGTTGTAATCGTCTAAGTGCTGAAGCAATTTATACCACTCTTCCCCACCTATCATCAAATCCTCCCTCAATGATACGGTTTGGCTCTGTGTCCCACCCAAATCTCATTTTGAATTGTACTGCCATAATTCCCATATGTTCTGGGAGGGACCCGGTGGGAGATAATTGGAATCACGGGGGCATTTTCCCCCATACTGTTCTCATGGTAGTGAATAAGTCTCACAAGTTCTGATGGTTTTATCAGCGGTTTCCGCTTTTGCATATTCCTCATTTTTCTCTTGCCATGTAAGAGGTGCCTTTAATCTCCCGCCATGATTTGAGGCCTCCCAGTTATGTGGAACTGTAAGTGCAGTTAAACCTCTTTTTCTTCCCAGACTTCATCAGCAGCGTGAAAATGGACTAATACACTTATTGACTAGAGCAATGATTCTCAATGTAAATCGTTACACAGCTATATATGTCACGATTCATAGACCTCAACAACTTAAAAAGGTGAATTTTAATGTAAGTTTGTAATACACCCTGTTGTGTGCTAGAACTGTTACCATCTCATGACAGCCTCTTCTGCACATCTCTTCCTGACCCTCCATTTAGTGATATCACTTGGTAGCTTGATGTCAGCAATGGAGAAGGTATTCACACTTTTGCAGAAATTGGCAAACCCTACAAATCAGAAATTCTTCCTCCTCTGAAACCTGGTTATTACACATTTACCAGCACATCACTGATTGTACTCTAACAAAGATGACTTTAAAAACACACATACACACACACAATGGTTAATCCCTTTATATACACAGACAGAGAGAAAGATAAATACATCACTACCTTTCTTAAAATCCTCCAGTGGGATTGCTTGAGCCCAGGAGGTTGAAGCTGCAGAGAACAGTGATTGCACCTTAGCCTGGGTGACAGAGTGAGACCCTGATTCCAAAAAAAACAAAACCATACTCCAGCGGATTCCTGATGTACCTAGGACTAAATTTAAATATTTTTCTATAGCCTCCAGAGCCCGATGTAACCTGATTCTGCTTATCTCTCTATTCATATCTTATGTCTTCACCTCCCCCGCAGCACTAACAATATTGCCCTCCTCTTATTCCTTGGATACAGCAAGCTCATTCCTGCCTCACAGCCTCTGTACTAGCTGTGCCCCCTGCCTGAAACGCTCTTCCCCAGATCTTCCCATGGCTAATTCCTTTTGATCTTTCCCGTCAGAAGAGCTGTCCCTGACCACTCCAGCAGAAGTCACTAGTACCTCACACTGCCTTACTTCCTTCAGAACCTTCATCAGCACTTGAAATTATCTTGTTTATTTATTTTATTTCTTATTTGTTGTCCTTTCCTCTGCACTGGAATGTAAGCTTTCTAAGGCAAGGATATGGCCCATTTTGTTCAACATCATATCCCCAGTAACCAGACAGTTTCTGGCATATGGTAGGTACACATTAAATATATGCCCAATAAATGAATAAATATACACATCTAAAACCAGAAGAAGTATTTTATATTGGAAACATGTAAGACTAAAGTTGGTAATTGAAACTATAAAAGGTCACGGCTGCGATGAGTCAGGTGTCTCCCTCTCCCTAACTAGTCTGTAAGCTTTTTTTTTAAAGAAAGGAAAGCTTATGCTACACATCTTTGACCCGCCTCTCATCATACAGCAAAACCTGTGCCTTGCACAAACTTGGTCCCCAGTGATTGTTCCTATGATAAGTTTTTGAAGAGTGAAAGTCTTGGCCTGAATGAGGAGACTCTGGGCCCCCTGAGTGACCTTTCGTATTTCTCTGACGGCAGAGGAGAAAAGTAGAGAGACATGGATGGGTCCCTGAAGAGAGAAAGGGAACATAATAGGCTCGCTGGGAAGGCTAAAGTCCTGTGTCCCTGTGTCCTCCAAGGTGAGGGGCCTGGGATGTCCCGCCAGAAGCCAGACTTCATTTGGGATGAACTACCAGTTATCTCCATTAGAGAGTAGAGAGTTGGTAAGCTTTACTGAAGGAAAAAGTATATTAAAGAGAATGAATGTGACAAATGTACATATGTAAAATAAAAAAGAAGTGGGGTCATGTTCTAAAATGGGAATATCAACATTTAAGGAGTAGGTAGAGGAATGCAAATCTATGAAGAACAATCAGTAGGAATAGTCACAGGGGTAAAAACGAGAATCAAGAGATGATACAGGACACTTGGTTTCAACTGGTTCTCCTACTGGAAGCAACTAAAAATGCTGGATAAAATCCTTTTAAAATCTTTTTAAAAGCATTAATTGGCCAGGCACAGTGGCTCACGCCTGTAGTCCCAACACTTTGGGAGGCTAAGATGGGTGGATCACCTGAGGTCAGGAGTTCGAGACCAGCCTGGCCAACATGGCAAAACCCTGTCTCTACTAAAAATACAAAAATTAGCTGGGCATGGTGGTGCATGCCTGCAATCCCAGCTACTCAGGAGGCTGAGGCAGGAGAATCGCTTGAACCTAGGAGACTCTGTTTCAAAATTTTAAAAAATAATAATTTTTATGAGGGAACAACGATGGGGCTGGTGGCACAGGGGTAAAAGAATTTACCTGGCCGGGCGCGGTGGCTCAAGTCTGTAATCCCAGCACTTTGGGAGGCCGAGACGGGTGGATCACGAGGTCAGGAGATCGAGACCATCCTGGCTAACACGGTGAAACCCCGTCTCTACTAAAAAATACAAAAAACTAGCTGGGCGAGGTGGCGGGCGCCTGTAGTCCCAGCTACTTGGGAGGCTGAGGCAGGAGAATGGCGGGAACCCGGGAGGCGGAGCTTGCAGTGAGCTGAGATCCGGCCACAGCACTCCAGCCTGGGCGACAGAGCGAGACTCCGTCTCAAAAAAAAAAAAAAAGAATTTACCAAGAGAGTAGTAGATAAAGAAAGGCAGACTTGGCTGGGCACGGTGACTCAAGCCCTTAATCCCTCCCCTGGGAGGTTGAGGCAGATGGATTACTGGAGGTCAGGAGTTTGAGATCACCCTGGCCTAAATGGCAAAACCCCATCTCTACTAAAAATACAAAAATCAGCCGGGTGTGGTGGCAAGTGCCTGTAGTCCCAGCTACTCAGGAGGCTGAGGCAGGAGAATCACTTGAACCAGAGGTGGAGGTTTCAGTGAGCCAAGATCACACCACTACACTCCACCATGGATGACAGAGCAAGAGTTTGTCTCAAAAAAACTCAAAAAAAAAAAAAAAGGCAGATTTATTAGAGAAAGTAGGAAAATACATTGCGAGAAGGCAACAAGCAGGATCAGAAGAAGAGAAGCTGACTGCAAAGAAAGAAAGGCTTGCTGGAGATTTTATAGGATGGTGTTTATGCTGTCTGTTGAAGAGGGCTTTGTTTAGTATTGATAATGCAAAGCTTGTAGTGAGCTAACTTGCAGATGTCTGGTGATAGTTGGGTGCAGGAAGATTGTGAGTTATTTTTGCAGGAGGGCTGTGTGTCCTGGACCATGAAGAAAGGCAGACTTGTAGCTTATCTGCTTTATCTTTTTGCTTTTTCCTGCCCCCACCAGCCTGACTCCCTTTCCCTAATTAGGATTTCAAATTAACGAGTTGTAATAACAAGGAAAACCCTGACCAAACACTATGTGAAGGAAGGAACCCAGAGAGAAAAGGAGAAATCTGAAGATGGCTTGCACTTTGAGGCATTTGCTGAAGCTGTGAACTTGGACTTCAGTGTTTATGACCCCACAGAGTATGAAGAACAAGAGATAAAATGTAGCACCTGCCTAAGACGGGGAGTATAAACAGAGACCCTTCCTGATAGGTGTTAGCCCCCAAAAGCCACACATGTAATATAAGCATGACCTAGAAACAAACTCACCTCCCTGCCAGAGAATTGCAAAGAAAGTTCCCTGTCTCAACCACTGGCATAAAGGGAAGAGGGAAAATTAACTCTGAGAATGTATGGTTATAAGCCACATTTGGATAGGGTTATAGCCAAAATCCACACTATCTTGCTGTATGAAAATAAATTTAAGCTGGGAATTTACTTTAAGAGGGTTCCTAACCACTGGTACCTCCCTGGGGGCCTAACAGAAGCAAATGCAAATTCTCTTTAGATAGACCCACTATCAACCCAAGCCTCAAATGATTCTCATAAATAAAAATTTTAAGGGAAATTAACTGTTGATAATCAGAAATTGCTAAACAAGATACCATGAGCAAGAGCCAATAGAAACAATTTTAAAATACAGAGCATAAAAATGATTAAAATACTTTAAAAAATAAAACTTTAAAAATACGAGCAGAATCCAAAACACTATAAAGAATGGCTAAGGATATTTGAAAAGAACCAAATATAAACTTCTAGATATAACAAATGTAAGAAATAACATTTAAAATATCAATGTTTAGAGCCAATAGTAGATTAGGCACAGTGGGAGAGAGAATTAGTAAACTACAAAGTAGACTGAGGAAATTATCCAGACTTCAGCACAGAGAGAAAAATACTAGGTAGGTAGGTAAGTAGATAGATGGATAGATACATAGATAAAATTAAGAGAAGTGTAAAAGAGGATAAAGAATAAAAAGAGACAGCCCTATTAAAAATGGCACAAAAATTTGAACAAGCTCCTCACCGAAGAGGAAATCCATACATTCAATAAACATGAAATATATTCAATCTTATTAGTGACCAGAGAAATGCACATTAAAAATCACAGCTAGCGTCCATTTCACACTTTCCAATTGGCAAGTATCAAAAAGTCTTCCTGTAGCAAATATAGATGAGTATGTGGAGCAACGAAAACTCATACTCTTGTAGGGTTGTAACTCTGAACTTCGAAAATTTGGTTTCACCTAACCAACTTGGATATGTGCATATTCTGTGCAGTGGGTTGAATATTCACGATCTTCCAAAATTTCTATGTGGAAGTCTAGGTGATGGCATGAGGAGGTGGGGTCTTTGGGAAGTGATTAGGTCATAAGGGTGGAGCCCTCATGATTGAGAGTGGCATCCTTAAAAAAGAGACCCAGAGAACTCCCTTGCCCTTCCACCTTGTGAGGACACAGTGTTACACGGCACAGAAGGTGACATCTATGAACCAGGAAGTGGACTCTGACCAGACATCAAAGTTGCCAGCACTTTGACCTTGAACTTCCCAGCCCCCAGAACTGTGGGAAATAAATCTCTGTTGTTTATAAGCACCTAGTGTATGGTATTTTGTTACAGCAGACCAAACAGATTAAGGAGATTAAGGAGGTCTAGAACTTGGAAAGACCCTTACACAGGTGCACCAGGAGACATATCCAAGAATGTTCATACAACATTGTTCATAGTAGTAAAAAAACTAGGAAAAACCCAAATACTAGCCATCAATGGTAGGATGGATAAATAAAGTGAAGTCTATACCAAAAAATGCTATCCAACAGTGGAAAATAATGGACTATAAGCCCTGTGGTGATGCTGTGATCCCACTGGCTACCCAGATCCAGCAGGCTTCCAATAGAGAGCTTTTCATCCCAGCTGCGTAGGTATTGGCGGCAGGCAGTCCTCAGCCATCAGCCCCTCAGGGGTTGCTTCAGCTGCAGTGTCACCTCACCTGAGTTCACACCCTACATCCAATGAATGATTGATACAGCAGTATAAAGGCCTGGCCATCTTGGCCCCACTCAGGACAGTACTGAGCTCCAGAGCTCCTAATGGAAGCTCACTTTCTACCTGTTCCCAATCCTGCTTCCTTCTCCCTTTCTACAGGTATTGATCCCAGGGCAATCTTTAATAACCACCCTGCGCACTAAACTCAGCTCTGACTCTGCTTCCCAGAGAATCCAACCTACAACTGCCACACACATCAACAATGATGAGTTACAGAAACATAAAGCCAAACAAAGGAAGCAAGTCCCAGCATAGTGCATAGGGCAGATTCCACTTGTATAAAGTTCCAAATACAAAAACTAAACAAGACATTGTTTAGAGGTGCATATGTAGATAGCAAAACTTTTTGTAAAGGCAGTTGAAAGGTTTTCTTCCCTTCTGACACCAACTCAGTGTCCTACAATTCAATTCAATTCTAACGCTAACACACTGGAGTTAGTGTCAGACTCCACATGTCTAAAGGCTCAGTCCCACAAGACTGTCCTCACTTCAGATACCAGCCACAAGTATCAGGCCCCCAGGTTACCCACACTTCTGTCTGACATGGCTACAAATTCAGGGTTCTCACAACCTCCCCCTCTGCAAAGTTTAATAATTCTCTAGAATGACTCACAGAACTCAAATAAGTGCTTCACTTACTATTGTGGGTTTACTATAAAGGATACAACTCAAGAACAGCTGAAGGCAAGAGATGCCCGGGGCAAGGTCGGGGACGAGGAACATGGAGCTTCCATGCCCTCACCGGGTGGGCCACCTCCCAGCACCTCGATGTGTTCACCAATCCAGAAACTCTCTGAACCCCCTCATTTAGAAGCTTTTATTGAGGTTTCATCATGTAAGCTTGATTAATTATTAAGTCAGTCTTCAATCTCTGTCCCCTCTCTGGACAGGGGGGAAGAGTTAGGGCTGAAATGTCTAGGCTTCTCATCAAGGTTTGGCCTTTCTGACAGCCAGCCCTCATCCTAAAACCACTTAGGGGCCCACCAAGAGTCACCTCATTGGAACCAAAGATGCTCCTAGCACACAGGAAATTTCAAAGGATTTAGGAGCTCTGGGTCAGGACAAGAAAAGATGCTTCCATCACTCGGGAAATTACAAGGATTTTAGAAGCTCTGTGCCAGGAAATAGGGACAAATACCAACTATATATTTCTTATGATGTCACAGCAAGTAATAAAGAAAACTCAGGATAGTAATGACATCTGAGCAGTAATAGGGGAGATATCACTGGGGAGAAACAGCAGGGTCTCTAAGATACAGGTATGCTTTACTCTTATTTATTATTTAAGCTACACAATGTCTAAATTTTTTGCATGCAGGAAACTATACAATGAAAAATTTTTAAACAAATGACAAAAATGATAACAATATTTTAAGTAAAGAAAATGACTGAATGACTAGAAAATAATGACGCTATTGAGAGATGTAGCAAACTGAAAAGGGATGTCAGTGGAATGGAAAGGTGGTGAGTTTAGCTTAGAACACAAGCGCGAAGGTGAGAACAGTCAATTTTCTAAGAGAAAGAATTGGAGCAGGAGGGGAGGTTTTGGATTGCATAGGAGAGAGGTAACCATTGATACCTTGAAAGTCTATCAGAATGAAGAGCTCTGCAGATGATGGAAGCCAGAGATCAGGAATACACTGAGCAGTGGATAAGGATGCAGATAGAGATGAATTAGAAAATAGGGTTAGGACAGAAGCGGTGGCTTACACCTGTAATCCCAGCATTTTGAGAGGCTGAGGCGGAAGGATGGCTTGAACTAAGGAGTTCTAGACGAGCCTGGGCCACATAGCAAGACCTCATTTCTACTTTAAAAAAAAAAAAAAATTAGCCAGGCATTGTGTGGAGTGCCTATAGTCTCAGCTACTAGGGAAGGTGGGGTGGGAGGGCCACTTGAGCCCCAGAGCAGTGAGCTATGATCACATCACTGCACTCCAGCTTGGGCGGTAGAGCAAGACCCTGTCAAAAATAAAAATAAAAATAAATAAAAAGAGGATCAGAGGAACCCAGGAGGGAGCAGAGGTAAGATAAGTCAGGAGATTTTGTTTGCATTGTTTGTCCTGAGTTCCCAGAAAAAACAATGCAGCCCCAACAAACGTGTGCATAAAAGACATTCCCTGCCAAATAGAAAACACTTTGTTGGTTTCATGACCCTTGGGTTCTGTGCCACTGTTCCCATCCATTTAATAACAATAATCAAGAATGTTCTCAAAAATAAGACTCTTACTCAGTAATAGAACTACTTCATTTGGAATGTGATTTTTGAAATAGAATAATTATTTTGTTACAGAAAGAAAACAACTTTCCTGAGATGTTTCCAGAGCTTCTACTAACACAGTGTAGCCAGTGTGTCTTCATGGCTCCCTAGCAAAGCTGCTTCTCTTCCATCTGCCACTGTGGTTGCTGTCATTGCTAATTCTCGGTTCACAGCAATTATGAGATTTTCAGGTATTTACATTAATGTCTTACCAGATAAAGTCTTACTTCATAGGGAAACCAAATCTTACAATATTGCATCTGTCCTTACTTAAGCTTAAAGTTATATCCATATAGACCTACCTGTACAGGTAATAAAACTGCCCAAATGGTGGATGTATATTTAGTTATAGGGATAATCTAAGAGAAGGTAGAGGATAGCATTGAAATTGATATTTCAGAGTCTTCACCTTTATCTCTGCGAACATTTATGATTTGTTCTTTCAAAACACCTATCACTCTGCCTCTTGGAGAATGCTTACAAATATTAACTAAAAACTGTGTATTCATAGTTTTTGTGTGGAATAATTCCAACGTGGTTCCATTTCTCCTTTAATCTTTGTAGAAAAACGTGGACACGTCAGTTTGAGCAAAGGATGACTGGTGTCTGTTACCCATTAGCTCAGTC
The DNA here is from genome assembly GCF_003255815.1 of Theropithecus gelada. NCBI lineage: Eukaryota > Metazoa > Chordata > Mammalia > Primates > Cercopithecidae > Theropithecus > Theropithecus gelada. The sequence goes on along the minus strand of NC_037684.1, from coordinate 28,803,940 downwards.
AACAGATATCAATACAGTTCCCACTGCAATCCTAGGGGAGCGTGAATCTAGGGGAATCCAGACAAACTGGCCCCTGCTTTCATGGAGTTTGTGTATTAAGATGACACCAGGGATTAATTTAGAGGCATAACTGAGTGACAACACAGAGGGGCAGGTGCCACTAAAGATTTGTATTACTTATGTTTCCCAGAGGAGGAAGCATGTCATTCTGTGCATGACCATGTGGGGAGCATCGGTGTGGGCCAGGAGGCAGAAAGGAATGTGGAGGAAGAGCCTAGGCCAGAGTCTTTATTGGGGTTTCCATGGGAGCACCAAGGCAGGGTACAGTAGGCAGCTTAAGATGGACTGGTTTGAATTAACTCCAGTGTGCTTTGGTCTATTAGGTGCCTGGTACCTGCCCCTGGGGTGATGTAGGGCAGGGGAAATATGGCTTGGTGTGTGAATTAGGTAACGAGATGGCTGGAGCTCTAGACTCAGGATTGGCTTGTTTGTGTAAGACAGACGTGCTCCTGACTGAGCCCTTTGCTATCTCTAAAAATTGGCTAGCACAGGGAGGGCACAGGGAGGGGCATTCTGTCCCCAGTCAGCAAGTTTTTAAGGTATTCAAACATCATAAAATACAGAAAATTTAAAACATGACCAATACAGGAGTGGGGTGGCTCCTTTGAAGAGGGTGGTCACTGAAGACTTCTCTTCAGTGACGTTTGAGTTGAGGCCCAAATGATGCGAAAGAATCTATCACAAGAAGCTCTGCAGGCAGCTTGCACACAGATCCCAGCATGGCAGGAAAAAGGCCGGCACATCCCACAAACAGAAGCATGGTCAGAGTGGCCGGAGCAGAGCGAGCAAAGAAGAGGGAGGATCAGATGAGGCCGTGGAGGAACCTGGACTTCATTCAAAGTTCAACGGGAAGCCATGGGTATGTTCAGACCCCAGAGTGCCATGATTCTGGAAAAACCACTCCACTTGCGGTGCAGAGAATGCAGGAAGGCTGGAGTGGGTGCAGGGGATTCTTGTGGTAACCTACGCATGATACAGTGGAAGCATGGGCTGTTTGTGAAGGTTTCTGCTCATCCGCCTGTGGGGGCTCCTCCCAGAACACCCATCCTATAGCACCTATGGACCCTATCTTCACTCTGTGTTGGAATTGCCTGTTTATCCATTCCCTCAGGATTTGGCCCAATGTAAGCTCTTGCAAACAGGCGCTGTTTCTATCATCTTCAAATCCTTACCACCTAGCACAGTACTAGACTCAGAGCTGAATGAATGATACGACTCAAGTTGTACCAAAACTAATTTGAAGCAGCACCTAAGGCCTAAAAGGAATTTAATTTTTGTTTTGTTTTTTCTTAAAACCGTTTATTTTGAAATAATTTTAGATTTACATAATAGTTGCAAAGACAGTAGAGAGTTACTACATATTCTTTACCCAGTATCTTCTAATATTAAGATCTTATGTAACTACAGCACTTTTGTCAAAACTAAGAATTAACACTCGTACAGTACTATCAACTAAACTACAGACTTTCTTCAGATTCACGCTAAAAGGAATTTAAATAATTAATTATTTAAGCTCTTCAGTACCAAAATAAACTAGGACCACTGTACCCTGTACCATGCCTAGCTTAATAAATATCCAAAGGCATCTATTAAAGACAATCAGATAATCAGTCAGGGAAAAGGGGCAGATTATACAGTAGTTTTCCCGAGATAATATAGGCAAAAATGTTCAGCCATAATCTGTATCATAACAAGAAGTCATTCTGTAGTGACGTGGCCAAACTGAAAAAGAATGACCATCGCCAATCATGATATAAAGCAGCTCAGCTGAATGTATGGCTTTTTGGGGTAAATGTAGAAACAGCATCCCAGCCCTACCAGAAGCTCTGATACGCACTTCGCTTTCCACTCTCAACTGAGAATATTTATTACAAAGGTCTCCTATGAGGTTTGGCAGGTTACTCCCTGCACTAAGGTGCCCAGCCTACACTCCATGCTCCAAGCTGAGGGCCCAGGAAAGGAGGTATGTCCTTCTAATTTTTACAAAGTTACAAGGCCACAAAGGTGCCAGCACAAGTCATTAAAATGCCAAAATTGGCCAGTCACAGTGGCTCACGCCTGTGATCCTAGTACTTTGGGAGACCAAAGTGGGCATATTGCTTGAGCTCAATAGTTTGAGATCGACCTGGGCAATACGGCAAAATCTTGTCTCTACAAAAAGTACAGAAAATAAGCCAGGAGTGGTGGTGCGCTCCTGTCTTCCCAGTTATGTGAGGGGCTGAGGCAGGAGGATTGCTTGAACTTGGGAGGTCGAGGTTGCAGTGAGCACAGCACTCCAGCCTGGGCGACAGATTGAGACCCTGTCTCTAAATAAATAAATAAGTAATATAATATAATAAAATACCAAAATAGCTCATAGGGCTGATAAGTAGCCACTGCCCAGAGGCCCCCTGAATGGCCTCAACGATGGCCACAGGGCTTGCCCATGACCCGCTGCACACCATAACCAAACATGCCAGGCACAGCAGGGAGTCCAGGACCCGCCCCCAGTCCAGACTTACCAGCTGCTGGTATTCATTCTGACTCATCCATGCCCAGGCCATATAATTGTTAACTATTTGGGATATCACACCTGGTTTTATTCATTTTCCTTTGTTTTTTTCTTATCCACATCTGAGAAAGTCTTTCTTATCCACATCTTAGAAAACCTTACAAACCATTTGTAGCCTCAGGAATGGCCTAGTGGTTGTACATAGAACTGTTCCCACCATTCCCGGTGATCAGTTTCCAGGGCATGAGAACGTGATCAGGAGCAGTTCCTAGGAAGTCCTATGAGGATTCAGACTAGAGCTGAGTGGTTCCAGCCTCGGTGAGAAGGTCAGAGCACCATGGCTGGGACCTTTTCCTCTAATTCATTTTATTAATGAATCAAAGGAACATATCAAGCTAAAGAAAATATAGTCCCTTAGTTGTCAGAGAAGGCAACAATGAAAAGTGGTTGAGGGAATAAGCCTCGAATTTTCTGGATTTAAAACTTTTTTCATCCCTTTCTAGCTGTGTTTTCTTGGGCAAGTTATCTAATTGCTCTGTCTCTCAATTTCCTCACCTGTAAAATGGTGATAATAATATTAACAGCTATTCAGAGAGTTGGTGTGATGATTAAATATGTAATCTATGCACTTAGGAGAGTGTCTGGTTCATATTAAACCCTCAGTCAAGGTAGCTACTACGGCGAAGAAAAAATAAAAATTTAAAAATTAATTATATGTTATCAGAGAACTTTAAAGCTATAAGAGAGCTTAGAAACTAGTCCATGTCATTTCTCCTTGAGGAAACTAATGCCCCATGAGAAGTAGTTGATTCAGAGGCAGAATGAGAGATTTCATCTTATCAATTCTCTTATTTATTTATTCATTTATTTATTTTTGTAGAGATGGGGTCTCACTATGTTGCCTTATCTGGTCTCAAATCTCTGAGCTCAAGCAATCCTCCCTCCTTAACCTCCCAAAGTGCTGGGACAGGCATGAGCCACCACGCCCAGCCTCATCAATCCTCCTAAAGGTGAATGACAATTCTCCCTACTTTACTGTAAGACTCCGACAATGTGTTGAATAAATCAGTCAATTAAAAAATATATATTCAGGAGAAAATGGCCTAGTTCCAATGACTGTGGTGCCAAAATGGCAAGTCTACAAAGAACACACAGAGAGCACTGTTCCTAATCCTGTCCTCTGTGATACTTATACCTGCAGGAACATGGCGCTCATTGCAGCCTAAAACCTTCCTGCTCAGATGGGAGGTTCTATGTGGCAAGATGGTTAATGTGCCTGAACTAGTGTCAAAGGCAGGAAGTAATTGAAAGCTTTCCAAAAAGGGAAGAAAAATGTAACCACCTTGGTTCTTGAGGGCATTCTGCTTAATATGGAAAGAGGTATATTTACATACCTAAGAGAGCATGGCTATAATTTGTAAATTACCTAGAGGATTTAGTAACTGAAACATAACCAAAAGTCCTCACTCCCCACCAATTTACGGGTATCTGTGAAGTCTTCTTAACATTGATGCACTAGTTTAATTGTTCTAGTTATTCAACTGCCACCTATAAAAAACTACATACAGAACCTCTGGCTACCAGCCTTTTCCACTATAATGTAATGCTCTGCACTAGGCCACTGATACTCTCAAGTCTCATGATATGCTACAATTACTTGGAAGTTTCTATCCAAAAAGGGAGAACAGAAACACCCTTCTACCTTTTCTCCGAGCTCCACTCTGTAGGGGTGTGTTGGGGCCCCCAAGACCATCCTCAATTTCAATGATTCACTAGAAGGACTCACAGATCTCAGAAAAACTGTTATACTCATGGTTATGGTTTATTACAGTGAAGGGATACACATTAAAATCAGCAAAGGCATGGCACATAGGGCCATGTCCAGGAGAGACGAGGCATAAGCTTCCAATTGTTGTTTCACATGGAATCAGAAAAAACAGCACTTCATTCTCCCAGAAATGATGGGTGGCAATGCATACATAGTAATGTCAACCAGACAGGCTCACCCAAACCTTGGTGTCCAGAGTTTTTATTGGGGGTCAGCCACTTAGGCATGGGACGCCCACCTGATTCACCTCAGTGACTCAGTCTCCAGCCCCTCCAGAAGTCAGACTGATACAGCATAGCCCAAGAACCCCACTGTAAGTCACACTGTTGGCATAAACTCTCTGCTGTGGCCTAAAGCCCCAGGTATACAAAGACACTCCTATCTGGCAGAATATTCCAAAGCTGAGAGCTTTTTCCCCCAGAGCTGGGTAAGGGCTAAGCCTTTCTTTGGTATGTGCAAGACCTGAACACCCCAAGCCTGCCGAGTTAACCCTTTCCTGCAAAAGAGGTCTCCTGTGCAGAGCCCCAAGATAGTACAGAGTTTCACTTCAGCATATTCATGCCGTACAAGTCCTACCCCCAACTGCCAGCACGCATAAGCACCCCACACTCAAGCCCTCCACACCCTTGGACATCTAGGCTCTGTCGTCACATAGAGCTTATGATGGAGTCCATCTTTCCTTAAAATGAGTTCTCTCGGGCTGGGCGTGGTGACTCATGCCTGTAATCCCAGCACTTTGGGAGGCCAAGGCAGGTGGATCACCTGAGGTCAGGAGTTCAAGACCAGCCTGGCCAACATAGTGAAACCCCATCTCCACTAAAAGTACAAAAATTAGTTGGCACAGTGGCAGGCACCTGGAATCCCAGCTACTCAGGAGGCTGAGGCATTAGAATTGCCTGAACCAAGGAGGCAGAGGTTGCAGTGAGCTGAGATCATGCCACTGCATCCAGCCTGGGTAACAGAGCATGACTCAGTCTAAAAAATAAATAAATAAATAAATAAAATAGCTGGACATGGTGGCTCACGCCTGTAATCCCAGCACTTTGGGAGGCCGAGGAGGGCGGATCACAAGGTCAGGAGATCGAGACCAGCCTGGCCAACACAGTGAAACCCTGTCTCTACTAAAAATACAAAAATTAGCTGGGCCTGGTGGCAGGTACCTATAATCTCAGCTGCTGGGGAGGCTGAGGCAGGAGAATTGCTTGAACCTGGGAGCGGATACTGCAGTGAGCCGAGATTGCACCACTGCACTCCAGCCTGGGTGACAGAGCGACACTCCATCTCAAAAGAAAAGAAAAAAAAAAAAAAAAAAAAGGAAGAGCACTCTCTTACAGACCTTCTTTAATGTTTAGCATCTGCTGGGTTCCTGCCAATCTTCAGCACATGCATATATGCAAAGCCCAATTGCAGAAAAGACTTGAGATCTTTCCACAGATGTCACCTCAGCAGAAAATAAGGACAATTACCCCTGAGAGTACCTAAATCTCCACTCAGGCTCAGAGGGATCTAACAGTGTTCGGAAGCTTTGACTATAGAAGAAGGATGAAGTTTTTGTGTAAGAAATAATTGAATCAGGGCAAGCTTAAGAAAAAACTTACATTCACTGAAACCATTTTCCAAGTGATTAAAGCAAAAGTGGGAAATTCAAGCAATACAAATAGGCATGTTTCAAACATATCAGAAGGTAGGATTTTCAATCTGTTGCCACAATTAAGTCTCTAGACCCAGAAATGCAAGAAGAAATTACAAATGGGTACTCCCTTAAATCTAACATAAAAATTTATCTTCCAAGATGTAAAACCCACTCTTCCCTTCCTCTTCACCTACAATATAGATTTTTCTTAAAGTCTAGAGATAGAACTTAAGAAAACAAACACTGGCAATTAATTTAATAGTAATTATACTTTATGTTTATATATTACTTTAGAATTTTAATATACAGACAAAAAGTAAAAGTTGATCTTCACAAAAAGCTTACAAGAAGTACGATGATCATTTATAGATCAAGATCCAGATTAAAGATGGATCCAGAACAACCTGTTTTGTTCTGGGTCACAAGCAATTTAGTGAAAGTACAGAATTTGAACTCAGGTCTACAAACTACTAGTCCAGTGTTTTTCCCACTCAACACACTACCCCAGGAATTTGGCATGGATTTCAAAAAACTGAACCCCTTGAAAGTTATTCCACAAAAAGCAATTTTATAGAAAATGTTTTCAAAACACATGGGCAGGCATAGCAACAAACTAACAGATGTCACGTCTTTTCTTCAACGCGAACCAAAAATGTTTAATTTTATGCCACTGGTTAATGCCAATGAAGAGAAAATAAAATATATTCACTTCACTAAGGAGAAATCACCAAGACAAGGACAGAATACCTCTCGGTTATTGTAACAAGTATGATTCTCAGAGTCATAGGAAAATTGACAGATTTCATGGGAAGTTTTGTTTAATTATAATATTCACCAAACTTGTCTCACAAGGAAGATCTGAAACAAAGTTGGTGAAATTAGAGTAAAAGGTAAGAAAATATTCCTCATTAAAAAGGATTAAAATTTTAATGTTATAAAACCAAATTGCTGTATCTGCCTGTGTCACAGTTAACACACAAACACACACAAAGAGGTTCTTTCTTTCCCCCAAAAAATGAAATATTATGAAACGTAAAATATGTGGTGATAACTTTTAAATCACTACAAAGGAACAGAACTTATGGGGGAACACTGAATTTCATGTGTAAGGAATCATAAAAACTGGGAGAACCGTGTTCTCCCATGAACTTCATCTCTGCAGGCGTGTACACCTTTCAGCCTAGCATCTCCTCAAGGTAAATGGGTGGTCGATGACACACCCTCAGAGACTAACAGCGAAGGTGCCAACCATAAGCTCAGGATCTCAGGGGACTTTAGGTAGGAAAATGAGTGTTGGCTGGGAATCAAGAGACTCAGATTCTAATCCTAATTCTTGCAGTAACAGATTGTATTGCATAGAGGAAAACATCACTTTTGAGCCTCAGTTTCCTTCTCTGTAAAATGCCCTCACTGCCTCTCACAGCTCTAATAAGTATTCAGTTACAATGACACATACAAATGTAGTTGAAAACTGCAAAAGTGATATAGAAATGCAAAAGCATTGATAGCAGAAGAGATTAGACAAGAAAATGGTGTCTTATTTAAAGGAGCCAAACGTGTTTAATCTGATAAATCATTAGGACATATTTTTGAAAAGTGGCACTTGAGGCAGATTAGGGATAGTGGTGTAGGTGGTGTAGGTTTCCATGATGATGAACAGACCTGCAGTTTAGGTAATGTCGAGATGTAAAGGCCAACTTCTACAACAGTGGGCTTTTCCCACATGAAGAACAGATGGTCTGGGAAACCCTTTCTTACCAGGGTACAGTATTAAACAAGCAGCTCACTCAACAAAGTCAGCAGGGATTTGGTCCAGCCAAAAATTACAGCAAATATTATCCACTAATTGAAGAATTGACGAGTCAAGCAAAAAAACCTACACTCTTCAGCCTCTTTATTAGATGCAATGGTTTGGAGGGGCTTTTAAAATTTGAGAAAAAAAAAATGCATTGCAACATATACATAATCTTGCTTTCTATTTTTGAAGTTAACAGCTGCTAGTGATTAAAATCTTATAAATAGCCATAATGGTTATTGATTACATCCATTTGTCATTAAAAACAAAAGCAGTTCTCAATCCAAAAGAAGGCTGTATTCCAAGAGTTGTTAATAAATGTTTTCATTTAATAATACATTTCACACTTCCTGTATGCCAGGAATTACTCCTGGTCCTTTACATACATAACTTATTTAATCCATGTGATAATTTTATGAAGCAGGAGCTATTGTCTTCAATTTACAGATGAGAAAATGAAGGCACAGAGATGTTATGTTACGTGCTGAAGGTCACACAGCTAGTAAATAGTCAAATAATTAGTGGGGAGCTAGAAGTACAAAAATGTGGCTCCAGGATTTTTTAGCTGCCATGCCATGCTGACCTTTTAGAACTGATATAGTTCTCCACAGAAGCAATGGTATAGTTATAAAATTCCACAATACCCTATTTAAACCACATGTAGCTGAAATTCTACTGATCTATCAAAGTGCTATCCCTGGCTCCCAGCTCAGTACTTGTCAGAGAGGAAGTGCTTAATAGCGTTTGTTGAATTTAAGATGGATAGGTGCCCCACTTACGATGTTAACACTCTAGAACATTGGAGCAGTCAGTGGCAGAAACACAGATGTGCTCCTCTACAGCGTCTCCTACACTGGTCTCCACGGTTCGGTGGTGGAAAGGAATTTGGGTGATTGGGCCTTACGGAGATAGCACAACTTTTTAGCAGCAGATGACAGATGGGGTTTTGGTTTTAGCAGCAAAGCAGCAGCACAAAACTTCAGCAGTAAGCTGGGGAGAGAATCTGGGTTCTACTGGGCAGCAGGATATGGTTGCAAGCCTGTGGCAGAAGGTGGAGTGGAAGTAGGTAGTGAACGGCAAAGTGAGTTTCTGGTACCAAGACACATGGAAACTGGGTCTGTAACTAGGGCAGCTATTTGTCAACAAGGGAAGATGATAAATCAGCCATCTGCAACCCAGAGTCTGTCTCTAGGTCAACACTTGGACAATTAATAATCTCTCTCTACTGTTTCTCAGTAGGCAAAAAAAAAAATGTAAATTATTTTTCGGACAGTTACTGAACATGGTGAAGAATATGTAAGAGAAGACTTGCTGTGATTATATAAAATACAACAAAAATTATACATGAAGGGTTTTTCCCCACTCCTGGCTCTGCCTCCCAGGCTAGAATGTAGTGGCACAATCACACCTTACCATAACCTCAAACTCCTGGACACAGGTGATCCTCCCGCCTCAGCCTCCTGAGTTGCCAGGATTACAGGTATGCACCACTATGCCCAGCTAACTTTTAAATTTCTTTTTATAGAGAAAAGGTCTCGATATTGACCAGGCTTATATATGAAATTCTTTAAGAGCAGCGACTATTACTTGTTAGTTTTATTCCCAAGGCTTAGCAGAACGTTTTTGCAAGATGCTCGATAAATATTAAATAATTGATAAAAGTTGATTTATTATTGATACGTAAAATAGAAGATAAATAACCAGCCTGGGCTGGTGATGAAACCCCATCTCTACAGAAAACACAAAAATTAGCCAGGTGTGGTGGTGCACGCCCGTGGTCCCAGCTACTAGGGAGGACAAAGGGGGAGGATCTCTTGAGCCCAGGAGGCAGAGGTTGCAGTAAACCAAGATCACTCCACAACACTCTAGCCTGGGTCACAGAGCCAGACCCTGTCTCAAAATATATATATTATATATATATAATATATATATAATATATAATAACAATAATAAAATAACTATATAGAATAATTGATAAATGAATAGAATAATAAATTGAATAATAAGAGAATAATAAATAAGCAGAATAATGGAGTGATAGACAAACTGTAAATGAATGAAGCAATAGCACCAACTTTTAACTGCTATGTTCATCAAAAACAGCACAGTGAGTTTGAAATATTCATATTACCTTGTTATACAATATACAATGTGAGCAATAAAGAAAATAGGTATTAAATGTATCCTTGTCCAAAATAAATTATTCTGAAGCTATGAACATTTCCATCTTTAATCTTTAAAATCTGTATGTTATAGCAGGAAGATGTGATTCCAGTTTATTCGGATATTTTAATACAACTTCCTCTTTGGATACAACACAAAATCTACAAAGCCATGTAAGGAAGAATAATCTTCATCTTGTCAGTAAACAAATAAAAGTGCAGGTGTCATGGATCTTTGTTCAAGCAATATCACTAACTCATTTGAGTTCTTAAAGAAACCACTACTCTGAGTTAAAACTTTTTAAAATTAAGATTTTTGAATTTTAAAAGGAAGGAATTCATCTAAATTCCTTTAAGTTCTTCATCCCTTTCTAGGTGGTAGAGAACTTCACTAAATTTGCTTGAAGTTACTTGACTTGATATCAGGGGGAAAAAATACATGTAATTTAATAGAAAATATTTGGGAAAATATTTTTATTTTAAACAATTTTAACCACTTTTCAAAAACACCAGCGTCAAAACAGGGTTTATCTAAAGTGCAAAATGGAGGTCAATGACACAGGCAATGCCCTGAAAACTTTCACAACTGCTGGCCTGGAAATGAACATGAAACCAAACTGAAGAAAGTGAATCACCACAGAAGGGAATCACACCTCAATGCTTTTCCACCTCTCCTCCAAAACAATCATTTTCTTCACGGTTTGTTTTAACAACAGCAAAAAAAAAAAAAAAAAAAAAATCAGAGAAAATAGAAGTATAGATTTTTTCTGTTTTAATGTAATATTTTCTGTTGCTTTTGATTAGGCAATGAGATTGAGGAATTGTCTAGTAGTCGTATAATTACTGTAAGGAATGCTGCCCCAGCCACCGACCAGTCTTAACATTTGAATGTTGATAACCATAACACGATATTTTTGTCAAGCAAAACTATAAAGAAGCTAAAGAATAGTTCAATTAATAGAGTGGCTAAATATATATATATGTGTGTGTATATATATGTATGTAAATAAAGTAGGGGTATATTTCAGAGCTCTGTTTTGCCAGGATGTTATAGCTCAGAGTGAGTCACGGCCAGCTCAGTTCTCCACTGAAGCAGCAAGATATGAGATCTTGAAACTGAAAAACGCATTCTTCACACCCATGACACTGAACTACAATCCTAATAGCTAAGGTATGTGAGAGCAGCTGATTACAACCTCAAACTTAAACCAGAAAGAAGCCATAGATAGGGTCTACATCGTCTTTTGTAAATAATTATATATAAAATTTTCAAAGATAAACCCCTTAAAAAAGACATCAAATGGAACACCAAGTGTACATAGAAAAATGGTGAGGACTACGACGGGCCTTTCAATAGATGAAGTTAAGCTGACCTCCTGGTTTAGAAATATATGGTCTTATGGAATAAATAATACAGTACAAATGCAAGAAAACCACAATAAAAATGATCAAACCTTATGTGTGAATATGGAATTACAATTTACAGAGCACTTGTGCGCTCTCACGTTTGATGTGATAATCCTATGCCATTTGTAGGGCAGGAACTTGTATCCTTAATTTTACAGGTGAAAAAACTATGGTTCAAGAAATCCAAGTTTCTAGCTTAAGACTTCATGGTAACTAGTAGAGTTCTACCACTAGAGGACTCTACTAGTTCTGATCCCAAATCTGGGCAGACTTCTGCAAATAGTACGAGTGCATAGACTCATAAGAAGAGAGAGAAA